>NC_092143.1:72762574-73096324 GCF_043159975.1 Macaca nemestrina | reverse complement strand
GTTAATGCCAGAATTTCATATTCTTATATGTGGTTAAAAAAAAAAAAAAGGGTCAGTGTTTGCAATAGGTTATTCCACCTGACACAAGGCTGACAATTCTAAAACAATTAAAAACTGAAGAAGGCATTTGCCAGAAGTTTGCAATGTGTTATTATCCTGTAGTCTTGATAATGAAAATGCGGTTGGTACTTTTGGCTGTTGAGTAGTTTTTTTTTGGTTTTGATTAATGTTTTAAAAGGTATATTTTCTCTTTTTAAATATGAGAGCTCTGTGAGGGTAAGGATTGTATCTTACAAGATTAAATGTACAGCAGAATTGCTAGGAATGTAGTGGATGTATGCTTGGTCTTCTCAACACATTTCCTTTGACAAATCGCCGTTTACCCATACTTTTTTTTTTTTTTTTTGAGAACTTTATTGCTTTATGCCTGTATTCCTAACCAACCAACGTGTCTCCCTGACCCTCTGCATCATCCCAGCCACAGGAAAACACACGTCCGGCCACCACCAATCACAGCCCCTCCGTCCCTTGCATTAGGGACTGGTCCAAGGCCCACCCTGGAGGACAGGTGGAACTGGGTGGTTGCCCAGCAGCTCTCAAGTACAAGCCCCTGTCATCTCTTCAGATGTACATCCATGGTGCTCAGTGCATCACTAGGCTCACAGTCAATGCCCCAGGAATGTTTAGAGAATGAATCTTGGAGATGACTGAATGCCATGAGGGCACTGGAATTCTCCTTCCCTGGCACCAAGTATTTCTTTCTTCCCCTCATTCTCTCCATGCCTTCCTGTACTGTCATTTACATTGCTCCTTTGAATTGGCATTTTTTTCCTAGAAAGTTTCAGTGTACAGACAAATACATTGCTTAGGAAAAGATTCGCTTTTATTTTCTCTTTCCCTTGTTGTTGACTCACAGAAGAGGCCCCAGCTGCTGCACTTGGAACTCTGGCTGCCTGTTGGAGCCTCCACTGTGGGCCCAGCACTGTCCTAGTGGGGGAGGAGCCTCACTGTCATACCCCAGCACCTGGCCAAGCTGCAGAGTCTGCTGGTGTCCTGTTACGCTTCCAACTGCTCATCGAACTGGAGATTAAATCTATCTGTGGCTACCCTCACTCACATCACAGATAAAATTCCTTTGAAAATTTAAAAAAAGAAAACCTATTGAAAAAGGGAATATTCTTTTTTTTTTTTGAAATGGAGTCTCGCTCAGACACCAGGCTGGAGTGCAGTGGTGCGATCTCGGCTCACTGCAACCTCCACCTCCCGGGTTCAAGCGATTCTCCTGCCTCAGCCTCCCGAGTAGGCATGACTACAGGTGCGCGGCACCAGGCCCAGCTATTTTTTTGTATTTTTAGTAGAGACAGGATTTCAGCATGTTGAACAGGATGGTCTCAATCTCTTGACCTTGTGATCCACCCACCTCGGCCTCCCAAAGAGCTGGGATTACAGGCAAAAGAGAATATTCTTTTAACATACAAATGTACTTTTGATAATTTCTTATTAACTTCCTACTGAGCCTAATTTCAAGAGGACGTATTTTAATTTTAACTTGTCTCATACATTCTGATAGGCATTACAAGACTGAAAGATAGTCTAGAAGTATGGAGGGGTGAGAGGATGTTGGGGGTGTGTGTTGCTGGAGAGAAAAATTAATATCCAAAGTCAGAGGCTGTTGTCATCCTTCATCTGTGCTCAGATTCTCAGTGTCTTCCACAGTACATAGCATAGAGCTGGTGCTCAGTGATGAGGCAGAATGAGAGAATAAGACCACCATTGACACAGTTCTATGCCAGGCACTTTTAAATACAGCTTTACTGAGATATAATCGATATACAAATAGCTGCATATATTGAATGTATGTGATGTTTTAAGTTAGGACATATCATACATCCTTGATACCATCACGACAATTAAGGTAGTAAATATTTCCATCATCCCCAAAAGTTTCTTTATGAGCCTTTCTTTTTTTTGTGATAAGAACACTTAATGTAAGGTCTACTCTCTTAAATTTTTAAATGCACAATACTGTATTGTTAACTATAGGCACTCATTTTCTATAACTATAATTTTATGCATATATATATAAAATATATATTTACAATGAAATATTAATCAGCCTTAAAGAAGAAAATCCTGCCATTTGCGACAACACAGATGGATCTGCAAGACTTTACACTAAGTGAAACAAGTCAATCACAGAAGAACAAATGCTGCATGATTCCACTTAGATGAGGTATCAAAAGTGGTCAAGCTTATAGAAGCTGAAAATAGAATAGTGGTTGCCAGGGGATGGAGGCTGGGGGAAATGGGGAATTGTTGTTCAAGGGTATAAAATAATAGTTATATAAGATGAATGAGTTCTAGCAATCAGCCAGGCATGTTTTTCTTATAGTCTCTCTTTTAATCCTCACAACGTCACTTCAAAGCTTTTATCATTATCCACATTTTATAGTCGAACACACAGAGCTTGGAGAGGCTAAAACAGGTGCTGTTGAAAGGCTTTGAATTCAGGGAGGTCTGTGTTAGTATCTGAATTCTGCGGTATTCCAGAACCATGATGTTGAGCAAATCACTTAACCACTGCATTGCCATTTTCCTATTTGTCAAATGGGAAAATTCATAGACACTTTGCAGGATGATGGAATCATTTATGATGGAATCATAAATGCAGAGGTCCAGCAGATGCTAGAAAATAATTGGGACTTTTAAGGCCACTCAACCACTAAGTAAAAGATCTGGCATTCAAACCAACTTCACCTGGCTTCAAAGCTGAAAGAAGGGCATGGACCTCAGGGATGCCATAATCTGTTAACAGAGCATTTAAAAGTACTTTATAGGGTTCTAGTGGATGGAAACTATTTGCAGAAATTATGACAGTTGTATTCATGTCCTGTTTATCTTAGAAGATACTCCAGATAGAAGCAACTCTTTGTGTTGTGGTCATCTTATATATCTTTATATTCTTTAATTGTTTAAAATACACAGTATTTTAAATTTTTTTTGCACAAAGTGGTTAATTACTTGAAAAATGTATTGTTTCCTAACATATGCATTAGGGAAATTAACTTCCTGTTGGCTATGTCCTGTTTTGAGCTCTGTGTTTCCTTGGCTTTTCCATTGAGAATCTAGGGTCAAGTAGATGCAAAATAGCTGAATATCTTAATTTGAGATACTGTAATAATTTCTTAAATACCATATATATGTAATTATTTTAGGTTAAAGTATAGCAGAGATAAAGATAATAGAGATAATGGTACATTTTAAACTGCAATATTCACATTACCTGAAACCCTTATTTTGTGGAACACAATCAGCAAAAGCTTAAATGGATAAAAATGTTTTCTGAAACAAAGGAATTTACACAGGATTAAAATTTGTGTAAAATGAGTCTCTGGTTTGTGCAAATAAACCCATTCTGTGATATATATATATATCTCCGATACATATACCATTCTCTGATATATATATATATACACACACACACATACACACACATATATACATACATATATATATTTTGGAGGGAATGATGACTTTTGCCTTGATAAATATGAACCAATACTCACTGAG
Organism: Macaca nemestrina; assembly: GCF_043159975.1. Taxonomy (NCBI): domain Eukaryota; kingdom Metazoa; phylum Chordata; class Mammalia; order Primates; family Cercopithecidae; genus Macaca; species Macaca nemestrina. The sequence continues at coordinate 73,092,754 of NC_092143.1, read as the reverse complement.
GTACAAAAGAGATTTTCTAGTTGTGCCAGCAACTAATGTAATTGTTTCTCGAAGCAAATTTGTTAAATGTCTCAAATTGAATCGTTGCTGGCTGAAAATCTGACTAGGTGACTTGTGAGGCAGGTCTTTAAAATTGCATGAAACAATGAAGATTCTGGTGTTCAGACAAGAAGCTTGCCAGAGAACTGCATTTTTGCACAAAGCAATTATCACAGAGAACATCAACACAAAGCAATTCTTAATTATAAAATTCATATATCAGGAATTATTTGCACAAATCAGAGGCTCATTTTACACAAATTTCTATCCTGTGTAAATTCTTTTGTTTCAGAAAATATGTTTATCTGTTTAAGTTTTTGCTGATTATGTTCCACAAAATAAGCGTACGCAGGTAATGTGAATATTGCGGTTTAAAATGTACTATTATCTCTTATTATCTTTATCTCTTCTATCCTTAACCTATTAAAAAATTGTCTTAATGGATAGAAAAATCCTACCAAGTAAAATAGGAAAAATTACCAGTTTGAAATAAATTGATGATATTTTTTGGTAAACATCAGACTACAAATACAAATTGAGGGCTATTATGTGTAACCCATTGTGTTGAGTACAGTACAATAAGGATGAACATGTTCTTTCCTGATGGACTTTTTTTTTTTTCTTTTTTTTTTGAGATGGAATCTCTTTCGCTCTGTCTCCCAGGCTGGCCTACAGTGGCATGATCTCCGCTCACTGCAACCTCTGTCCCCCGGGTTCAAGTGATTCTTGTTCCTCAGCCTCCCGAGTAGCTGGGATTACAGGCGTGTGCCACCACACCTAGCTAATTTTTGTATTTTCAGTAGAGACAGGGTTTCACCATGTTGGCCAGGCTGGTCTCGAACCCCTAACCTCAGGTGATCTGCCCGCCTCCGCCTCTCAAGGTGCTGGGATTACAGGCGTGAGCCACCACATCCAGCCTCCTCACTCCTCGTGGACTTTTAATCTAGTTGAAGAAAGAAGACGTAAATTTACTAAAAGAAATATGACAGTATATAAAGCAAGTCGTTTTTCAGTGCAATAAATAGTACAATAATTGGATAAATACGATAGATTGATAAATTGTAATATAATTTGGCAATCATTTGACAGACAAGAGGGATCCAGAGTGAGGTTTTACTGTGAAAGTGTCTTGAAGAGAAAAAATTTGAATTAAGTCTTGAAATATGACTAGGTTGCAGATAAACTGAGAGGAAGATATTGTTCCATTGTTTTTTTCATTAGATAAAGGCTCTTGTTCCCAGCATAAACATATTCTTAATCTTTCATACACAGTTTTCTGGCTAAATTTTGGCATTATTCTGTTAGCAAATTGTAATTTTTCTTAAGTATGATTTGAAAACATTTGCCACATGCTTTTTAGTGTATTTTTAATCTGGTTGCAAAGTGATATGTGCCTATATGGAAAAATAATTGTAAAGAATGTAAACACCACCTAACTTCTACCATTTACATTTTGGCATATTTTCTTCTATTTTTTATTTTTATTTTCTTCTGATCATAAAAGTAATAGGCAGGGCACGGTGGCTCACATTTGTAATCCCAGCACTTTGGGAGACTGAGGCAGGTGGATCACAAGGTCAGGAGTTCAAGATCAGCCTGCCCAACATAGTGAAATCCTGTCTCTACTAAAAATACAAAAATTAGCTGGGCGTGGTGGTGGATGTCTGTAGTCCCAGCTGCTTGGGAGGCTGAGGCAGGAGAATTGCTTGAACCCAGGAGGCAGAGGTAGCAGTGAGCCGAGATGGCACCACTACACTCCAGTCTGGGTGACAGAGCGAGACTCTATCTTAAAAAAAAAAAAAAAAAGTAATAATATACATTTGGTATGAAATCAATTATGTATGTAATGCACAGAAAGTAAAAATTTCCTGTGATTCTCTGTGATAACCACGTTAGTATTCCTAGGCTGGTATTAACAAATTTGGAATAAACTTTTCAGAGCATTCAGACTCAATGTGGCAGATTATGCAATGATAGGGCATGGTGAGGACTGTGGCATGCTTCTGAATGCACACTCCATCCATGGTGCTGAAATGCAAACTTTGCTGAACAATGACCAAACAAAATACACTACTGGGCTGTTTGGTCCTGCAGTATTCTGTTTTCAGCACCAATTTAGATAAAATGACATTGAAATTTCTTTTAAATATAATTTTTCTGGCTCCATGATTTCCAAGTTTTTATGTTGTGATTTACTGAAATATTTCCTTTCTACTATTATTAGGCATTCCTGATTTTCTAAATCTCACAGTGTGCATAAAGCTTTCCTACCTGGATGTATAACAGAAACCTTAACCTCCCCAAACTGAACTTATCATCATTTCTACTCAAGCCCTTCCTTTGCCAGTGTTTTCTGTTTTAGTGCAATAGAGTATAACAGAATATCTGCAAACCCCAGGTTATCTTCTGTGTTGAGGTGTTTTTTGCAGGGAAGGATGGGTGGTGGTGGTGTCTATATTTCTTCTAAATCAACCTATAAAGCTGGCCATTTCTGCTGTCTTGTTCCCATTTCTTTCTCTCAGCTGCAGTGACTGCTTTCCACAGTTCTACTCCATATTCTTTCTCCCCTCATCCGTCCAATGCCACTCTCCAAAACCATTACCATGTACAGAAGATTTTAAAATACAATCAACACTTAAAAATTAAATATTTAGGCCAGGTGAGGTGACTCACGCCTGTAATCCTAGCACTTTGGGAGGCCAAGGCAGGTGGATCATGAGGTCAGGAGTTCAAGACCATCCTGGCTAACACGGTGAAACTCCGTCTCTACTAAAAATACAAAAAATTAGCCAGGCGTGGTGGCGGGCACCTGTAGTCCCAGCAACTTGGGAGGCTGAGGCAGGAGAATGGCATGAACCTGGGAGGCGGAGCTCGCAGTGAGCCGAGATCGTGCCACTGCACTTCAGGCTGGGTGACATATTGAGAGTCTGTCTCAAAAATAAATAAATAAATAAATAAATAAATAAATAAATAAATAAATATTTAGACATCTCTGTTTCAATGTTACCTGGCCTTTCCTGCCACAGGGTATTTCCCACTGGTAGACATTCCTTTAGTCCCCATTCACATATCTGCTCTTTTCCCTATTTACAGACCCTGAAGACACTACCCAACTAGGGTGATAAAGTTTGGCTCTGTATCCCCCCTAAAGTCTCATGTTGAATTGTAATCCCCAATGTTGGAGATCCATCCTGGTCGGGGGTGATTGGAACATGGAGGCAGATTTCTCATGAATGGTTTAGCACCATCTCTCTTGGTACTGTCCTCGAGATAGTGAGTGACTTCTAGTGAGATCTGGTCATTTAAAAGTGTGTGGCAGCTCCTCCCTCTCCCTCTTGCTCCTGCTTCTGCATGCAAGACTTGCCTTCTGCCATGATTGTAAGTTTCCTGAGGCCACCCCAGAAGCTGAAGCCACTATCCTTCCTGTACAGCCTGCAGAACGTGAGACAATTAAACCTCTTTACTTATAAATTACTCAGCCTCAGGTATTTCTTTACAGCACTGTGAGAACTGACTAACATCTTAAGCAGTAGAGTTCATTTTTCTTGTTTTGCACTCACTCATTCAGACTCATTAAGTGTAAAGAGTCAGATGCTGTACTAGGCTTGAGAGGGGACTGAGAATAAGACACCCAGCCTCGACTTTCTGGAGCTTGAACCTACCTCTTTCCTCACTCTTGCCTCTGTCCTTGTTGCCATGGCCCTTTCCTAAGTCATCATCTTCTCTTGAGCACAACCATAGCCTTCTAGGTGGACCCTTGCTTCCAATCTTGCTGCTCTCCAGATTTTTCCTTCTTGTACTTTCTGCCTTCACTGCTTCAGGGACAATGATTTAAAAATGCAAACCTAGCCGGAATCTCTTTTGCAGGGTTCCCAATGCATGTAGGGTCAACATCCATCCAAATTATGTAAATGGCTTTTAGAGTGCTCTAGAATCTGCCTCTGTCCACTTACCCAGACTTCTGAATGCTATTCTACACTTGTCTTATTCTAACTAAACTGGTTATCTTTTTTTTTTTTTTAATTTGTATGAATTTAAGGGGCACAACTGCAATTTTGTTACATGAATATACTGCATAGTGGTGAAGGCTTGGCTCTTACTGTATCCCATCACCTGAATAATGTACACTGTAGCTATTAAGCAATTTATCATAAACTTTCAAGTCCTAAACCTGCCCTACTCTCCCCCAGCTGTGAACTGTCCACTGTGGTGCTAGTGGTCTGCACTGCCTTCCACCACATCTTCACCTGGCTCAGACCAGTCCTTCAAAGTTGAAGCATAAACTTGACTTCCTCAGGCACCTCTTCCATTCAAGATTACGTTCTTCTTTAATTAGATGTCCCAATTGAAGTTTATAAGTTCAGTTTCACAGCATTCTCCACACTTAAAATTATTTTCAGAACACTTTCTAGATTTGGAATTTGCCTAGTTTAAGGGTTTAAATACTGTATAGACCCTTGTCAAATGCCATCCAAAGCAGTGATAATTATACTCCTATCAGGAATGGTGTATACTTATGAAGATTTTTAAAAACTTACATTTGGGCTCAATATTTTCTTAATCTGTCTCTTGATTTATGTTAAAATCTCTTCTTCTTGCTACATTTGATGTATATGATAAGGTTTAGTATATAGATGTGTTTTATAATATGTTTTCAGAAAGGCAGTTTTTTTTCTGTGAAGTAAGCTATGGCTGCCAGTGTAGTAAGTCAAAATGAAGCATAAGTTTTCATTTAACACACATCATGTCTGTTAAAAATCTTTAAAGTTATTTTTTCACAGATATGATTTGTTATTTACAATCATTGTAAAAATACCACTTAATAACTTTTTTCTATGACATTTTTATGCTGTTACTTTGCTTCTATAAATATAATCATCAAGGACTACTTAATGTAACCTTAATTTAAAATATCATAATATATTACCCTATTGCTGAAAATTTAGATTTTTTACTGTTTTATGTGATGCTGAGATAAACATCTTCATGAATACAGATATTGACAAATTTGTGTTCTTGATTTCCTAAAAGCGAGATTGAGAGTTACAAGTGCAAGGGTATTTTTATTCTCCTTCAGTTATTTTGTCAAATGACTTTCCTAGAAGAAGTGATACAGCATTATTGTGGCTAAAAGCCTGGACCAAGAAATGAGACAGCCCGGGTTTAAACCCTGCTCCATCAGCTTTTCAGCTGTGTGCCCCTAGGCAAGCTACTGACCTTGTCTCAGTTTCCTCATCTGTATGATAAGAAGATCAAGATAACTTAAAAGAAAAAAGATTTGCAAGGATAAAGTCCTAGTATGAGAAAAGTACTTGGAAAATTCTTAGCCTGGCACTACTAATGTACAAGAATATGAATTTTATTGAATTTGTACTAAAATAAATTTTGTTTGAAACAACTTTTTAAATAAAAAATAATAGTACTTCTTTTGATTTATATTTTTCTAATTTTTTTTCCTCTCAAAAAGGTTTTTCAAAAGCTACTTGTATAAAGATCAGTTTCTCAACAGGGAGTAGAGAATGCAGAGGAATTTCTAACACCCTATTTACAAGTAAGTTGAAAGCAAATCATGCCTTTCTAACGAACTGTTTGTGGAGTAATGTCTAGGGGAACTGTTGGTAGCTTAGACTTCAATGTCTTTTAGATCAAAGAGAGGTCTTGGAAACAATGTAAGAAAATGAAATAATGAATGTTGCTTTATTTTAATTTCCACATCTGTTCTTCTCTCATGAATTTGAATTTGTGCTTTTACTGTATTATCTTTTTGTGTGCATTTAGATTTTTTTTCCACAAGGTAATTCAAAGTAAAAGATTGTAAAGGGGAGTGATAGAATCACAGTATTCAGTAGTGGAATGTGACAGCTGTTTCAGAATGGTCTGGACTAATGGGGCTATCATGAGACAGGGTGGGTGGGGGAAGAATGGGCGGTGTCAGGGGTCAGTGAAGGGTGAGGAGATGTGGGACAGTTTTTGCTACCAAAGCTCTTCTGGTCATCAGTGAATAGGGAAAAATTATGTTTTAGTTCATGTGTGCTGCTACAACAAACTACCTGACATTGGCTAATTTATGAAGAAAAAAAATTTATTTTCTCACAGTGCTAGAGGCTGGGAAGTCCAAGATCAAGGTGGCAGCAGGTTTGGTGCCTGGTGGGGCCTGGTCTGTGCTTCTAAGATGATGCATTTTTTGCTGTGTTCTCAAATGGCAAAAGGGCAAAAAGGGCTTTGATAGTTCCCTCCACTTCTTTTTAAGGCACTTATTCCATCCCTGAGGGTGAAAATCTCATGGCCTAATTACTTTCTAAAGACCCGTCTCTTAATGCTGTTGCCTTGGAGATTACATTTCAACATGAATTTTGGAGGGACACGAACATTCAAACCATAGCATGTCACCATTGAAAACTAAATTTTCAGAAGGTGAAAGCAGACTGTAAGGTGACTGTCATAGAAACGGACTTAAAGAACCACAGAAAGAAGCCCAATACATCCAAGATAAAGTTGAAGAATGAATAGAGAGTATCACAGACTTGTATTAATAGAATGGCAATGTTATGAGGTAGTTTCAAATTGCTATTCAAAATCTTGTGGAAATTTTATTTGGAATGCTCTGATCTATACCTTATGAAACATATCAACCTGGAAAAAACTTACTGAGGCAGTCTGCAAAAGTTTTATGTTACTAAATATGATTCAGGTAATCTAGATAAATTTTATGTTCTATGGCATAAATAACAAAGTTAGATATCCAAAGGAGAAATGTTTCAGGTTTTCTGAGATTAAATGGAAAATTAACGCTGTTATTTAAAACTTACAGGAGTTTTCGCTGCCAGAACCAAGATGTTTGCAGAGCTGGTTTTTTCTTTTTACTCTTCTGTCATACCAAAGAAAAGGCCGGAGTTGCTGGGAGCTGGGTGCCAGCGGATGCTAGGCAGAGAACCAAAGTTAATGTGGGAGCTTAGAATGGAGGGGCAAGTTAAGAATTAGAGCAGAAAAGGCACATATTTGAGAGAAGGCATGCTTTAAGGGTCACAGCAGATAGTAGGGCAGTAATGAAAACGATTACACATTATCAAGTATTGTCTGTCAGAAGACAACAGATGACAAATTCAGGGCAGGCAAGCTAGTTGCAACACGGTATCAATGGTTCAGTTGTCACAGGATGTCCTGATCCTAGGTTTAGTTCTGATCCAGCTGAAGGCTCCTATGCATTTTCTGCTGCTCCTAGGGAGAGCTCAAAGCAGATAGACCTTTTCTTGGGATATAACTTGAGCATCGTGAGATGGTTATTGAAAACAGGGGAGCCATCTCCTAAAGTCTGTGTCGTGGCAGATGACCTAGCAGGGGCGTTTTGAAAAGGAATAGTGCAAGTCCTGAAGTTGAAGAGCTGGGACCAGGGCCTTCAACTGCCACGCACCAGCTTTGTGACTTGGAGAAGATTAAGGGCTTTGAGTCTCGGTTGTCCAGTTTACAAAAGTGGGATACTAATATATTATATACACACATGGTATTTTCGAAGGCAGTGTAGGCTGAAATGTTTTATACTAATGTGCTGTAAATAGTAGCTTACAATGCCTGAACTTGGGATTTTAGTGAACAGAGGCTTAAGTTATTTGATGTCAGTTTTTATTCAAGCTGTGTTTAATAGCTACTTAATCAGGGTTAAATGAAGGAAATAATGTTCAGTGAGGGCAAGCTGCCACGTGTAAGAACAATGTCCAGAGATTTGTAATGAAAGATTGGGATTCAAGTTCTGAGTGTCACTTACTAGATTAAGAGGTGTGCGTGGTGGCTCACGCCTGTAATCCCAGCACTTTGGGAGGCCAAGGCGGGTGGATCACGAGGTCAGGAGATCGAGACGATCCCCGTCTCTACTAAAAATACAAAAAATTAGCCTGGCGTGGTGGCGGGCGCCTGTAGTCCCAGCTACTCGGGATGCTGAGGCAGGAGAATGGTGTGAACCTGGGAGGTGAGCTGGCAGTGAGCCAAGATCGTGCCACTGCACTCCAGCCTGGACGACAGGGCGTGACTCCATCTCAAAAAAAAAAAAAAAAAAAAAAAGGGGGGGCATGGACTTAAACTAGTTCCTTAATCTCTGAGATTCAACTTTCTTCCTCTGCAAATAAAGATAATTATAAATGCTTTATATGCTTTAGAGATGTGTCGATGGGCTTTACCAAGGATGGGTTTACCAAGGAGTTATGATGATGGATGCTACCTATCCATCTCAAGCAGAAAGATACTCTATCTGAATTTCTACAAACGTAGGTGAGTGATAAATTGCCAGAATAGATTAACTAGTTGGCAAGTATGTAGGGCTTCAGCAGCACCAGATATAATAATTACATGTTTAGGTACAAAGAGCAGGTAGGACAGACTTAACTCTTTCTTGGCTGGGAGTATGATCCACTCTGCCCTTTCCTCTGGGATATTATTCTGTTGCAGGAAATCCCACAAGTCTTAAAATGAAGTGTGCTTTTGGATAAACTCCTAATTTTTACTATATTAAAAATCAAACCCCTATATACATATACCCCTGTATGCCTCTTAACTCTTAATGTATCATAGAGTGAAATTTCTGAAGACTACATATTTGTTAGGGTCAACCCAGGATTTGCCCTGCTCTTGATTTAAATACATGAGAAGGAGAGCTGATGTCACAACAGGCAGGAGGAGCCTTTTTGCTTCTGTGGAGTTTAGAGTATCCAGTTCCAATCTATTTTTTCATTCATTATTAATTTCCCTTGCTTATTATTTGGTTTCCTGGTGGGATTCATAGGTTTGTTCTAGCTCATTTCCTGAGGGTTTACATTCTCTCTTTTGGTTGAGAGCATTTTTATTTCTTTAGGAGCATGTCTTTTGTTTTGTATAACCTCAAATGATATTTCCAACTCTCTTCTGACCGGTTGCATGTTTAAAGGAAAGAAATACTGTACTAAAGCTAAAGAGACTTTGAAGCAACAGGGCATTTATTATTTATGTTGAGGAGGGGTTGACAAGGCCTTCTCTGGGACCGGTGGATTTTAATGCATTTGAAAAGCTCAGATTTTCAGAAGGGAATTGCATAAACGTTCTTTCAGATTTGTAAGCTAGATCAATTTGCTTAGATACTTTTAGATAAGAGCACTTTATAAATATCTTTCATTTCAAACATCAAAATACAATTGAAAGTGGGAGCATGTCGCTTTGACTTATTTTTCTCTATAAGTGGAGATCAGAGGGGCAGCTGCAGTGTAGCCAGGGCTGCTTGTCCCTCCTGGCAGAGTCGGTGCTATACCCCATGTCTATCCCTGCCTGTTTTAGGGCTCTCAGCAGAGAAAGGCAGCACAGGCTTCACATTCCTGGACCTGTGGCCACAGGAGAAAGGACCAAGGGCAGTGCTCAGGAGGATTATTTAGGAGTTCTACTTAAATAGAATTTGAGCTGTGGGTGAGTAGGAGTGTGTGCGTGCATGTGTATATGGAGTGGTTGGGGAGGTAAACGTCTGCTCTCAGAGGTCATTTGCACTGAAGATGAAAAAGACAAGACGGCAAGGAGCAATTGTTGAGCACGTACTGAAAGGGGAGCACTGTGCTTTACATATACAATTTCATTTAATCCTCAGTATAACACTAGAAGGTGATATTTTGATGCTGAGGGAGCTGAAGCCCACAGTGTTTGAGTAACTTCCTCATGCTCAGAGAGTGAGTAAATGGCAGCGCTGGATTCTGACTTCTAAGTCCTCACCTTTCTGGGACATTACACTGGGGAAATTCAGGAACAGCCCTTCTCTAATCTTATGATTGAAAAAGGTCAAGTCAAGTTTAAGGATAGGAACCCGATCTCTTCTCCAAGGAATGATCCTCCACTGAATGCTGTCAGTGTATTGACACAAATACAGTCTCCCTGATGACAGAGCAGGCACTTCATGTATGGATCCAAATTGCCATGACTTGATCGCTACAAACGAACTTGTCCTCCCTCCTTCTTGTTCTGCCTTCTGGTTTTGTCCCTCAGCAACTCTCCTATTGGTCTACTTTGTCACAAACCATCCTGGCACTCTTCCATAATTACTTGCTTATTTTCCCATATCCACTGCTAGCTCGCTGGAGGAAGAATAACATTTTTGATCACTGTTGCAGTCCCAGCAACTAGAACAGTGCATGGCACGCAGCAGGCATTCGGGGTATCTGAATTCAGGCACAGTAGTTTCAAGGACTTCTGAGAAAGGTGGGTTAGAACCCCACTGTGATCCCAACCATCCCAAGTAATCACAAGATCTAAGTATAAACAGTGTCCTCACTATGTGAACACAGCTTCAAGACAAGTCCCCTATCTCTCATTCCCTCCAGGGAGTTTCCCTCAGTTCAATACATATTGAATGACACTGTAGTGTCACTCGAGTAGCTGTTTAGATGTACAAAGGGACAAAAGTATAGACTTTACAAATGAAAGTGCCTGTATTTCTTCCTTTCCCTTCCCTTCTCATTTCTTCTCTCACCCTTGTTTTTTGTTTTTTTTTTAAAGAGACAGGAAAAAATTATTGCCCTAGGCTTTTGATTTATGAATTCTAACTTAGAGATTATTTTAAAAGATTTGAAGACAATGGCAAAACCAATATTAATTCCTACATCCTAAAATGGATAAAAATACACTGGTATTTGATGTAAATGACAGCTTCAGTTGAACAGGAATAATAATTATTATCAACAAGTGTACCCCCCACCACTGGGTATTGAACACCACTAATGCTAATAAAATAATTATTAATACATTAATTCTTTGTGTATTAGAGCAAGAGTCTGAGCTTTGGTTCTATCTGGTTCTAGTAATATGGTTTAGATTCTGGGCACAATTAGGATTCCTGGTCTTGTTGGAGGTAATAACAAGGAGTTATTATGATGGATGCTACCCATCCATATCTCCAAGAGCTACAAGGCTCTTGTAACAGCCTTGTTTCCTGTATACAAAGAATCATTTACATTACAAAAAATTTCTTCAGCGAAGAACACTTGATGAATGCTTAATGTCTGTGCAACCCAATCCCCCTAACTACCCTAGATCAACTAGTTTCCCCTCCATATATCTGTAATACTATCTTTCTGTCTTCAGCTTTAAACTTGTGAGAAGATCCTTGTTATTTCTTGGCTCAGAGAAAGGTAGTTTACCTTCTGACAGTAACAAAAATGTAGGAGTTAGTATAAGAAAGAATTAAAAGGGAAAGGAGGACCTGGAAACATAGTCTTGGCATTAAGATACTGCCATCTTTGAATAACAGTTGAATCGCTGGAAAAATCAAAGCCTTAGAAGAATGAAGGGCTGTGAATGGATTTTATTACATTGCCAATACAGTTGACCCTTGAATAAAGTGAGGATTAGGGGTGTGAACCCCCGTGCAGTCGAAAATCTGCACAACACTTTTGACTCCCAGAAACTTAACGACTAAGAGCCTACTCTTGATGGAAGCCTCACTGGTAACACAGTTGATTAACACATCATTTTGTATTTTATATGTATTATATACCGTATTCTTAAACTAAAGTAAACTAAATAAAACAATGCTATGAAGAAAACCATAGGGAGAGAGAATAGATTCACTCTGCATTAAGTGGAAGAAAATCTGTGTATAAGTGGACTCGTGCAGTTCAAACCTGTGTTGTTCAGGACTCAACTGTTCTTCCAATCACAGTTCACAGTTTCACAGCACAGCTTTAGGGCCATTTAAAATTATTATTCTTGGTTGGGCGTGGTGGCTCATGCCTGTTATTCCGGCACTTTGGGAGGCCAAGGTGGGCAGATCACCTGAGGTCAGGAGTTTGAGACCAGCCTGGCCAACATAGTGAAACTCTGTCTCTATTAAAAACATAAAAATTAGCTGGGTGGTGGTGAGTGCCTGTAGTCCCAGCTACTCAGGAGGCTGAGGTAGGAGAATTGCAGGAGAATCGCTTGAACCCAGGAGGCAGAGGCTGCAGTGAGCTGAGATTGCGCCACTGCACTCCAGGCTGGGCGCCAGAGCAAGACTCCATCTCAAAAACAAAAAAATAAATAAAAATAAAATAAAATAATTATTCTTTGAAATTATGACAGTGATTCTATAATATATACACAGAAAAATAACGTAATACATAAAATTAATGTGACAGAACTTGATACACAAACTTATAATAATAAATTTTGCACTGAAGAGAATCTCAGGAGTAGAGTAATCACACTCTCCCGCACTAAGTACTCACCATGAGGAAAGAATCCTGGGGTTATGTATGCCAGGACAGGGAGCCTAGAGAGTCTGAAGAACCTCTGCCATGGATGTTCACTTGGAATGCTTTTCTTTTTCACTCACACCAGAGTTCCTCTCAGAGCTATCTTCAGGGACCCTGATAGATACCTAAAGGACGGACGTTTAGCAGGATATGATGACCAGTGCCATCTGTGGGTCAAGGTGTCTTAGTTATCTCAGGCTTCTATAATATAACAAAATGCCACAGACTGAGTGTCTTATAAATAACAGACATTCATTTCCCATAGTTCTGGAGGCTGGAAGTCCAAGATCAGTGAGCTAACGTTAACATAATCGGGTTGTGGTGAGGGCTCTCTTCTGGGTTGCCGACAGCCACCTTCTCCTTGTATTCTCATGTGGTAGAGAGCAGACAAAGCAAACTCTCATGTCTCTTATTTTAAGGGCACTAATTTCATTCATGAGACCCCTTATGACCCAGTCACCTCCCAAAAGCCCTACATCCTAATAACCATCACACTGGGTGTTAGGATTACAACTTATGAATTTTGCTCATGTGAAGAATGTTCATAGGAGCATTTATGAACATTAACAAACATTCAATCCATTGTACTGCGTATTGACATCTCATAGATTCTCTCTTCAAGTTGCTGAACTGGAGGGCATCCTTGCTGTTTTTAAGTTACCTCCAATAGGGATGGGAATGCTAGGCAGAGGTGAATTTGACTATCAATACTGGTATTGTGGAGTGAGGGCAGCATTGAGGGGTAGCTGCTCCTGGGGACCAGGGAAGGGTCTTAATGAGCCGTAAAACTGTGAATTTTGAATTTTCAAATGGAAGAATCTACCTTAGATTCAGAACAGAATGATGATTATGTTAATTGTTGATTAGGAGACTAACACCCACCATATTCCCAAAGATGTGGAGAAATGACTTGAAATTTTGCATGCCACTCAGAAACTGTTAGATTTGAGCATCTCAAGACTTCCCCCTTGGTACACAACAATCTTTCAGAACATAGTTTTATTTCATTGATTTTTGTCAACATATTGGTTTAGATTTTGTCAGGTAAAAGCTTTGGAACTGCAGAACAGGGCCTTTGTTCCTTTTACATCATGCTGCCTTTTATTTTCTGTTATGGCATTCTCTCTAAATGATGCGCCTTAAGATTCATTCAGAATGCCACCACTGACAGATGGCATTCTCTCAGTCTGACTTGGTGCAACACAGCGGGGCACTCTGTAAAAACTGAGAAGTCAGAGCTCTCCTGATTCTCTGCTCAAAACTGAATACCTATTGAGGAGCCTGGCTGCCGCTTAGCAGCTATAGTGTGGGGTCAGGAACTGGTGTTCAGGGTTAACAGATGTACGTGGGCACAACAGCCCTGCTCTAGGTTTCCTTTGCCATGTTCCAGGATGGGCTACGTGGTGGTCTCTGAGACCAGTCAGCAGAGGCAATGTTTCCCTGTGGTGATACATTTCAGTGGCTTACAACATCCAAGCCTTATTTTCGACTCTCATTTCATGTTCCTTGAGGGTTGACTTTGTTACACAAGTCCCCATTCCAGGACCCAGGATGATAGACAGCCCCTAATTGGGCCATGCCAGGGCTGTGGCAGAGTGAAAGGGGCTAGAATAACTCATAAGGGCTTTTAAAGAATCTGCTCAGAAGGGGCTCGTGCCACCTCCTACATTTCATAGGCCCAAATGGACTTGGTCAATGTGGGAAGAATTATAATCTTCCTACACAGATGGGCTGCCGACAAATGCTGGATAGTAAAACAAATGACCACAGGCTTTCTCCAGCCTTATCTCCCACCTCATTCTCCTGTACCCAGGATTCTAGGCCCATGGTGCGACTTGTGCTTTGCGAGAGCCTTGTGTTCTCACGACTTTCCATTTGCCTTCCCCTGCCTAGAATGCCCCATTCTCTTATTCACCTGGAAACCTTCTTCTCCTTCATGTGCCACCTCTCCAGGGATGCTTCTTCTCTTTTTCTTTTTTTATTTTATTTTGTTTTTAGAGACAGGATCTCACTCTGCCACTCAGGCTGGAGTGCAGTGGTATAATCCTAACTCATTGCAACCTCCAACTCCTGGGCTTAAGCAATTGTCCCTCCTCAATCTCCCAAGTAGCTGGAACTACAGGCATGCACGACCACACCCACCTAATTAATTTTTTTTTTTTTTTGTAGAGACAGAGTCTCAGTATTTTGGCCAGGGTGGTCTTGAGCTCCTGGCCTCAAGCGATCCTCCCGCCTTGGCCTCCCAAAGTGTTGGGATTACAGGCTTGAGCCACCGCACCTGGTCAGGGAGTGCTCTTCTAATCCTTCCAAGGAATGTGTGGTTCTTTTTCCCCTCTCTACCAGGGCTCCTGGTACACAATTCTGCCCTACTGTTTTGTAACCATAGGTTATCTACCTGTTTTCCTCAAGAGACTGTGACATTTTTGAGGACAAGCTATATGTTTTGTTCATCCTTGATCCTAGCTCCTAGCCCAGGGCCTGCCGTGCATTCGGCATTCAGCATTTTATTGAGTATTAAATAAATGCAGTAATGCAAGACCAGATGGAGAAAGCTATTTTATACCCCAGTCCTTGTTGAGACTAGTGCTTCTCAAACTATCTGTGATGAAGGACCACATCTGTAAAATTTCTAATTTGATGCAAACTGATACTCTTGTAAAATACAATAAAAATTAAGTTCTGGGGAAAAGACCAAGCACATGTCAAATTGTTATCAAAGTTGGTAAATGCTTACTCTTGATTTCTATATTTATCTCATTGCAGACCAGTAATAAACATTCTGTGGTCAGCAGACCATGCTTTGGATAGTGCTATGTTAGATTCATTCAAAGACATTTACTGAGTTCCCTCGTGTGCCAGGCAATGTTCGAGGGGCAGGGGATTCAGCTATGAACAAGACAGACAAATTCCCTGCTCACAAAGGGCCTACTTGCTAGTGGGACAAGTGGAAAATAAGCGACAGACAAATCAATAACTAATGTGACTTTGAGTAATGATTAGTGCTACCAGGGAGGTAAAAGCAGATAATGAGATAGAGAGATTATTTATGAGTCGTCAGGGAAGCTCTCTCTAAGAAGGGGACATTTTAGCAGAAACCTGAGCATTCTAGGCCAGGAAAGCAGAATGTGTTGAAGTCTTGAAGGAGAAAAAAGCTTGGGGCAATTAAGGAGCCGAGCGGCCAGTGGGACAGGTGTTCAATTATCATGGAGAATCATGGGAGAGGTGGAGTCTGAGAGTCAGGCCAACGCCAGACCATACAGGACTTTGTGGGTCACGGTCAGATGCTTTGATTTTATTAAAAGTGAAATGGAAGCCATTGAAAGATTCTAACTGGAGATGCATCATGGTCTGGTTTATTTAAAGCAAATTACTCTGTTAGTCTATGTGGCAAACAGGCTGTGTGGAGAAAAACCGATTAGGTAGAAGGTTATTTCAGAAGTTCACATGAGAGATGGAGAGGACTTCACTCAGCAGCAGATGCAGGATGTCTTCTGAAGAGAGGGCTGCTGAGACCCACCGGCAGGCTAGATATTAGATGTGAGGGAAAAATAAAATTAAAAAATGACTGCTAGTTGAACCAGGTGTGGTGGCACACCTGTAGTTCCAGCTGCTTGGGAGGCTGAGGTGGGAGGATCAGCCTGGGCAACATAGCAAGACCTCATCTCTTAAAAAACAAAAAGAAATGATTACTGCTAGAGTTTCAGCTTGGCATTTGATATTCAGTTGGTGAATATGTTGTTAACGGAGATGGGGAAGATGGGAAAGGAGGTACAATTTAGGTGACAGGAGGGACTGTGCCTGGAAATGAATGAAATTCATGTAATGTTTCTTTATTAAATATGTTTGCAGTCAGTTTTTATAATATAACCTCTATGAAATTACAGAAATTTCTTTCATTTTATTTCTGAGTGGTATTTAAAAAATCGTAAATAGATGCTGAAATTTATTGAATGTTCCTTATAAGCTTCCTAAATAATTTATTTTATTTTTTTCTTAAGTTTTATATTATATTACCTTGAATGACTTTCTAATATTGAACCAAAATTTGCTTTCCATGATAAACGCTATTGGTCATAAAACATAATAGCACACTGTACAAATAATTGGAGGATACACGGTTATGTAAACACACGCAGAACTTACTTATGAAAATTGGCCTTGTTTTAGGTCATAATCTTACAGAATTGCTGTTATACATTTTATGATGACAATAAAATTGAATTAGAAATAAATAACAAAATGATAAAAAAATTCCACTTACATTTGAAAACTAAGACATGCTTACAACTAATTTAGATGAAAATTAGAAAATACCTAGAACAGAACAGAAATGATCATACTGCATATCAACATTTGTGTGATGTGGTATAACCTTAAATATTTTTATTACAATTATTGGCTTGCAAATTTTAGGCCAACTAAATATCAAGATTCTGAGTTAAAGCACACAAAAAGTCTATCATTTGCCATAGATTCTAAGAGAAGTCATTTAAAATTTTATTTGTTTGTTTTTTAAACAACCCATGGGCAGTTATGCCTAGCTAGAGAATGTTCCTTGCTATTTTTTTCTGGTCTTTATTTCATGTTATTATTTTCACATCTCACCTTTGAATCCTAGCTTTTTCTGGTGTGGCCTCTAAGCAAGGTTTGGGCTTGCCCAGGACCAAAGAGGCTGGTTAAACCACAGCAAATGAAACTGGGGTTCACACTGGCGACTCCCCTCACACACTGAAACTGTAGGTCATGGGGGGCATATGTTTGTATATACTCCCAAGTCAGCCAATGGTTTCAGTGTTTATTTACTTTCCTGGACTGATGTTCTGTTTTGTACCAGGATTAAATTTTTCCTGTCTTTTCTTCCAAGCTCATCCATTTATTTAAAAATTTACTCATTTTCAATATTTTCTTCTAAGCACTTAAAAGCGTTACATAGCAACAAAGTTTCAATACTTCTCGCCTTTTGCTCTACCAGAAACTTCAATCTATCCCACTATTTTTGACATATACTGCCTTTCAGTTCTAAATATTTTATTATTTCCATTATGCTTCTTTCTTTATATTTCATGATGTGGCTGCATTTGCAGCATGTGCGGTTTTTTCCCCCTTTTTATTGAGTTTCATTTTTATCACATGATGACAACATCACTGGGTTTGTATTAAACGGTCCCTTTGATATTCTTGGAAACAGTTTAAAGGGAATGTGTGATCAATTTTTAAAAATATTCAATTATTCACTTAAAATATGCACTCTCCAGTTTTGGGGTATAGGATTGTATTCATGTAAAGCTTGTTAATCGTGTAATCACATTTTTATATCTGTGCTAATTTTTGCATTCTTGACCTATCAACTGCATTGAGAGGTGTGTATCAGTATTTCCCTGCATGCCTGTGGATGTGTCAATTTCTTATTATTCTGCCACATTTTCATTCATATATTTGAAGCTCTCCTTTTGGATCTCTGACTGGAGTTGTTTGATAATTTTACTCCAAGGCAGTGATATCATTAACTCACTCGTTTACCTCTGGCGTTCCATTTCCTCTCCCTTTCTGGCATTCTTTATCCATTTGAGCTTCAGTTAATACATTCAAAATCATTTTACACATTCCATCTAGTACTTCTAAAGGCTTGAAATGGGAGAGTTGTCATACCGCCAGAGCCTGAAGTTTACAGATTTCATTTAACCTATAAAACAGGATGAGATCACTTAGGGAGAGAGTGTGAAATGAAGAGAAGTGCAGAGAGGAATGATCCACAGGAAACTCCAATATTTAGAAGATGAATGAAATGAGATAAATTGGAGTATGATCTCCCTTTATTCTAGAATTTTTGCAAGCTCTCTTCCTGTTAGAGGGTTCATGAATTCTCAACGATGTCAAAAAACAAATGAAACGTAGGTAATAAAACAGAGGCCAGCCTTCTACAAACACTCATTAATATCTTAACCAAATATTAAATGTGATAATAAGAGCATTGGCAAATATTATGTCTTTGGTGCATGAAGGCAGCTAGTTTTTTCTTGTACATAGAGATGTGTCAAAATCACTCTTCCTTTTATTGAGTGTTAAAAATAAGGAAAGCTTCTATTGCTGGCATATTATAAAAGTAATGTGATGTCTACTTTCATTTGTTTTATATTGAACCCTCTGGCAAAGCATAGTCATTGCTTCTTGTCAATCTTCAGATAGGGAGGAGAAAATGCAGAAAAATTTTGAGCTGGTATCCTCTGAAACAAAAAGTAATAGAAAGAATGGCAAAAACAGATAAAAGACGAGCAGATATACAACCTTGGTATGGTTTGGCTCTGTGTTCCTACCCAAATCTCATCTCAAATTGTAATCCCCGCATGTCCAGGGAGAGACCTGGTGGGAGGTGATTGGATCATGGGGGTGATTTCTCCCATGCTGTTCTCATGGTAGTGAGGGAGTTCTGACAGGAGCTGATGGTTTTAAGTGTGGCACCTCCTCTCTCTTTCTTTCTCTCTCCTACCGCCATCTAAGACATGCCTTACTTCACCTTTGCCTTCTACCATGAATGTAAGTTTCCTCAGGCCACCCCAGCCGTGAGGAACTGTGAGTTAATTGAACCTTTTTTCTTTGTAAATAACCCAGTCTCAGGTAGTATCTTTATAGCAGGGTGAGAATGTTTAGGGATGAGAAAACATGAAGAGACCCATAGTACAATGAGATGAGAGTAAATCCTGAAAGTTTTGAAAGATTTCAGAGCTCTATGAAGCTTCTTGGGTAAAAAAAAAAAAAAAAAAAAATCAACCAGAAATGTTATGAAACAATTCCTCTCACAACATCTAGAATGCTTCTGCAGTTCCCAAGGTTAATCATTACATTATGCAGAGACAGAATTAAAAACAAAAAATTATCTAAGGGTATAGAGTGAATGTGCTCATTAATAAGAATTTAAATTTGGGAAAGATATAAGGGAGCTATAATGCTGTGACTGATACTATTTCTAATGGAAAAATACCAACAAGTTGCTTTAAAAAATGAAGAAAACTTCTTTGCAATGACTGAGTTTTCAGATGTACACATCAGTTCTCCAACATTCTTAAGTATATTAAACCCAATTTGCATATGGTTATATTAAATCAAATTACTGAATAATACTTAAAATATTTAATTTGGAATGTGTGCAAAAAAAGGCTAAAAAACAAAAAAATGTATAATTCTATTCCATTATTACAATTTATTACAAATATTCTCTAATAGAGAAGTAGTATTTTTTTCAAATTTACTTCTTTAAATTAACATATAAAATTGTATGTATTTCTTGTGAACAACATAATGTTTAAAAGTATATATACATTGTGGAATTGTTGAATATAGCTAATTAACAAATGTATTACCTCACCTAGTTATCATTTTTGTGGTGAGAACATTATATCTAGTCTCAGCATTTTTAAAGAATACAATATATCATCATTAACTGTAGTCACCATGCTCTACAAGAGATCTTGTAAAACAATTTGTCCTATCTACCTATAAATTATTTGACCAACATCTCCCCAACCATTCTTCTGCAACTACCACCCCAGCCTCTGGTAACCACCATTCTGTTCTCTAATCTATGAGACCCACTTTTTAAGATTTCACACATGAGTGAAATCATGTGGGATTTGTCTTTCTGTGCCTGACTCATTTCACTTAACATAATGGCCTCCAGGTTCATCTATGTTGTCAGAAATGATGGGATGTTTTTCTTTATTATGGCCGAATACTGTTCCACTGTGTATGCTATGTTTTCTTTATCCACTCATCCGTTGATGAACACTGGGTTTATTCCGTATCTTGGCTATAGTGAAAGGTGCTGCCACAAACACGGGATTTCATTGACATACTGATTTCCTTTCCTTTGAATTATCCCATTAGTGGGATTGCTGCATATAGTTCAACAAATTTATGGGGGAATTAGCATTAAGTGCTTCTTGCAGCCTGGGAGTGGGGCTTTTACTAACAGCAGATATTTTCCTCCTGCTACTGCCTGAGTGTTGAACACTCCCACTTCCTGGTTCTGAGCTTCTTGCACTTGAGCAACACTGTCACTCTTACTCCCTTAATATTGTGATAACTGGTCCTCAGAGAGGACCTTCTGCTGTTGTCTACATTTGGGCCTACTTTCCTTCCCCAGACCCTGCCCAAGTCTTGGGGATATATCTGTTTCTAGACTGTAGACACTTCCATTCTTCCTCATCCTACCATCAACAGTCCTGTGCCAGGTCATGCTTTTAGATCCAAAGCCTTTGTACATCCTGATCTCTCTGCTAGAATACTTTTCTAGCCTCTTCTCCTGCTCTCACCAACTATTCCTTTGGATCGAGGCTCCACTTTCTCTTCCCCAGACACTTCACTTCCAGAACAGGCTTGGTTCATTCTTATTCTATAACAGCAGCCTGTACCTTTCCTTCATAGATGTTGTCTCTATTTTTAATATATATTCCTTGAATTGCTTGATGAATACTTCTCTCTGTCAGTAGACTGTGAGCTCCATAAAGCCAGTGTCTAATGGCTTTATATCTCCAATGGTTAGCACCAAGGGTGGCACATAGTAGATATTAATAAAAACATCAATTGAATGAAATGTATGAAATATGACACTTAATATTGGCCATTTGCTTTGGATCATGTCCTTAGCCCACTTTTTGAAAGGATTGTTTGTTTTTTTCTTGCTGATATGTTTGGGTTCATTGTCAATTCTTGATATTAGTCCTTTGTCGGATGTATAGATTGTGAATATTTTCTCTCACTCTGTAAGTTGTCTGTTTACTCTGCTGACTGTTCCTTTTGCTGTGCAAAAGCTCTTTAGTTTAATTAAGTCCCAGCTGTTTACCTTTGTTTTTATTGCTTTGCTTTTGGGTCTTGGTCATGAAATTCTTGCCTAAGCTGATGTCTAGAAGGGTTTTTCAGAAGTTATCTTCTAGAATTTTTACAGTTGCAGGTCTTAGATTTAGTCCTTAATCCATCTTAAGTTGCTTTCTTATAAGGTGAGAGGTGATCATCCCATTTCATTCTCCTACATGTGGCTAGCCAATTATCCCAGCACATTTGTTGAATAGGGTGTCCTTTCCCCACTTTATGTTTTCATCTGCTTTGTTGAAGATCAGTTGGCTTTAAGTATTTGGGTTTATTTCTGGGTTCTTTATTCTGTTCAGTAGGCCAATGTGCCTATTTTTATACCAGTACCATGCTGTTTTGGTGACTATGGCATTATAGTATAGTTTGGAAACAGGTAATGTGATGTCTCCATATTTGTTCTTTTTGCTTAGTCTTGTTTTAGCTATGCAGGCTCTTTTTGGTTTCATATGAATTTTAGAATTGTTTTTCCTAGTTCTGTGAAGAATGATGGTGGCATTTTGATGGGAATTGCATTGAATTTATAGATTGCTTTTGGCAGTATGGTCATTTTCACAATATTGATTCTACCCATCCATGAGCATGAGTTGTGTTTCCATTTGTTTGTGTCATCTATGATTTTTTTCAGCAGTGTTTTATAGTTTTCTTTGTAGACGTCTTTTACCTCCTTGATTAGGTGTATTCCAAAGTATTTTATTTTATTATTTATTTATTTTTTTTTTGAGAGGGAGTCTCGCTCTGTCGCCCAGGCTGGAGTGCAGTGGCCGGATCTCAGCTCACTGCAAGCTCCGCCTCCCAGGTTCACGCCATTCTCCCGCCTCAGCCTCCCGAGTAGCTGGGACTACAGGCGCCGCCACCTCGCCCGGCTAACTTTTTGTATTTTTTTTTTTTTTTTTTTTTAGTAGAGACGGGGTTTCACCGTGTTAGCCAGGATGGTCTCGATCTCCTGACCTCGTGATCCGCCCATCTCGGCCTCCCAAAGTGCTGGGATTACAGGCTTGAGCCACCATGCCCGGCCTATTTTTTTTTGTTGTTGCAGCTCCTGTAAAAGGGGCTACTTCTCGATTTGATTCCCAACTTGATTGCTGTTGGTGTGTGGGAGAGGTACTGATTTTTATACATTAATTTTGTATCTGGAAACTTTGCTGAATTCTTATATCAGTGCTAGAAACTTTCTGGAGGAGTCTTTAGGGTTTTCTAGGTATACAATCATACCATCAGCAAACCGTGACAGTTTGACTTCCTCTTTACTGATTTAGATGCCCTTGACTTCCTTCTCTTGTCTGATTGCTCTGGCTAGGACTTCCAGTGCTATGTTGAAGAGAAGTGGTGAGAGTGGGCATGCTTGTCTTGTTCCAGTTCTGATGGGGAAAGCTTTCAACTTTTCTCCATTCACTATTATGTTGGCTGTGGGTTTGTCATAGATGGCTTTTGTTACCCTAAGGTGTATCCCTTGTATGCTGATTTTGCTGAGAGTTTTAATCCTAAAGAGATGCTGGATTTTGTCAAATGCTTTTTTATGTCTGTTGAGATAATCATGTGGTTTTTGTTTTTAATTCTGTTTATGTGATGTATCACATTTATTGACTTGCATATGTTAAATCATCCCTGCATCCTTGGTGTGAAACCCACTCTATCATGGTGGATTATCTTTTTGATATGTTGTTGTATTAGGTTAGCTAGTATTTTGTTAAGGATTTTTACATCTATGTTCATCAGGAATATTGTTCTGTAGTTTTCTTTTTTTGTTATGTCCTTTCCTGGTTTTGGTATTAGGGTGATATTGGCTTCATAGAATGATTTAGGGAAGATTCCCTCTTCCTCTAAATCTTCCTATTCTTGTGGAATAGTGTCAATAGGACTGGTACCAATTTTTCTGTGAATGTCTGGTAGAATTCAGCCATGAATACATCTGGTCCTGGACATTTTTTTTATTGGTAATTTTTAAATTACCATTTCAATCTGGCTGCTTGTTATTGGTCTGTTCAGAGTATCTCATTTTTCCTGATTTAAGCTAGGAGCATTATATCTTTCCAGAAATTTATCCATCTCCTCTAGGTTTTCTAGTTTATGCACATGAAGGTGTTCATAGTAGCCTTGAATGATCTCTTTTATTTCTGGGGTGTTAGTTATAATAGCTCCCATTTCATTTCTAATTGAGTTTATTTGGATTCTCTCTCTTTTCCTGGTTATTCTTGCTAATGATCTATCAATTTTATCTTTTCAAAGAAGCAACTTTTTGTTTCCTTTATCTTTTGTATTTTTTTATTTCAATTTCATTTAGTTCTGCTCTGATCTTGGTTAGTTCCTTTCTTCTGCTGGGTTTGGGTTTGTTATTTTCTTGTTTGTCTAGTTCCTTGAGATGTGACCTTAGATTGTCTGTGCTTTTTCAGACTTTTTGATGCAGACATTTAGGGCTATGAAGTTTCCTGTTATCACCACTTTTGCTGTATACTGGAGGTTTTGATAGGTTGTGTCACTATTGTTGTTCAGTTGAAATAACTTTTTAATTTCCATCTTGATTTCGTTCTTGACCCAGTGATCATTCAGGAGCAGGTTATCTAATTTCCATGTATTTGCATGTTTTTGAAGTTTCCTTTTGGAGTTGATTTCCAGTTTTATTGCACTGTGGCCTGAAAGAGTGCTTGACATAATTTCAATTTTCTTAAATTTACTGAGGCTTGTTTTGTGGCCTGTCCTATGGTCTATCTTGGAGAAAGTTTCATGCACTGATGAATAGAATGTATATTCTGCAGTTGTTGTGTAGAATGTTCTGTAAATATCTGTTAAGTCCATTTGTTCCAGGGCATAGTTTAAATCCATTGTTTCTTTGTTGACTTTCTGTCTTGATGACCTGTCTAGTGCTGTCAGTGGAGTATTAAAGTCCCCCACTGTTATTGTGTTGTCTATCTCATTTCTTAGTTCTACTAGTAATTGTTTTATAAAGTTTGGAACTCCAGTGTTAGGTGCATATATATTTAGTATTGTGATATTTTCCTGTTGGACAAGGCCTTTTACGATTGTGTAATGTCTATAATGTCCCTCTTTGTCTTTTTAAACTGCTGTTGCTTTAAAGTTTGTTTTGTCTGATATAAGAATAGCTACTCCTGCTCACTTTTGGTGTCCATTTGCATGGAATGTCTTTTTCTATCTCTTTCCTTAAGTTTATGTGAATTCTTATGGGTTAGGTGAGTCTCTGGAAGGCAGCAGATAGTTGGTTGGTGAATTCTTATCCATTTTGAGATTCTGCATCTTTTAGTGGAGCATTTAGGCTGTTTACATTTAATGTTAGTATTGAGATGTGAGGTAGTGTTTTTTGCCTGTACACCTTGCTTTTTGTGTGTGTGTTTTTTTAATGTGCATTTTTGTTTAGGTCCTGTGAGATTTATGCTTTAAAGAGGTTCTGTTTTGATGTGTTTTCAGGATTTGTTTCAAGATTTAGAGGTCCTTTTAGCAGTTCTTGTGGTGCTGGCTTGGTAGTGGTGAATTGTCTCAGCATTTGTTTGTCTGAGGAAGACTGTATCTTTCCTTCATATATGATGCTTAGTTTCACTGGATACGAAATTCTTGGCTGATAATTGTTTTGTTTGAGGAGACTGAAGATAAGGCCCTATCCTCTCTAGTTTGTAAGATTTCTGCTGAGAAATCTCCTGTTAATCTGATACATTTTTCTTTATAGATTATCTGGTGCTTTTGTCTCACAGCTCTTAAGATTCTTCCCTTGGTCTTAACTTAAGATAACCTGACAACAATGTGCCTATATGACGATCTTTTTGTGATGAATTTCCCAGGTGGTCTTTGTGCTTCTTATATTTGGATGTCTTGGTCTCTAGCAAGACTGGGTAAGTTTCCCTAGATTATTCCCATAAATATGTTTTCCAAACTTTTAGATTTCTCTTTTTCCTGAGGAACGCTGATTATTCTTAGGTTTTGTTGTTTAACATAATCCCAGACTTCTTGGAGGCTTTGTTTATATTTTCTTACTTTTTAAAAATTTGTCTTTGTTGGATTGGGTAAATTCAAAAACCTTGTCTCTGAGCTCTGAAGTTCTTTCTTCTGCTTGTTCAGTTCTGTTGCTGAGATTTTCCAGAGTATTTTGCATTTCTATAAGTGTGTCCATTATTTCCTGAAGTTTTGATTGTTTTTCATTTCTTGTATCATTCTTTTGATTTCTTTAAATTGGGCTTCGCCTTTTTCTCGTGCCTCCTTTATTAATTTAGTAACTGACCTTCTAAATTCTTTTTCAGGTAAATCAGGGATTTCTTCTTGGTTTGGATCCATTGCTGGTGAGCTAGTGTGATTTTTTTTTTGTGGGGTGTTAAATAATCTTGTTTTGTCATATTACCAGAGTTGGTTTTCTGATTCCTTCTCATTTGGGTAGGTTCTGTCAGAGGGAAGGTCTAGAGCTCAAGGCTGTTGTTCAAATTCTTTTGTCTCACGGGGTGTTCCCTTGTTGTAGTACTCTCCTCCTTTTCCTATGAATGTGGCTTCCTGTGAGCTGAACTGCAATGATTACTATCTTTCTTCTGGATCCAGCCACCCAGCAAGTCTGCCAGGCTCTGGGCTGGTACTGGGAGTTGTCTGCACAGAGTCCTGTGATGTAAACTGAATGTGAGTCTCTCAGCTGTGGATACCAGCACCTGTTCCAGTGGAGGTGGCAGGGGGCATGAAATGGACTGTGTGAGGTTCCTTAGTTTTGGTTGTTTAATGTTCTATTTTTGTGCTGGTTGGTCTCCTGCTGGGAGGTGGTGCTTTTCAGGTTTGCAATTCTAATCTCTTATTTTTTTCTCTGTTATCCCAAACTCATCCTCTTCCCCCCTTTTTTGTTCATGTATCACCCCATTGCAAGACATGTCCCTAGGTCAGCCACTGCACTACATCCTGATTGAAATATTTAAAAAGTTTGTTTTCAAAAATGACCCGTAATTTTCTACTGCAAGTTTTTACTTAGGTTGTTACATCCATTTATTCTCTTAGGACTCTAGAGTACTTTTCCCCATAGAGGGGATTCATGAGGAAATTTTATTAGATTTGATTTTATGAGAGAAATCAGTTCTGTTTGGTTTGTGAGGAAGCCAGTAGACTCAGGTTGATTAACCACCCCCCGCCTCCGCTTTTTTTCCCCCAAAATGCAGTTGCAAGAATAGAAAATGTAATAAAGCTGAAATCAGAGACATAACTTTATCTTTACTTTTTGTTCATCACTACAATTTTCCTCCTGGAGTTTGCTTCATCAAAGTATAGTTTAATCTACTTTGAATAAGGACTGATACAGGGCAGGATGGCTGACATATTCCACAACTCAGCAGAGCAGTAGCAAGTTACTGATGGAGCGAGACCATCCTGCTTCACTCTGTGGCATAGGCATGGTGACCAATGGGTTGTATACTATGTTGACAGTGAAGGCTGTGGGCACTGCTGAGGCAATTAGTTTCTTGGCTGACCATAAGCTACTAACAGAACTTTCATTTTTTCTATTTGTACTTGGCAGAACACCTTACTTATGTAAGAATCCCTGGGCTGCTGTGAGGAGTGCCTATGGCAGCAGAATAATGGTTTCCCAAAGCCATACATGTCCTAATCCCTGCAACTTGTGGATACTACTTTCATGGCAAAAGAATTTTGTAGGTGTTATTAAGTTAAGGTCTTGCTATGGGGAGATTATCCTGGATCATCCGAGTGAGTCAAGTGGGATTACAGAGGTCCTTCTCTATGGTACAGGGAACACAAGGAGGCAGAAAGATCTGTGTCCCAGGGATGTGAGAAGAGAAAGACACAATGAGCCACTGATGGCTTTGAAGATGGAAGAAGGAGCTGCAAGCCAAACAATGCCTCTAGAAGCAGGAGAAGGCAAGAAACAGATTCTCCCCAGAGCCTCCAGAAAGGAGCACAGTGCCAGCACTTTGATGCTAGCCATTTTTAAGGTGTAGATTTCTCTTCCACATTCCATTGGCATGGTGAGAAGTAGGCTATTTCCCCTTTATTGACAATCTATAGATTTGTGGCCTAGAATTTCTGTGGTCTTGAAGTATTCAGTGCCGGGCAGAGAGATGTTCTCTGATTCCATGTCCCTGTGTTTTTGTCAAAGATTCTTAAGTGGTAGGAGAAAAGTAGGGAATTGGACTGGGGACATGGGGGTACACAAGGAAGTCTGGATTTGGAACTGTGAAGATGTAATGGGCACATGTGTTGGACAGCTGGGTCCAACACGTTTGTCTTTCATGTACATGAGTATGTGTCCATGATGGAGCTTTCTTCTAGGAAGTTTTTCTTAATGCCCAGGTTGTATTGAATGCCCTTTTTGTGTACTGAGTGCGTATTTCAACCAGCCATTTACGTTTCATGGGTCTGTACTCACTTCTAGACTGTGAGCTTCTTGAGGGTAAAGGCTATGTTCTCTTCCTCTCTGTGGGTGACCAGTACCCGGCCCAGTGATGGCGTCCCTAAATGCTAGTCGAACTGAGCTGTTGAAGTGACTACGTGGCATCAGGAAAGCCTGTGGTTGTCTATACTGATTGTAGAGACCAGACAACTAACAATGGAATGAAATGCTCTGAGAAATTGACTTGGCAATGTCTTCTCATTTCTGCTTACTTTTTATTTAGCAATTTAGAATAGTGAAATATTAGAAATAAGCTAAATGTTAAATATGCTATTGTGCACCGTCTCAAGAGAATTTGACGTAATGATTTTACCATTTATATCATGTTTAGTATACACAAGTAACAAGAAAAGAAAAATACCATAATACCAATTTAACTGAATGCTATGGCTACAATAACACAAATCTTAGAACTACTTTTCAAAATTACCTAAATGTGTTATTACTATTTCATAACTAAGAAAAGATAGATTCTGAAAATCAATCTTGTGCAGCATGATTATGATCGTAGGTTTTAAGTGTTAATTTTTCTGTTTTTATTACAACATGAAACCATGTATTGTTTCTCAGTCCTTGCTGTTGTACACATAGCATGGTATCTGCTCATAATTAAAAAGCATGAAGGTTACTGACTGATGGATTAGTATTTACTTATTTTGGACATACTGCAGTAGACTAGCTACTTACATCAATCTGAATTGATTTCAGCATCATTGTGATTTGTGCAGGGCACCTCCTTGTGATATAGTGGCATTGCACATTAAGTGCTTAGGCTCTGGAATTAAACAAACCGGGGCTTATATCCTATATTGTCACTTATAAGCTATGTGACCTTGGGAAACTTCACTTTTCTAAGCCTGTTTTTTAAAAATTTGTAAAATGGGGCTGGGTGCGGTGGCTGACTCACTCCTGTAATCCCAGCACTTTAGGAGGCCAAGGCAGGTGGATCACCAGAGGTCAGGAGTTCGAGACCAGCCTGGCCAACATGGTGAAACCTCGTCTCTACAAAAAATACAAAAATTAGCTGACTGTGGTGACACGCACCTGTAGTCCCAGCTACTCAGGAGGCTGAGGTGGGAGGATCTCTCCAGCTCGGGAGTTGGAGGTTGCAGTGAGTTGAGATTGTGCCACTGCACTCCAGCCTGGGTGACAGATATTGCAACCTTAGAGAACGAAATGAACATCTGGATTATTTAAGACCCTTGCGTGGAAATTTGTTAGTGTGGTTTTCCTTCTTTATGTGCATCTGAACTACATTGCAGAACATTATTATTCTTTAAATAAAAAAGCGGGTTTTATTCCTCCAAGGCTTTTATCAAAGGTCCAGAAACATCTTTGTTTTGGAGACAGAGATCAACTACACGGGAAGATCTAAAATCAAGGTGTGAAGAAGAGTGAGGCAGCTGGAAACGATGTTTTCCAGGAAGGTAAATTCAAGTCTGAGGATGCGTTGGTGGAATCTCTCTGCAAGTAACCCCGAGGAAAGGAGAAGAAGGGAAGGGAAAAATCACACAGGAAGCCTGGAAAGTGAGGAGGTAGTCTCCGATCAGATGCACTGTAGAGCCTATGTCTAGGTAAGGGCATAAGTGAGACCACGTGCATTCCTTTTCTTCCTACCATGGTGTGTTTGCCTTTATTTCTGGGGCTTACGCAAAAGACTAGCGTGTATGTATTATTAGACTTTGATAAAATAGGATGACTTCTGTTTATTTTTCTTGCTGTTTATAGACTTGTGGCAGCAGCAGCTTATGGTATTGACAAAGGACATATTTCTGTTTTTTCAAGTGTCTTTAAGGGATCAGGGCGGATGAGCTCTAGGCAACGTAATGCAGGCAGTGCTGCTAAACAAGAATGGGCTGCCAACTCTAGTCTGGTTATTACGGAAATCAATTCCATTGAAAGATCAGAAAACTTTAAAATTGAGAGACAATTGGAGGATCACTGTTATAAAATACTGAGTTTGATTTGGTTGGAAATGGCATGTAGGGAATGAGGGATGGGAAAAGCAGACCAGCTCTCATTTCTCTTCTTTTTTGCTCTCTCTGTGTGTGTGTGTGTGTGTGTGTGTGTGTGTGTGTGTGTGTGTGTGTTAAATAATTAGGCTCAGAAGTTAAACAAACAAGAGGGAAAACTAATGGCAATAGTGAGTTTTCTGCCCTTCCTTCACCATAGGCAATTCTGTCTACCACAGCTGCAATAGCTGAGTCATAGTTTGGGTTTTCTTTGTAGCTATTTTGTAGATGAATAATCAGGGTAATTTCCAGCATCCAGGAAACAATATATACAGTAAAAACAGGCCAATGTGTTTTTAAATTTTTCCCTCCAGCCCTCCTATCTCTGCCCTGGAAAAAACATCCTATTCATGGAGAAATGATGTCTCTTTCTGCTATAATAGCATAGACTTTAGGTCCCTCTATCTGTGCTTTCTTTCAGAAGTGACTCTCCAGGGGAGCTAAAATCCATGTATTTGGGCACACACTTGAACAATATTGATAGAGAAATTTAAGCAAGAACACAAGGGTATGTGATTTTACAAGCTCTCAATGACTATATGACTATATAGCTGATTCAAGTTTTTTTTTTGAAAACCCAAGAGCCAACTGAACAATGAGATCACTTGGACTCAGGAAGGGGAACATCACACACCGGGGCCTATCATGGGGAGGGGGGAGGGGGGAGGGATTGCATTGGGAGTTATACCTGATGTAAATGACGAGTTGATGGGTGCACCACACCAACATGGCACAAGTATACATATGTAACAAACCTGCATGTTATGCACATGTACCCTACAACTTAAAGTATAATAATAATAAATAAATTTAAAAAAAATAAAAAATAAAAAATAAAAAAAATAAAAATTTCCCAACAACAACAACAACAACAAAAAAAAGAAAACCCAAGAGCCTGTTCGTTTTCCTTTTAAGTGTCCTTATGTTTTGAGTTTCCCCAAGAAAATGCCTTTTGTGGTTCCAAGTTTCTCATTTTTAATTCATTCTACTAAGTTTTTATATAGTTCCAGGATGCACTGTCAGCATGAACATATCTTAGAATCCCTGATCCCCTCCCCTTTCTTACAAATGGAAGTTTTATTTGGGAATTAAAAAAAAAAAAACCTTTTTATGCAGATATTGCACATCTGGTTCTTTTGATGCTTTGAAGAACTATTCCTTGGGAAATGGACTCAGGATGCATCATTTTGGGGGTGTGGGGAAGTTCCATTTGGAACCATGAGTTAATGAACAAGGGGACCCACCAGCTTTGAGGGAAGTAGTCCTAGTTGTTATTTTGTGTGAGGATTGCTACAGTGCCTTTATCATCTGTGCCTTGCAAAGTTTACAACAATCAATATTTTAAAACATCTTTACAGAAAATGAAACTGTGAACTCATACTGCATCTGAGAGCTGATTTGGCATTTTATAAATAGGCATATGATATCTAAATTACTTGTAATATAAACTAAGAGCATCCTCAGCATTGATGATGGTCGCATATGATCCAGAATTATAATGATGAATAATGCATTGGGTTTCATTGTCTTCTGTGATTGCCCACTTGGTTATGCAGGGACGGATTTCCACTACAGTGTCTCAGATTTGAATTGTACAGTTTTTTTTTTTTTTTTTGGTAGCAGCTTCCCCAGAATTATGTAAGCTCATTGGAAATATTCATAGAAATCCTTGCTCTCTGTGCTTCATGGAGATGCAATCTCAGAACTTTCTCCAAGGACTGGCTCATCAAGTATAATTTAACATGTCTTATGACCTGGATCGCCTGTTTGGTGTGGATAGAGCTTGTCAAAACACAAATCCTTGCATCCTTGATACACTCGAACAAGTAATAATATTTTACTCATTATTTGGAGAAGAACAATATTGAGTTTTTATACAAATAGGGTAAAGCATATAAAAGGACTGGGTGAACCATATGTGTCACTCAAACATGAGGCATACAGTGTTTTAGCTTTGCATGTCCCCCAAGAAGCCTGTGTCTCCCTCAGTCTCAATTATGTTCAGGGCAAGGGTTTGTTTCAAGGACCCTGTAAACTTGATTTTGGAGCCACAGGGTAGGTTAGGGGGTGAGCAACAGGAAGGATGGCTTAAAGCACGGTGCTTTATATTTCTCCTTTACAATTACTTTAAAATTTATTATATTACTATGACTGAATAGGCTCTAACATCTGGACCAGGGCTAGCCTAGAGTTAGGGTAAGATAGCTCCTGCCCTGGAGGCTGAGGAAACACCAGGCGGGAAAGCAGGTTGGTAGTGGGGCGATGGTAGCGGAGGTGAATAAACGGCCTTTCCTCCACCCCCATCCAAAGTTTGGACTAATTGGGAAATAGATGGAGGGATCGGGTAGATGTAAATCAAAGCATCAGCTTTATTACTGAAAACATCTGGGTTGAAGAAACTGACTTATATTTGCAGACAAAGGAGATTGTTTATGCTCCCTCACATTAAATTTGAGATGAATTGGATACAGAAAGTGAAGGGAGAAGAGGAAGCAAGGATAATTCCTAGATTTTTGGGTTGGCACTCAGTTAGACTACAGAGCAGTAGCATCACCATGTTGGACAAACACTGCCATTTTAAGTTCCCCTTGATTAAAAACTGCCTAAATCCAGCCCCAGAAAACATCAGCGTAATGGCTAATGTCAGCGTGACCATAAACCACACGTGACACTCCAGCCAGAAATATTCCAACCTGAGATGAGCCCCCTCTGACCGGAAACATGCCGGCGATTCCGACCTAGCAATAAAACTCTCCTCCACACAGAAACATTCGGCGCTTGCGATATGCTCTCCCTCCCCAGACCCTTACATACCCTTAGTCTGTAAGAGAGAATGCTTCTGACTGAAATCGGCCAGAAGCCCCTTTCAGGTTTATTCTCCAAAATAAGCCTGTCTTTGACTGTTGAGCCACTTTTTGTGTCTTTCTTCTCTCTTCAACTCTTACAATAGACACTGGTGGTATATTAAGATGAGAAGGAGTAGGTTTTGAAGGGTTTGGAGGAATCAAAGACTGTTTTGGCTATGGTAAATTTTGAGATGCTCGTAAGACCTTTATGTGGAAATGTCAAGCAGAAAGTTCGTCTTTGATCTGGCAGTGCACGCTAGTTCTTTATGGTGTAGGGAATTTACAAGATTCAAAGAGTAACTGAATTGCAGAACTTGAAAAACGTATTAAAAGGCATAGAGTTCATTTTAACTGGATTCAGATTGGTACAGGCATCACTGAGCACAGCCAGTATTGTTAAGATTATAAACTGGATTGTCTGATCTCTAGACCCTGGTGTAGGGTTTGCTGTTTTTTTAGTAATGAATTTTTAGTAGACACATTTTTTCCCCACCTACCAAATTATCTCCTAATAAGCCATTCCAGTCATTACTGGAAGTCACAGCGAGCAAGCTGTGATTTTGGTATAAGAGATAGTGTAATAAGACAGCAGGAAGCAGCAGATCTTTTACATTCCTATTTCTAAGGTAGTGTTTTTCATCTTGAAAGTACTATTCTTGCAATTGGAAATAAGGAAAAAGAAAATAAGAATATATGACATTTCTTTCATTTTTTAAACTACATGTTTATTGTTATCATATGTTGAGTCTGTTTTATGAAACTTTTGTATTGGAATTATTCCTTTCTGTACAATTAATTAGCCTAGTGTTTTCTTTTTCTTTTTTTTTTTTTTGAGACGGAGTCTTGCTCTGTCGCCCAGGCTGGAGTGCAGTGGCCGGATCTCAGCTCACTGCAAGCTCCGCCTCCCGGGTTCACGCCATTCTCCTGCCTCAGCCTCCCGAGTAGCTGGGACTACAGGCGCCCGCCACCTCGCCCGGCTAATTTTTTGTATCTTTTTAGTAGAGACGGGGTTTCACCGTGTTAGCCAGGATGGTCTCGATCTCCTGACCTCGTGATCCGCCCGTCTCGGCCTCCCAAAGTGCTGGGATTACAGGCTTGAGCCACCGCGCCCGGCCTAGCCTAGTGTTTTCTTGATATTTGCTCTTTGCAAAATATTAGACTGAATGTCTAATAGACATGTTCTAAAATGCTCTCAAGACAAGCTCTAAAGTTAGAGCATTCTGACTTTAGTCAGTTGCCTAAGTAAAATTTGAAGACTAAGGAGAGAGAATGAGTATGAATCAGCTATGAATTGAGGTGTCTTTGATGGACCCAGCTATAGCTGGGAAGATGTTTACCCCAAGTTGGCCTGGATATTCCCTAAACCCCTTCCCTATCTGGTGCAGCCCATTTTATAGACAAAAGTCAGGAGAGGATAGTTGAACAGCAAAAAGGAGAGAATATTTCTTCTGCAGTAAAGGGAAAATTCTGAGACATTTTAGTGGCAGAATGATGACTGAATT
Organism: Macaca nemestrina; assembly: GCF_043159975.1. Taxonomy (NCBI): domain Eukaryota; kingdom Metazoa; phylum Chordata; class Mammalia; order Primates; family Cercopithecidae; genus Macaca; species Macaca nemestrina. The sequence continues at coordinate 73,058,878 of NC_092143.1, read as the reverse complement.
AGAGATGAGCAATTTGAATGCTTTCCGTCATAAATCTCACTCAGAAGGGAAATAAAGACAGATAGTTTCACTTAGAGACAAGACTACAGCAATCCTAAGAGACAGGACATATTGATACCAAAATGACAAATGCAATTTTAGCTACAAGGATGCTCTGTCATCTGCCAACTGAGCCAATGACTTGGCTAAAATGTGGGAAAGAGTAAAGAATTGAAATGAAAGCGCTAGCAGGGGAAAAAAAAAAAAAAAAAAAAAAGGTTTGCCAAACAAAATCTGAAGTCACCTCAAGCAATAAAGTCTTGGACTAGTGGTTTCTCCCTTAATTGCATCTAACTTTGGTATTGCATCTTGCATTTTTTACTGACTTGTTGTCACATAGTTATTTTCAGGGTAGAATAAGAAGTTAAAAAATGGATGGAAAAATATAGAAACCTGTTGTAAAGTTATATTGCTTGCTTCTGCCCAGGAATAATGCATGACATTTAATCTGTATACTAGTTCAAGGTCACTGTGGGTCATTTATATCTGTCTTTATCAACAATACCTGTCTTAGGTTGAAAACTACATGTTAGAGATCTTGCCTACTGCCAAATTGCAAAGCAGACACACAGTCCTTTTGATAGTTTTCTCTTTTTTTTTTTGCCATTTCTTTTTTACTGTCTTTTGGGTATCAAGTGCCTCCTTCATTCCTTTATTCATTCACTCATAGAATTTTAATGGATTATGTGTAATGTGCAAGGCTCTGTGTTGATGGTTAGGGGAGATGCAAATGGAGTGAGGTAAATGTGTGAGAGAGGCATACTGCAATGCAGGAAAGCATGAAGGAGGCAGAAACTAACTTGTTGGTGATTCTCCCAAAACTGGTTTTTATTTGCACTTTGGTGTCATTCCATTCACTTATCCCAGGAATTGACATGAAAGCTGCCTCACAAAACGGGATACAATGTAAATTGTTGGTGATGCTGCTAATTGACTTTCTCATTGTATTTTTTATGAGAATCCCCAGAAGGTGGTTCCATCTGCTCTTAATACCAAGACAGTTCTTCTGTGTTTTAATTGGTAAGATTTTATCTTAGGGATAATGTAATACTGTAACTGACAATGCTTCCTTTTCTATTCAGCAAACCAAGCACAGCGTATAAGTCATTTTTATATCTGTCTGTCAACCCAGCATCTATCCCGTCATCAATCTATATCTATCTCGTCTTGTTTTGCTCAATACCTTCACATTTGTATGTTTTTAATTTCATTTAAAGCATGGCATATACATAGAAGAGTACAAAATTATAGGGATGAAGCTCAATGAATTTTCACAAAGTGGTTTTCATACCTGTGTAACCACTTCCAGATCAGGAAATAGAACATTACCATACACGGAAGTCTCCCTTGTTCTACTATGGTCATGATCCAGCCCCTCCCCAAAGTTAGCCACTATCTTGACTAGTATTGCCTTTCTGATGAATGTAGATTGGTATCTAATTGTGATTGGAATTTGTATTTGCTTGGTGAGAAATGATGTTTAGCACTATATATTGTCCAGTGTATGTATTGAAAATAGCTTCTCATCACGCTGTGCCCTGCCTTTTCACCCTTTTAACGCTGCCTTTTGATGACCAGGAACTTACAGATTTTATTTGGTCTTTTCAAGAAATCAAATTTTTGCTTTGATATTGTTTTCTGCTTTTGGTTTGCTTCCTATTTTATTCTTGTCTGCTCTTATGTTGTTTATTTTCTTCCTCCTGGGTTCTCTGGATAATTTGCTGCTATTTAAAAAATTTTCTTGAGGTGGATATTAGAGCACTAGTTCTTCAGTCTTTTTTCTTATATCTTTAAGATTTACAAATTTACTTTTAAGTAAGTTTTAGCAGAATTGTACAAATTTTGGTAGTATTTTTGCTATCATTAATTTTTTAAATTTTGAATTTTTAATGACATTTCTTTGTTTTCCAGAAGTGCCTAATTTCCAAATATTTAAACATTTTCTGGTTAACTTTTCTGGTTGATTTTTAGTTTAAATTTATTGGCATCAGAGAAAATATCTTTTATGATTTCAAATTTCTGAAATTTGCTGAGGTTACTTTAAAAATACTACTTGGTCAATTTCGACAAAATAGTCTTTATTCACTTGAAAAATATATTCTACAGTTATTAGAAACAATAGTTTGCATATCTCAGGTTAATTTTTAAATCATATTACTAAGTCCTCCGTATCTTTACTGTGTTTTTACTATTACATATTGATAGTGTTGTGTTAAAATGTCCTACAGTGATTGTAAATTTGTCTCTTTGTCCTTTTGCTTCTGTCAGTTTTGGTTTAATAATTTTGAGGATACATTTAGGTGTACATAATTTATAATTTTACCAAATGAATTGAAACTCTCGTGTTTAAGAAATGATACTGTTTACTTTTTTTTTTTTTTCATTAGAAAAAAACAACTAATCTAGTTAAGCTGTTGTATAGTGTTTATATGAATGGAAGGTAGGGAAAAAGTCTGGGAGAAAAAAAAGCTACTGAATATTTTGGTGAGAGGAGTCATAGGAGCAGAGATGAGATCTAAGAATCTTAATGTGGAAAACGATAAGGATGATTTTATTTCAGTTATCGTGTCATTGATTGGGAATAAGGATCTTTCACTGCCTTAACATCTTATTCGTGGAAAGTCCTTACAAACAGGATACTGAAACTTTGTCTCTCATCTCGCTATATAGAAACGGCTACACTGGGCCACTCTGCCTACTCTGCCCCACTATGTCTATGGAGTAGCCAAAAAAAAAAAAAAAAAAGAAAGAAAGAAAGAAAGAAAAAAGAGAATCAAAATACACCTGGCTAACACAGTGAAACCCCGTCTCTACTAAAAAATGCAAAAAATTAGCGGGGCATGGTGGTGGGCGCCTGTAGTCTCAGCTACTCGGGAGGCTGAGGCAGGAGAATGGCGTGAACCCGGGAGGCGGAGCTTGCAGTGAGCCAAGATCCCGCCACTGCACTCCAGCCTGGGTGACAGAGCGAGACTGTGTCTCAAAATAAATAAATAAATAAATAAATAAATAAATAAATAATGAACTAGTTGATTATTTTAAATGCAAGATTCACATGTGATATCAGGATTTAAAAACGTATCATTGATATTGTACCACATGGTAAATTTCAATGCACATTTTAATATAGAATTCATTCTCAAACAAAATATAGCGTATGAAGGATTGACTCTAAACTGAATCAAAGACCCTGTTGCCAGTTTTCTTTGTGAACTCAGTTCAGTGGAACAAGAACAAAGGTCTGGGAATTATGCTGTACATGAATGCTCTCGGGCCAGGATATGTTGACCTGGGGAGAGCTGAATTGTGTTGGCTTACACTTTATTCTCTAGGGCTTGAAATGCATTATATTGGTAACACAGAGGCGAATGAGATGTCTGTGACCCTGATCAATGGCCCGTGGCACATATCTAGTTAGCCTACAGGAATAAGTTTTTTTTTTTAATCTGATTCTCCCTAGAGGGGTTAACCTTTCAAAAAGTCTCCTATGATTCTCATTTACTCAAATGTTATAATCTACAACCAACTTCTCCTTAGTAAGAATTCTGGCTTAAGGTATAGTGCTGATCTCTCTGCTATGTCTGGAAACATCTTCATTTTGCCTTTAGTTTTCAGGGTATGTAATTATAGGTTGTCAGTGATATTCTTTCAATACCTTAAATATATTCTTTCATTGTGTACTACTTCCATCATTTCTCTTCAGTAGTCAGGTGTCAGTTATATTTTTGCTCTCTTTCTAAGAAATAGGATCTCACATCTTGCCCAGGCTAAAGTGCAGTGCCTATTCACAGGTACAATCATTGTGCACTACAGCCTTGAACTCCTGGTCTCATGCAATTCTCTTGCCTCAATCTCTTAAGTAGCTGGAACTATAGGTGTGTGCCATTGTGCCCAACTGCTCTTTTAAAAGTAATGTGTATTTGTTGTTCTGACTGCCTATCAGATTATTTTGTCCTTAGATTTTAGTAGTTTTACTCTCAAACTTGGAGTGTTTATCTTACTATTTGTTCTGTGTGTAGATTATCACACTTGCTGAATAATTCACTTGATGTATTTCATCATTCTGGGAAAGTCTGAGTCTGTTATCTTCTTACATATTGCCTCAATCACATTATTTTATCACGGTTCCCCTCTTGGAAGCCCTTTACATATATGCTAGAATTTCTCACGGTGTCCTGTATAGCTATTATTGAATATTTTGTCAGGTTTTCTTTTTCTTTGCTTCAATAAAGACATTTTACACTGACCTACATCCAGTTTATTAGTGCTGCATTCCACTGTCAAATATGCTGTATAATCTTCTATTTGCCTCAACCTTAGTTTTTCATTTATAGAATTTCGATGGAATATTTTCATATATTCTTCATCATACATTTTTTTGAAAATATACTATTTTTACTTTTTACTTTAATTAAAAACACTTTATTGAGATATGATCGATACACAAAAAGCTGTACATATTTCTTGTATACAACTTGAAGAGTTTGGAGAATTTTACTCTCTCTTCCACATCTTATATTGTTGATGTCAGAATGTACTTCTTTTTATATTGTGTGTTTATGAAAACATTTTTGTGGTTATATTTATTCTTAATACTCTTGTCTTCTAACTTTTATATTAGGGTGAAAGTGATATGTGTACTAGGTCAAAAATTACATTGTTTTGCATTTTTCTATAAATTTACCTTTGCCAGTTATATTTATACTTTCATATGCTTTTATGTTTCTTTTTAGCACCCTTTCATTTCAACTTAAAGAATTCCGGCTGGGCACGGTGGCTCATGCCTGTAATCCCAGCACTTTGAGAGGCTGAGGCGGGTGGATCACCTGAGGTCGGGTGTTCAAGACCAGCCTGACCAACATGGAGAAACCCCCGTCTCTACTAAAAATACAAAATTAACAAGGCATGGTGGCGCGTGCCTGTTATCCCAGCTACTAGGGAGGCTGAGGCAGGAGAATCACTTGAACTTGGGAGGTGGAGGCTGTGGTGAGCCGAGATCTCGCCATTGCACTCCAGCCTGGGCAACAAGATTGAAAGTCTGTCTCAGAAAAAAAAAAAAAAGGATTCCCTTTAGCACTTCTTGTTAGGCAGGTCTAGTTGTGATAACTCCCTGTTTTTGTTTGTATGGGAAAGCTTTTATGACATCTTCATTTTTTTAAAAAAATTATATAATATATGGTTTATTTGTAAAAGTCACAAAATTGCACATCATGAAATTATTTTCCTGGGATCTGTTTCAAAAATTCACTTTTAAGAAAAGATGAACACATTTTATTATTGTTGTTGAATTTCCAAACAAAAAATGTTGGAACTTGCCATTTATTACTGAGAAAGTAGAGGTTAATTTTTTTTTTTTATTTCAGTTGGTTTTTGGGGAACAGGTGGTGTTCAGTTACATGAATAAGTTATTTTGTGGTGATTTGTGGGATTTGGGTGCTCTCATCACTCGAGCAGTGTACATGGTACCAGTGTGTAGTCTTTTATCCCTCACTCCCCTCCCAGCCTTTCCCCGCAAGTCCCCAAAGTCCACTGTATCCTTCTTACGCCTTTGTAGCCTCATAGTTTAGTTACCACTTATGAGTACAAAGTTTGGTTTTCAATTCCTGAGTTACTTCACTTAGAAAAATGGTCTCCAATTCCATCCAGTTTGTTGCAAATGCTATTATTTTGTTCCTTTTTATGGCTGAGTAGTATTCCAAGGTATATGTATACCGCCTTTTCTTTATCCACTCATTGATTGATGGGCATTTGGGCTGGTTCCATATTTTTGGAATTGTGAATTGTGCTACTATAAGCATGCATGTGAAAGTATCTTTTTTTGTATAATGACTTCTTTACCTTTGGGTAGATATCCTTTTGAAGGACAAATTTTCTTGGTTGGCAGTTTTTTCTTTTTAACACTTTGAATATATCATCCCACTCTCTCCTGGCCTGCAATGTTTCTGCTGTGAAATCTGCTGAAATTGTTATGAAGGTACACTTTTATATGACAAGTTCCTTTTTTTCCACTTCTTTCAAAATTCTATCTTTCTCTTTGAGTTTGATGATTTAATTATAATGTGTTTCAGTATAGACCTCTTTAGGCTTAACCTATTTGGTATCTTTTGAGCTCCATGAAACTGGATGTTCATTTCCCTCCCCACATTCAGAATATTTTCTACCATTATTTCTTTAAATAAGCTTTCTGCTTCTTTCTGTTTCTCTTCTTCAAGTTCCATAGTGTGTATATTGACTCATTTGGTGTCTCATAGGTCCTGTAGGCTTTCTTCACTTTTTGCATTTTTTTCTTTTTGCTCCTGACTGGATAGCTCTAAAAGATTTGTCTTCAAGTTCACTGATTTTTTTCTTCTGCTTGATCAAGTCTACTGTTGAAACTTTAATTTTTCAGTTTAGTCATTGTGTTTGTCAGCTCTAGAAGTGCTGTTTAATTCTTTTTTATAAGTCTGTCTCTTTGTTGAACTTCTCATATTTTCATATATTATTTTCCTGATTTCATTTCATTGTCAATGTTCTCTTATAGCTCACTGAGCTCCTTTAACATTATTTTAATTATTATTATTAATTTTCTGAGACAGAGTTTCACTCTTGTCACCCAGGTTGCAGTGCAGGGGCACAGTCTCTGCTCACTGCAAGCTCTACCTCCTGGGTTCAGGTGATTCTCCTGCCTTAGCCTCCCAAGTAGCTGGGATTACAGGCATGCACCACCACACCCGGCTAATTTTGCAGTTTTAGTAGAGACGGGGTTTCTCCATGTTAGCCAGGCTGGTCTCAAACTCCTGACCTCAGGTGATCTATCCACCTCGGCCTCCCAAACTGCTGGGATTACAAGCATGAGCCACCGTGCCCAGACAATTATTTGAAATTCTTTGTCAGGTAGTTAGATCTCTATTTCTTTAGGGTCCATTACTTGAGTTTCATTTTAATACATTGGTGATTTCATGTTTCCCTGATTTTTGTTTCTTTTCTCTTTTTTTTTTTTTTTTGAGACAGAGGCTTGCTTTGTCACACAGGCTGAAGTGAAGTGGCATGATCTTGGCTCACTGCAGCCTCTGCCTCCCAGGCTCAAGCAAACCTTCCACCTCGGCCCCCCGAGTAGCTGAGACTACAGGTGCATGCAGCCACGCCTGGCTAATTTTTGTATATTTTGTAGAGATGAGGTTTTGCCATGTTGGCCAGGCTGATCTCCAACTCCTGGACTCAAGCTATCCGCCCACCTCGGCCTCCCAAAGTGCTGGGGATTACAGCTGTCAGCCACGACACTCGGCTGTTTCCCTGATTCTTCATGACTTTTATAGGGTTGCATTAGTGTCTGCTCATTTGAAGAAGCAGTTATCTCTTCCTATCTTTACAAATTGGCTTTGGCAGGGAAATCCATTCACAAATCAGGCTGACCAAAGATTCTTGGTGGTCTGGTTACTAGGGCCTGCAGATGGGCTGGCTTGTAGGATCTGTGATTAGCCCTGGTACCAGGGTCTGAGGGTTGGTGGGCCTAGTGCCATGATCTGTGGGTGGGCAGGCCTTGGGCCAGGGGCTGTGAGCTGGCTGTTGAGATCTCTGTACTGGCTGTTGAGAGCCCTCACCATTTTTCTTTGTTCTTAGCTACCCTCAGGTGATCTAGTCATGCTACTTCCCTCAGTGTTATGGATGAGGCACAACAGACGCAAGCCTCTCAGGCAGTGCCCCAAAGACAGAAGCTGGATGCTGACTTCACCCTGTTTCCCTGGGAGAACTTGCAGGCTGAAGTTTTCTTTCTTGGTGCTATGTTATGCTAGCTTAGGGGAGGGATAATACAGGTAAAATGATACTGTTCTTTTTCCTTCCCTTCAACATGTTTTTTTTCTCATTTCTGCATTCCACCAGTGTGCTGTAACCTCTCACTTGGATTTGGAGCTCCCATAAAGATATTCTCATCTATGGAGGCTGTTAAATTGGTGCTTTTGCAGAGGGCCAAGGGCTGAGACCACTTATTATATCATCTTGTTGATGTCACTCCTCAATAACAGTTAGTTTAAAGTCTATTTCTGAAAACTCGAATAATACCTTGATTACCTTTAGATATGTCTTCATTGTCTGATTTTTTTTTCTCTTGGTCTTGGTTTTCTTCATATGCCTGTTAATTTTTGATTAATGCTGGCAACTGTGTATAAAAATTACAGAGGCTCTGCATGAAACTTTATCTTCTAGAAGGCAGTTTAAATAGAAGAACGCCTTCCTCTAACCAGGGAAAAATTGATTTGAGGCTGTGTTTCAGTTTTCTTAAGGCCTGGACTATTTGGATTTGCCCTTATTCCTATGGTGTAGTCTTTTAGGGGTCCAACTGAAAGTCTGGGATAACCATGGCACATCCACTTTGATAAAACTAAATTCCATATTTTACCTCCCTACCTCCATGAGATTGATAAATGTTTTTCTTAGCTTTCAACTTCTTAACTTAGTTCTTTTGGAAGGCCGTCTCCAGTTCACAGCCCATGTGGCTTAGAAATAAATACATTGTTTTTGAGGAAAACAGCAGCAAAATACCAGATTCACTTCAATGTTTTTGTTTATCTCTGGGATCTTGAACCTCAGATATTTTGGTAGCTTTCTAAGGACTTCAAATAGGTTTTTCTCTGGTATGGGTTTGTGTGTGTAGCTGTTGTTAGTAGAAGGTTTGTATGCTATAATAACTTTCACTATATTTATTTCTTTATTTTTGGTTTGTGTGTGTTTCAGATGTCCTTATAAGTTACCTCAAATGTTTTCTGTAACAAAGCTAGAGTATGGAAATTCAAAGGACACAGAATAGCCAAAAAAATCTTGAAGAACTAAGCTAGAGGATATTTAGATTACCAGATAGCAAAACTATTTATAAAGCTATAGCAAATAAGACAGTAGAATATTGGCAGAAAGATAAGCAAAAACACAATGGAACAGAATAGGGTACAGAAACAGAACCACATATAGTTACTTGATTTTTAACAAAAGTCTCTTTAAAAAATGGAAGCACATTTGAAGAAAGGATGACCTCCTTCATAAAAGATGTTATATTAATTTGATGAAATGACAAAACAATGTTGATTGTTATCTCACACCATAAACAAGACCCAATATCAGATAACATGTTCATGTAATTCTTATGGGTATAAGAGTCCTTAAATAAATTGAGTAAAATTTTCTTCATGACCTTGTACTAAGCAATGATTTCCTTTTTTTTTTTTTTTTATCAAAGAACTATTAGATTTATTTAGAAATTCCTGGCAGTCTCTTAACAAGTTGAATATATTATTAAAAACTTAAAAAACTGTCTTATTGTAAATATGCGTATATATATATTTTAAACTACAGAATAGTAGCATCCGGGAAAAACACAAAAATGTAACCATTACATTTATTTAAAAATTCATGACAGTCTCCTAACACCTTCAAATGTATTTACAACTAAAAAAAGTTGTCTTATTATAAATATATATATGTGTGTGTGTATATATACATATATATGCATATTTTAACCACAGAATAGTAGCATCAGGGGAAAATATAGAACATTTTTCACAAATGTAAAGTATAACTTTCTTCTAATAGATTTAAAACTTGAAGGCCAGGAAGTATTATGCCAGATAAACAAGACAAATAGGAAAACTAATAGTTAATTTTACATATTCCTCGGTGAGATGGATTACTCATCATTAAAATTGAACTTTCATAAGTCTGCTGCTTCAAATACCTTAAATAAAAGAAAGGATGACCTCCTCCATAAAAGATGTGTTAATTTGATGAAATGAAAAAACAATGTTGATAGTTATCTCACACCATAAATAAGACCCAATGTCAGATAACATGTTCATATAATTCTTATGGGTATAAGAGTCCTTAAATAAATTGAGTAAAATTTTCTTCATGACCTTGTATTAAGCAATTGTTTCTTAAGCAGGGCACCAGAAGTGTGAATGGTAAAAGAAAAACAAAATAAATTATATTAAAATAAAATACCTCATATACCCCAGAATACATTAAAAAGGAAATGATGTTTGTAATTTTTACATGGATATTTGTAATGGCAAGACTTGTATGTTGAATATAAAGAAATCTTTCAAATCAGTCATAAAAAGAAGAAATTCAATAGATAAATAAACCTGAATGGGCACTTCACAGAAACAAATGTCCAAATTTCCAGTAAACATGTGAATGTTCAAATTTCCAGTAAACATATGAAAAGTGCTCTACCTAACTAATTATTCCAAAAACCCAAATTAAAATTATGATGGTATATCACTGTGCACCCAAGAGGATCAATAAAAAGAAAAAAATGGAAGACATAAAATGTTGACAAAGATGTGAAGGAACTGGAACTCTTGAACTCTGCTGGTGATGCAGAAACTGATGTAACTACTTGGGAAAACTGGTAGTATCTGCTAACAACGAATTTTCTCATACCCTATGACTAGCAATTTTACTTCTAAATACATGATGAACAGAAATATGAATATAGGTCCACCAAAAGCACCATTCTTAATAGTTTGAAACTGGATACTGAATAAATGTCCATCAATAATAGAATATATAAATCAACTATGATGTATTCATAATTGCATACCATGCAGCAATGATAAACTCTTGCTATATACAATAATATTAACATATCTTATCAACAGAATGTTGAATGCAAAAGGCCAGACACGAAACGTAACTTCTATATGATTCCATTTAAATAAAATTCAAAAACAGGCAATAGTAATTTATTGTGTTAGATGTCAGAGTAGTGGCTACCTTTGGGATGGTAGTGATATATTACATTCAAGAAAAATCCATTTTAAAATAGATTTTAAAATAAATGCCCCTTTAATGGAGATAAAAAGTGTAAATAAAGACATGACATTTAAGTTATAATTTGAAGAGTGATTTTTGGGTTCTCTAGGCAGATCATTCCAGACTAGAGAAAATATCGTTCTGGTATTGCAGCACTATATTTTTCCTCTTTCTTTTTCCTTTCTGCATTATTTCTTCCCATTAAAACTTACCTATTTTGCATATTTTTTCTTAAGAGACTATCTACCTCTAGATAGTTTAGCAAGTTTAATATGTTACACCACCTAGATTAGCTTGTAGACTTAATAGTTTATTCTAAAAAGTAATTGATGTGGAACTTTTTTATATCTAAGCAGGCAGGAGGGGAATTTTAAAAAAATAAGACCCCCTTTAAAATTACACCATATAGAGCACGACTGGTGTAGTTTAAGTCAAGGATGGATTTCTGCAGTGCTTGGTATGTTGCTATATATAGATAAGCACTTCTAAATACTAAAATGACAGTTACCATTACTAGCTTTGTTCCCAAAAGACCTCAACATATTCCTAATGAGTAAATTTTACCATCATCACAATGTTTACCTCATTTGCAGTGACTTATTCATAAAATTCAGATTTCCAAAGATAATTTAAGCAAGTAAAGTAATATCATATAGCTCTTGTTTAAAAAATGCAGAGAGGCATTAACGTTGTGTAATAGCATTGTTTCTATTATAGAACATAATAATGGTTCTGAATTAATTGGATTTCATTAAAAATTAAAGAATTGAATGATCAGAGGAAAGAAATCATAGTTTTTCTCTCAGGCTACTTTGCTAAGTTGGAAGTGAGGATATAAGACAACCAGGTAGATGGTATCAGAATTAAGGAGTCAATTCTGACAACTGAAAATTCAAATAATGATCTATTTAAAGAGTGATTCATTTAAAATAAGCTTCTTTAGGGCCAGGTTGCATTTAATAGAAATAATCTTAAGCGTAATCCAGAGGTTTGAAATATGTCTGCTTTTCTATGCATATGTACTTGCTACACTCAGTTTATTTTAATTTCTCCAGAGAGTCTGATTTTGCAGGGTAGTTTAACCTGATGGGGGCAGTGTGTGCCTGTTAGTCCCAGATAGAGTCTAAATTATTTTAAGGGAGAAAGGTAAGATTAAGGGAAAAATGACCTACACAGCTTAGAGAAAGGCCACAATAGGCTGCTGATGACTTTCCTGGCTCTGAAATGGCAGCTTGCATACGAACAAAACAAATAAAGAGATCAAAATGAAAAATCAAAGTTTTGTCAGGTTTTCCACAGTCCACTAGAAGAGCAGCTTGTGAAAAGATTATTTTGTAAAGCTCTCTAATAGGCTTTCCAAAGCTGCTATCTTAATGCAGTCAAAACAGATAATGATGTCTTCCCAAACAGCTAATGGATTTGTAGGCATTCCCCATTGTCATGATCTGCTTATTAGAAATATACAGTTCTTTGCACACGGGCTTGTCTTTATCTCACTTCTTCAACTGGAATGTGAGCAGAGAACTCTGTTGCATTAACTTGGAAACTTTTGCTTTTCTGAGGAATGTTCACTGTCCAGCCATGGTTATTCTGAATGTGTGTGGGAAGGCTTTAATGATCAGTCTGGATAGCTTGTTTTTTTGTTTTTTTTTTGTTTGTTTGTTTTGTTTTTTTGCCTTTGCTTAAGACAAATATATTTTCTCTTTTAGTCTCTTAGGTATGAGGCATAAAGAAAAATGGACCTTGTCTAGGCAGCTCTTTCAGATCTCTCTTTTGTTCTTATATCCCCTTCCTCACAATGCCCAAGATGGCTCACGATGGCCAGAACTGCCTGTTTGGAGTCCACTAATTTTATTTTCCAAAGCAAAGAGGAGAAGCGATTTACAGGAATGAAATGCTACTCCAGTTTCCGTATGCTTTTGAAGTACTTCTAACTTCAAATGATTAATGTGATCAAGACTCATTTATTTATATTTTAAGAATATTTTTAAAAGCTGTTTTGTTATGAAATTTAACAAATGTGCAGATAAATGTATAACAGAATGATATACAGTGTAATGGTTCATGGTTTATCACAAACAAGCCGGTTAAATAAAAATATAGAACATTATTCGTATCCTGAAAATCTCCCTCATACTTCTTCTGAATCACTAACCTGTCCTCCTCCAAGCATAACCTGATTATCATAGCAACCACTTCCTTGTTCTTTTTTCTAGTTTAACTTCCTGGATTAGTCAGGATTCTCCAGAGAAACAGAACCACACACACACATATATAAAAATATATATATATATTTATATATAAATACATACATATATTTATACATAAAATTTATACATAAAATTCAAAAACAGGCAATAGTAATCTATTGTGTTAGATGTCAGAGTAGTGGCTACCTTTGGGATGGTAGTGATATATTACATTCAAGAAAAAAAAATATATATATATTTATGTGTGTGTGTGTGTGTGTGTGTATATATATGCGTGTGTGTGTTAAATAGAAATTAGCTCATTCAATTATGGAGACCAGAGACCGAGGAGTCCCACCATCTGCTGTCTGCAAGCTGGAGAACCAGGAAGGCTGGTAGTGTAATTCAGCCTGAATCCAAAGGCTGAGACCAGGGAAGATGATGGGGTAAACCCTGGCCCAATGGTGAAGAACTGAGATGGCAGGGAGGGGTACTTGTGTAAGTCCTGCAGTCTGAAGGCCTGAGAACCAGTGATGCCAATGTCCAAGGACAGGAGGAGATGAATGTCTTGGCTCAAGAAGAGAGATAGAATTCACCCTTCCTCTCCTTTTTGTTCTATCTGGGCCTCAGCGGGTTGGATGATGCTCACCCACATTGCTGAGGGTGATCTTCAATAGGTCAACAGATTCAAATGTGAATTTCTTCTGGAAACACCATCACAGACACACCCAGACATTACGTAATACCAGCTATCTGGGTATCTTTTAGCCCAGTAAAGTTGACACATAAAATTAACCATCACACTTCCTAAGCATGCTCTCTCAGAGATCCTTGTACGTAATTTTTTGCAATCTTGTTGCTGTCCAATCCCTTCAAGCGGATATATTTTTAAAAAGTGTTCAAGTTTTCTAGTTGTTCTTAGAAGGCTCAGTTATGTTAACCAGCCCACCATTCTTGGAAGTGGAACCTTATTTATTTATTTATTTATTTATTTATTTATTTATTGAGACAGAGTTTCGCTCTGTCACCAGGCTGGAGTGCAGTGGCACAATCTCAACTCACTGCAACTTCCACCTCCCAGGTTCAAGCGATTTTCCTGTCTCAGCCTCCTGAGTAGCTGGGACTACAGGCATGCACCACCATGCCCAGCTAATTTTTGTATCTTTAGTAGAGATGGGGTTTCACCATGTCGGCCAGGTCATTTATTTTTTAATTCAAAAACTACTTATTAAGTGCCTACCAGCCAGGTGCTGCTCTGAGATCTGGGGACACAGTGGAGAAGAAAAGTGCATTTTCTCTTTTACAGGAGGGTTGTATCCAGTTGAGGGATTTGGATAAGAAAATGTTACAGTGCTCTTCTTTAAAACTCCTGCATAGCTACAAAGTAACATTATCATCATAATAGACATTAGACAACTCATTAAAATGGGTAGTGATGATTGGTTTTACAAAAATGTTTCCCTTTACAATAAGACTCATAGTAGGATTTCTTTATAAGCAAAGTATTTCAGAATTTTGGAATAGATATTACCTACTCATCCCATACCCTGCCCCCCAGCACCCCTCAGGACTACTCAGAAATGCCGTTTGTAGTATTTCTAGTTTTATGTCCAGGATGGGCTTGAGCTGGGATGTTCTAGATGCTATGCTGGATGAAGAAAGATGTTGGCTGACTGTAGTTTGCTTTCTTTTAGCCTCACCATCTCATTCATTTCTTTTTCATTTTTAATTTTAAGCTCCTCTGCCTTCCCTGTGTCCTGTGTGATTCATTCCTTTAAATCCTTTGCAAATCTAGAAGGAAAGACCACACACGTCTCAGGGTTGTTCTTGTTGCTCTTCATTTCTCTATTTTTGTGGGTACCTGGGCTCTGCTTTTGGTGGTTACAAAGAGCTAAAACTTGTCTAATCTCCATGGCAATTTCTTATTAATAGCATTCTCCCTTGAGATTATACTCATATATTTTCCTTCTCTCACTAGGTCAGGATTTTAAAATCTGAAATAGGTTTAGCACTATGTAATCCCCCCTCAAATTGTAAGCAAAATATGATTTCTATTTGAAGGTATTAATTTTCTGGAAAGAATGCATATTTTAAAGAATATTTTTTATTAGGGGAATTTTCAAACAATCACTGAAGTAGAGACTCCAGGGGAAGTTATACAAATTCCCCTGGAGTCAATATGAACAGTTTACAATGCTTATTTTACTTATCCCTGCACTGTATTTTTCTGGAGTATTTTAAAGCAAATCCCTCATATCATGCCATTTCTTCTATAAAATCTTTAGTGTGAATCTTCAACTGTTTATTTTTTCCTTACATGGTCACCATGCCTTACGATAACTAGTAAGATGAACAGTGATTCCTTAACCTCATTTAATTCTCAGCCCATCATCAAATCTCCCCAATTGTCTCATATGTCGTTGTATAATTGAGCTATTAGATTTTGTCATTCAATTATTCTAATTAGGACTTAAACAAAGTTCACCTTTGGATTGGTAAACATCTAAAGTCTATTTTATTGTAATGATCACCCTTTCTCCTTTTTATGTTATTAAATTATTGGAGATTATTTGTTCCATAGAGCATCTCATAATCTGGATTTGGATGACTGCCATTTGGTATTGTCACTTAACTTCTAATTCTCCTTTCTTTGCATTTTCTGCAAATTACTTGTAAATTTGTGGATGATCTCTAGGTTTGATTAGATTCATGTTTTACACAGTTATTACTTTTTAAAAACACAGTTTTAATTTTCCAAAAATAAAACCTGAGGGTTCAAAATTTTGACCCCCAAAAGTTTAAAAGGCACTATAATAGAAGCAACTATTCAAGGGAACGTATATTTGATAGTCATCATTAAATTATTTCTGTAGTATGCACAATGTTAACCACACAGACATTTCTGAGTGAATACCTAAATGAATGTATACAATTTTTGAATAAGTTAATGAAAGAATAATTATTTACAGTTTTTCTCTCATCACACTGAATTTATTCACACAAGTTAAATAATTTTAGAGTCTAAGCAGATTTAGAAATGGTAATATAAAGATAAATAAAGTAAATACATGCTTGCCCTATTGACCAAAATGAATACGAGTTCAGTTCAATGTATTTTTTCAAGTGGTGTATTTTATTTTGTTCAACAGTTTTTATGGTACTGAGAAGAGAGTGAAGATATCTACTTATTTACAAAGCTGAAATTCAGAGTATCATAGAAATCACAGAGAAGTATGGAGATTATGGCTGAAAAGCCTACAGAAGTTTTAGTCGACTTTTTCACCAAATGTATACATCTCCTCTACATTTTCATTGACTTGTGATATTAAACCTTTAATTGAATACGTAAGCAATGGGAAACTCTTTTGTTCTTACATCCCCTTCCTCACAATGCCCAAGATAGCTCACGATGGCCAGAACTGCCTGTTTGGAGTCCACTAATTTTATTTACTTTTGTAAGACAGTCCATTCTATTTCAGGATGACGTTAATTGAATAATCAGTTTGATTTTGCTCTCTGAAGGGATGACATCCTAATGTTTATTGAGTGCCTATTATTGACTGGGCACTCATCACAATTTGTGATTTTTTTCAACTGATTAATTTACTTATGTAAAGTCTGTTTCTACCATGTGACTGTAATCCTCAGGAGGGCAGATGCCATGCGTGAATTATTCAGTGTGTATCTTTGGCACTCAGTTCATGTATTTGTTGAGTGAATGAATAAAGAATCAGGTAGAGAGAAATTAAGTATTTTTCTTATGATCACACAGCAAGGCTGTGAACTCTGATTTCCAATCTTAAAGCTTTTTAGAATTGTAAATATACCTATAATTAGACTTAGTCTAATTCAGTTTTACATGGAGGCTTTTATTTTCTTTTTTAAGTATGAAATCATGAGTCCTGAACCTTCTCTTTTTAAGATTGGATCTTTAGTTTTCTTACCTGTTACTCACAAGACATAATGACCAGAAATCTTATTATAGCATACATCTTTAGCCCATCCTTCATAAAATTTTGTTGGCAGTAGTGAACACATGGTCTGACATTACAAGATGAGTATTATTCTCTAATTTTGATACTATCATTGTATCAATGTAGTCTAAGATTGCATTTATTTTTTGTTTCCTAGCCATGTCTCATTATTGCCTCTTAATTTGCTTGACATCATCTAAAATCCTCAGTTCTCTCCATATGTAAAGCTGTGATTTTTGATGACTTTTTGCTACTCACTCTCCTCTACCATATTGTGCTAGTAAATTATATTGTTTTTAATACAACCATGGAACATTGGACTCAGTAATGAGTTTTACATCTTTATTAAATGACATCTTAATTGAACATGGTTGAATATAAGTCTTTGCAACTGATTCCAGAAACAAAACAAAATCTAAAACCAAAAAAGCAGAAGCAAATAAGTGCACAAATAAAGGATGGAGGGGATGTTGTTTAGCGACAACGTATGGGAAAATGACTTAAGAACTTTAGTCGGCTCCCTAAGAGCTGGCGTATCAAATGATTGCCAAAAATTTATGTCATCTTAGGATGTGTTAGTATCTAACACCGGGATGACAATTTTGTTTCCTCATTAGTGCCAACTGTGATCATGTGGTAGTGATGGCCTAGAGGCTGTACTGAGATGATTTAAGATGACTCCCATCTCAGTGCCAGGAGTTATTAGGGATATCTGCTATGGGAGTGGGAGAGGAGAGTATTCATTTGCGTGTTTGCGCCTTTGCTTATGAGTTTGAGGGATAGCAGAGCCAATCTATATTGTGACTGCCCAAATGTGCAAGATATTAGACTGAAAATGTTTTCATAAGGCAGAGCCAATCAGGGCGAGAGGTCTCTGAATTCTCCCATGTGGAGAGCCTGCAAGAACTGAAACTGTCCAGCCTGGAGAAGCAAATGCTAAATGGCTGCTGTGTGCAAGAAAGATGGAGTCTGTTGTTACCTGTGAACTTATGGAAGAGCTGGGTTCTGATAACCTTCATAGACGGAAAGAAAAAGTTGTACACAGATTTCAGTTTAGTATAAGTAGAACTTTCCCAAAATTGAATCTGTTCTAGGATGAAATAAAGTAATTGAACTGTGATGAGTAATTGCCATTGGAAGTTTAAGAAAAAAATTCAGTGACTCCATGCTGACAGTCAATGTGGGGGCTGTGTGTGGCCTGGGTGACTTTTATGTCCCTTTTAGTTTAGAGATTCTGTTTATTCATTCATTCAAAAATACTTATGGAGTGCCTACTCAATGCCAGGCAATTTTCTAGGAAAGAGGAAACTGTGGGGAATAACAGATAAAGTCCCCATTCTCATAGGCTTCAAGGTCTCATAAGAGTTGGAGAGCCAGATAAGTAAATGGGTAAATGAGCAAGGTCATTTTAGATAAATGCTCTAGAAAAAAAATCAAATGTGAGTGATAGTAGGATGCTGAAAGAAAGGAGAAACTCTCTAGGCTGGATTGCCCAACAAAGCTCTTATGAGGAAGTACCACTTGAATAGAGAATTAAATTATTACAAGTAGGCATTTATGCAGAATTCTGAGGGAAACTTTTGGTATATTTTTGCATAAACTAATGAAGTTAGGTTTCTGTGATCTGCTCTTGAGTAAACTCACGCTGGCTCCTAAGGTGACAACTTTCCTTTTAAACTGCATATATCTCTCTGGTTTGATAAACAATTCTAGAATTTTCTTGGAAATTAATCATTATCTTACCACATTGTATTTACACTATTTTTTCTGTTTTGAAAATGGTAGAAATTTTTACCAGTCTTCTTTCACCTCTCTCATTTTGCATGATGTGCAGTCAAATCTGCATGTTCTTTTTGTATTTGGAATATATCACACTGTACTTCATTTGAGCTAGAGGCAGAAGCTCCTTTAAAGTAGCTGAATTCTCTTTTACTCAATTCATTGCCTACCTTGGCTTTAATTCCCCCCCCCTTTTTTTTTTTTAAATTTCTCAGTTTAAATGAGAGAAATAAAATTTAAAAATTTTAGAGAAAAAGAGAAATGGGGTGTTTTGCCTTTTCTGCGTCTGTTAACATTTTACCATCTGCCCCAAGTACTGGTCCAATTCCTTCCTCATTCTACTTTAGTTTCAAACTTATTGAAAATGCATTTCTCCCCTTTGTTGTTTTTATCAGTTTCTGCAAGTTTCTGCTTATTCTGGATTTCTTCCTTTTCAAGTGTTTTCAAGGATTTTTATTCTTCTTTTGTATTCCCCCTGATTATGTGACCATTTCGCTATCAGTTAATTAGAGAGTTTCCTGGCAGACCAGTTGATGTCATCAGTTGCCTTTGCCCTTTCTTCCTCCTCAGGATCATTTGTGATTGCACTGTTAGATTTATAGTTATAGGAACTTCTTCATCATTTGCATCTTTCTACTGTTTTGTACTCTGCACTTGTTAATATTTTCCTTTTCCTTGTTTTTTTTTTTTTTTTGTTGTTGTTGTTGATATCTGCACAGCACAGTAGGCATAGAGGGCATGTCTGGTCCTACCCACTATTACCTCCTTTGTTTTTCTTTTTAATTTTGTTTTTAACTTTCATTTTAAGCTCAGGGGCACATGTGCAGGTTCGTTACATAGGTAAACTTGTGTCATGGGGGTTTGTTGTACAGATTATTGCATTACCCAGGTATTAAGCCTAGTACCTATTAGTTGTTTTTGTTTTTGTTTTTTGTTTTTACTCCTCTCCCTCCTCCCACCTTCTGCCCTGTGACCGGCCTCAGTGTGTGTTGTTCCCTTCTATGTGTCTATGTATTCTCATCGTTTAGCTCCCACTTATAAGTGAGAGCATGTGGTATTTGGTTTCCTGGTCCTGCATTAGTTTGCTAAGGATAATGGCCTCCAGCTCCATCCATCTCCCTGTAAAGGACATGATCTCATTCTTTTTTATGGTTGTCTATTATTCCATGGTGTATACGTTCCACATTTTCTTTATCCAGTCTATCATTAGTGGGCATTTAGATCTTTGCTATTGTGAATAGTGCTGCAGTGAACATGTGCATGCATGTGTCTTTATGATAGAATGATTTATATTTGTATCAGTCCATTCTCACACTGCTAATAAAGACATACCCAAGGCTGGGTAATTTATTAAGTTGGTGCAAAAATAATTGTGGTTCTTCAATTAAAATTGCAAAAACTGCAATTACCTTTGTACCAACATATGTAAAGGAAAGAGGTTTAACTGACTCACAGTTCAGCATGACTGGGGAGGCCTCAGAAAACTTATAATCACAGTGGAAGGGAAAGCAAACATGTTCTTCTTCACATGGTGGCAGGAGAGAGAATTATTGCCCAGCAAATGAACCCCTTATAAAACCACCTGATCTCTGAGAACTAACTCACTATCATGAGAACAGGATGGGGGAAACTGCCCCCATGATTCAATTATCTCCACCTGGTCCCTCCCATGACATGTGGGGGTTATGGGTAGTACAATTCAAGATGAGATTTGGTTGGGGACACAGCCAAACCGTATCAATATTCCTTTAGGTATATACCCAGTAATGGTATTGCTGGATCCAATGATAATTCTGTCTTTAGGTCTTTGAGGAATCTTCACACTGTCTTCTACAATGGTTGAACTAATTTACACTCCTATCAACAGTGTATAACCGTTCCTTTTTCTCCACAATCTCGCCAGCATCTGTTGTTGTTTTTTTGACTTTTTAATAATAGCCATTCTGACCGGTGTGAGAGCCTTCTCAGTTTGTCTAAACCCACAGAGGATGTGGTCACTTTCTTTAAAGGCTCCTGTTTTTTCTAGAGTTAGAGTTAGCATAATGATTCTTTCTTGCTGGTCATAATTTAATAATTATCACCTTCACATATCTTTCTTTCTTTCCAATATTTTGATACTTCCTCTCTTGTTAGAATAGATCTAGAGGTATCTCATAGGTAATTTTCTGAGGATATATGAGGGCATTAGATAAAAAAATAGAATCCAGGATAGTCTGAATCAGTCAGATATACTGTAACATATCTGCATTTTAATAGAAGAATTGTGGACAAAATATTTTAACCCAAATAAGTTATTCTAGTGTGGGTAATTTGATAAATCATGGCAGGTCAATGGGATTTAGTAAAATTTTAGTGAAAGAAGAACCTTTGAGAATATTTTAAATCATTCCATAACTTTCTCCATGATTATGAGAAGAACTGAAATAACCAAAGTGAGTTGTTCTAGCTGAAGAGGTAAACTTTGGCTAATGATTTAATTTAAAAAAAATCAGTCAAAGTTAAAGTCCTGGGAAGTTTTTGACATGAGGAGTACAGCTGTAAGTAAGCTCCATTCAGCACCCACAATCCTATGTTACGGAGATAAAGGGTTCTATCATCTGTACCCTTGTCCTTCTCTTTGAAAAAGGAGCACAGGTCACTTTGCTCTCTCCCATTATGCTATTGTTGTCTTATATCTAAATATTTATGGTTCAAATGCCATAAGTCAATGTTATGAAATTTGTTTTCAATTGTCTGACATATTTTTAAGAATTCAAGAGAATAGCCCATTATGTTTACCAAGATATATGCCATTTTATTGTTTTTTTTTTTCTTGTTCTAAGTTTCTTTCTAGTATCATTTCCCTTTATTCACACAGCTTCCTTTAGAAATTCTTTTAAAGAAGATCTGCTGGCTATAAATTGTCTTAGTATTCCTTCATCTGAGAATGTCTTTATTTCACTTTCATTCCTGAAGAATATTTTAACTAGGTATAGAATTCTATGTTTATAGTCATTCAGTACTGGAAAGATATTGTGCCGCTTTCTAACAGTCTCCATTATTTCCTTTGAGAAATATACAGTGATTTAAATCATTATTCTTGTATATATAAAGTGTTGTTTTTCTCTGGCTCCCTTCAGAAATTTATATTCTTGTCTTTAGTTTTTACCATTTTGATTACGCTGTGTGGGCATGGATATTTTGGATTTATCTTGTTTGGTGTTTGTTCTTGTATCTAGCCAAATTTGGGAAATTTTCATTATTTCCTCAGATATTTTTTCATTACTACACTCTTCCCTTTCTCCCTCTGGCACTCTGAGGACATGACATAAGACCTTTTGCTATTGTCCCACTGGCCCCAAATGCTCTGCTTATTTTTTCTTTATGCTTCATGCTCTTTGTTATTCAGACTGCATAATTTCTATTACTCCATCTTCAAATTCAATGACTCTTTCATCTGTCATCCTCATCCAGCTATTGAGTCTATTCAATATATTTTTTATATCAGTCATTTTGTATTTACTTGCCAAGATTTTTAGTTTTTACATTTGTCATGAGAGTATTCACAATTGCTAGTTTGAACATTTTAGTGTTTGTCAGATAATCCAACAATTGTGTTTTCTTGGCATTGTTTTCTATTGATTTTCTTTTCTTATGTGAGTTGACATTTTCTTGGCTTATCAGATGTTGAGTAATTTTAGATTACATAATGGACATTTTGAATATTACTTCATGAGACTCTGGATCTTATTTAAATTCTATGGAGAATGTTGCTATTTCTGTTTTAGCAGACAATTAATCTAGTTAGATTTAGATCTCAGATTCCTATCTACCTTGTATGGTGACCTACGGTTTCAATGTCATTTCAGTTGTCAAAGCCATTATAATGTTCTTTGGATATGTCCTGGGTGTCTACGATCTAGGCAGAGGTCTCTATGTAACTTCAGTTCTCAAGGGGTTTGGAAGGCTGATTAGGATCAGAATCACACATGTGCAGGTCAAGAGTGAGCCCAAGAGTTTAGAAACAACTAACTTCATGGGGTTACCTTCCCAAGCTTCTCTTTCTGCATGATTTCCTGAGTATTTATTGATTCTCTGGGCCACTCTTTTTGGTCCTCTGTCCAGAAACTTGGGGCTTTAGTGATCCCTCTCTGTGTACACTTCTCTGATTGGGCTCACATTCTAGCCCAATAAGAGGGAGAACAGAGAGGAAAAAAAACAAAAGAGAAAGAAAAAGGCAGTATTTGTTTGTTTGTTTGTTTTTCTTACCTTCTTTCAACTACAGTTTCACTGAGCAGAGAAGGTTCCCCTTTCTCAAAGTTTCGGCTTTTACAGAGTCTCATAGTTGTCACTGTCAACATTGATATGGAATTGCCTGGGGGCTGGGCCTGGTAGAAAGGAGAAGTAGACTTCTTCCCACCATGAGCATTAAGAGCTTCTTTCCTAGTTCTCAGCCAGGCCTGTTGTGCTTCTCCTGGAGTTCAGTTTGTCTGTGCTATAAGGGCTTGCTTCTGTGTTTCAGGCTGCACTGAATTCTAGTCATGGGCTAAAGGAGGGGGGAAATGGTAAATTCACTACTGATTCCATGGTGCCTTGATGTGCCTGCTGTGATTTACTTTACATAGTCTTCTCATAGCTGCTATGCAGTCTTTCTGGGTTTTATAGTTGTATTAAGTGGGATAGAATGAGTGCAGTGTGCTTACTCCCTTTCATCTGGAACCAAACTATGTGGATTTCCCAAATTTATTAGACTCTATTATCTGGGTTCCCTGGGAGGGTAGAACATGCCTAGTATTAAATTATTAATCAAATGTTGCCAGGAGATCATGCAATTCTTTATAAAACAGACATGAAAGATCTGAAAACATAAAACAAATGTCATGATTTTCAGAATATCATGTTTATAACAAGGTATTAAAATCTCTTATTTTAAACTCAAGAACGTGTAAAAGTATATATGGAGAAAATAGGAAAATTTGAATTGTATATTTGCATTACAAGAGAATGATGTTCATCAAACAATTTGCCAATAAAGCAGTTATCTAAGGGACTAGATTTTGATGTAACTCTGAGCAGAAGAAATTATTAAACATTTTAATGGATGCCATTTCAATAGTTTTCTGGTTGTTTCATCTGTAGCACAAGTATGCAAATATAAAACTTAATAGGCAATGAGTTTTTATGTGCACTAATTCTGAACTTAGCTTTGTTTCAGGTAGAAACTTTTTACAAAGGGACTCGGTAGTAAAATGCAGGTACTGTCACACTTTTGACTCCTAAACCCCTATTTCCTCTATTTTTTTTTCTTAGCAAACTGCTGAGTAGAAAACATAATAGATGATGGAATTCATCTTCATTTTCAGGATGCCACTAAAATACTTTTTTTGATATAATGTTTGGAGCTTTGATATAATGTTATGTTGAAGGTTAAGACTGAAGGATAACTTACATGTAATGACTGCTATAACTTTTTAGTAGTTAAATCCTCTTAGGAATTAATGGTAAGTTCAATTATGCTGAATTCAAGGCTATAATTCCAGATACTATGAGAATATTTTTAGCCTGATACTTATGATTAGATGTTCACCTTTAAAAACAGATATTTGTTTTTTCTTAAGTAAATTAATATCAAATATGTATTCATAATTGGCAATTTGAAAACATCAATTTCTATTGTCAAATTTCAGCAAATCTAGGGGAAGTAGAAGTTATCTCTTGGATAGTTTTTATTGCTTTTATTTTGATATTGGAAACATGTCCTCATTTTCCTTTTCATTTGTTTTAAGTTTTGTACAAAGAGTTTAATACAAGCATATAAACTCAGACAAAAGTTAATATCTCGAGAAGTTTAGTTTCCCCATAACTCTACATTAGTCAAAATTTATTTTGTGGTTCTGTAGTTTGCCTTGACAATTACAGAAACCCAAGTAATGTGGTTTCCTTTGAATGGTTATTTAAGGCAAAGATGCTGCTGGACAGCACAAGTCACACTTAAAGAGTTTCTCTGGAAATCTTTGAAAAATTTCCAAACTTTGGAACTTCGGAAATCTGAAATCACCTCTAACTAAAATATGCCTGTCTACCAAGAGCAATATTCTTCTGTTCCAAAAGTGTTTATTGAGTGATTACTCTCTTCTAGACAATGGGGATATTGCAGTCAATAAAACTTGACAAAATTCCAGAGCTCACACTCTAGTTTTGCAGTTTACACATTTTGGCATTTGTGGTTGATTGTTGAACCTGATCAGACTGGGTACCAGAAGTACTAATGATCTGAGAAGAATTGCCACTCACCTCTGTATAGCACAATTTCTGGAGATTAAGCACAGGTTGCTTATTAAAATTCTAAATTGTCTCAAGATGGATGTTCTATACATTTTTTGTTATATTTTTTGACATCTAATTTTTCAGAATGAACCAGTGTGATTCTTTCAGCACTGGTCTTAACTAAAGATCTTTCTGAGACCCCATAAAAACCCATTTATAACGTTATTTTGTGTAATATGATACATGAAATATGTATATAAACATATATATGCAAGATGAGAGAGGTCTTGCTACTCAGTATAAACTAACAAAATGGTCCTGAGAAATGAGATCCAGAATGTCAGTACCATACTGTAGTATAGAGCATAGAAGGACTGTGCTATAATCATTTTTGCCTTTATCCATCTAATGGTCATCGTCTATGTTATAAGCTCTTAGGACACTAACATTCCCTCAAAGTGTAAATGCAGTCTATTGCTCTGTGAGGATGTCTACGTTTTAAAGTCAGTGTATTTCTCTAGTACGAAAGTTGTGAATCATGTGAGGTTCCTGACATTTACCTAATTCACAGAACTCTAGCCTGGATGGATAGCCTGCTGTTGTTGATACACAGAGTAGAGTCCTCAGAGACTAGAAAGTGAGAGTCTTTTTTACACCACGTGGGAGTGCTGCCCCTTTGATCTCAAGATGACAAGAAAGCTGTGCATCCCTCTTTTATAACTGGTACAGGCAGGGAAAAAAATGAGCAGGTGAATCCGAACTTTGGTGTCAGAGGGAAGTTCAAGTAGACAGAAAGTTCAGGTGGGGAAGCTTTGATGGCAGGTACCAGCAAGCTGGCTGTGTGTTTTTCAGGTCTAGAATAAAATGCACATTCCTGGAAAGGCTTTAGTGAGAGGAGGAAGGTAGGTTCCCAGTGCTGGATTTGCAGAGATACTGAACAACGCAAAGACCTACTACAGCAGGACAAGATAATAACCTCTCTTCTAGAAGTCCAGCTACTAGAAGAAAGATACGATATTCCCAAAACATATTTTTGAGTATCTGTCCTGTACCGGGCATGACTTTAGGCGCTGAACAAAATAGGCAAAATGAGTCTCCTGTGAGGCTGACATTGTGGAGATGAGAGACAGAAAATAAACAAGATAAATAAGTGAAATGTTTGGCATTTTAAATGGCGATAAGTGCTACTGAGCTAAACAGAGAAGGAGAGTAAGTCCCATGTGGGGAGGTGTGTGTGCAACTATACATAGTGAGGCTAGGGGGGTCCTCACTGAGGAAGTGCTGAGGAAGATACAAGGTCAGAGAGTGATCAACCTTGAGTCAGATCAGGCTGAGCTTCTTTGGGGTTATTAAACAGTTACCTGACCATAGATAGCATTCGTCTCAGGGTCTGGCGTGGTGATAAATCTTGGGGTTCTTAAGTGGTCCAAGGTTTGGAGATCAGGATCTGTGGCTCATGGAGTTGAGGATTCCTATTTATATCTAGGTGACGACCATGAAGGAGTGAAATGACGTAGGAGTCCATTTGAGGCTCAGCACCTGGCCATGTTGGGAGCTGATAGACCTGGAGAAAGCAACACCAGGCAGATCAGCAAGGTTTAAGTCAGAGACTGAGATGCTGTGATAACTAAATCAGACAGGCTAGAGTCGAAGTGGGTATCAGGGTATCTGCAGGAATATTTGTCTGTGCTGGACTTTAGAAGCAACACCCAGGCTGATCTTTTGGTCCCAGGCCCTAGGCAGAACTTCTGGAATAGCAAACATACCCGTCAGTGTAAGGTGAACTTTGACACTCGTGTTTATGTGTCACCACATGCTCTAGTCTGACTTGAGTAGGGTTGCCAGATAAGCTACAGGATTCACAGATGAATTTGGATTTCAGAGAAACAGTAAATAATTTTTCAGTATAAATCTATCCCAAGTATTGCATGGAATATACTTATGCAAAAATTTTATGTCATTTTTCTGAACTTCAAATGTAACTGAACATTCTTTACTTTTACTTGCTAAATCTGGCAGCCCTAGATCTGAGGCTCATCTGCAGGCCCACATCATGGGTGGGCCAGTCTTTTAGGTGTGTGGTAGAGCCAAAGACCTCCTTCCTCTTCAGAAGCATTTTGGTTCTTAGGGATCCTAGTATCCTTCATGTCAGGGATCCTAAAATGAATACTTAGGGGCTTTTCAGAAAACTCTGTTATTCACAGTAGTGGTATAAGTAAATGGCTAAAGAATTTTAGGAGTACGTGACCAGCCTGGCCAAAATGGTGAAACCCTGTCTTTACTAAAAATGCAAAAATTAATGAGGCATGGTGGCACGTGCCTATGTAGGCACATAGCCTATAGTCCCAGCTACTTGGGAGGCTGAGGCAGGGGAATTGCTTGAACCCGGGAGGCGGAGGTTGCAGTGAGCCGAGATCGCACCATTGCACTCCAGCCTGGGCGACAGAGCGAGACTCTGTCTCAAAAAAAAAAAAAAAAAAAAAAAAAAGAAAGGAATTTTCTTTCCCCAGAGCAGGTGTTAAGCTTTTAACACCACAGAACAGATGTAGAAAACATAAAATCAGAGCAGTGCCAGGAGTCTTGAGCCATGCCTAATGGGTCTCCTCTGTTTTCTGTGATGCTTCCTAAAGCCTGTATGTGGAAATCTGGGGATCCTACATACCCAGTTGGAAAACCACTTCTTTAGAACAAAGAATTAGCTGAAAAGATCAGGAATGATTAAAAAACTCCCTGTGCTCTGTGTTTTTGAGCAAGCATTCAAAGTACTGGAGTTGGGAGGGGAGGACGTATGCAGTGCTGTGGTTTGAATGTTCCCTAGGTTCTGGGGGGAATGAAAATTCAATCTCCAATGTGATGGTATAAGGAGGTGGGGCCTAATCGGGATGTGTTTAGGTCTTGAGGGCTCTCCCCTCATGAGTAGATTCATGAGCACGTTATTAAAAGTGCTCATGGAAGTGGATTCGTTCTCTTGCCCTCTTGCCTTTCCACCTCCTGCCAGAAGGAATGCAGCAAGAAGGCACTCACCACACCTCATGCTGGTGCCTGGATCCTGGATCACCCGCCTCCAGCAATGGGAGCCAACACATTTCTGTTCATTTCAAATTACCCAGTCTCAGAGATTCTGTTCCTGGACTAGGATATGTAGATATATTTTTTTTTTTTCCTAAAGAAAAGGAATTTGAATGGGATCTATTTCTAATGGTGAGACTGTTTGGGAAAAGTATATTTGCTTGGTACCATATCCCACACACTTTTTTTTCTTGCCATGATAACCCTCATCATAATGTCCAGGTTATTTTTCTCAAAGGGTATTAGTCTCCATTTTATTCCTAACACAAAAGATGTAACATGTCTTTTTATTTGCGTTTGATTCAATTCTTGCCAGGTTTCAAGATCTGCAGGTAATTACTCAGAGAGTCACAGGTCAGTTAAGAATACTGAAGAAATACATCCAGGCAATGCATATGGTATTTCAATTAATTGTTATATAAATCTCTATCAGTTCTTTTTTTGTGTGCTATTGTAGTTTTGAACAGTTTAACAACCCTAGGAGCATATCCAATTAGAGTTGGCATCAGAGTGGGTAAGGTCACATGGAAAATGCCATCTTAAGGAGTCAGATTTATAATGTGATTCTTAAATTCACTTCAAGACTCACTTGTTAAAATCAAGTGTACTCCCAAACGAGGGATACCATCTTTGTTTCTGAATGCTAGTAGACTTGAGCTGAAGTGTATCATCACAGAATAGGCCTTGATAGTTCTTACTCAGGTGAAACCCCATGCCGGAGTTTCTCCAGGCTTGGACCAAGGCTTTTCCCTGCAAACTCCCTAACCTTCATTTCTTCCATCTTATTCTCATTTGTTTCCATCCTGCCCTTTTCCTTTCTCACTTGCTCACTAAGTGATCTTGTACATTCCTGTAGGCTCCTTTTCTCTACCCAAGATAAATATTCCTGAAACTTGGTTTTATCTTTTCTATCAGCAGTTGGAATATGGGCAGATAGACTTAGCAAATAACATACTGGTACCTTGGTTTGAATTGGAGGTTGGTAAATCAAAGAAGCATGGAGCACAGAGAGTTCATCTGAGGGTAAATGAGCAGCATTCACATTCCAGGGGCAGTGGTGCCAGTGGCCATGGGCAGTGTCCAGGGCCAGCAGTGATGGCTGCCATGATCTCACCAGAGAATTCTGATGGTGTGATTTTTCAGTGTTCTCGGCCAACCAGCATTCTGTAGTTTCTGCTTCTTTTCTGAGTTTGTTTCTCCAAACATCTTGGAAATTCTGTGAGCTGTCCAAATTCCATTCAATAAATGTCTTTTCTGCTGAAGTTAGCCAGAGTTAGTTTTTATTGCTTGTTGATTGCCATGATGCTCGGATTCATAGCTTTAGCCCAGACCTCTTTTCTGCTTTTCTGAGCTTTAAATTTAAATGTTGGACTTTTTACCTGATGTCTCACACATCATCTCAAATTAATGTGTCAAAACCTGAACTTTATAGTCTTCTCCCAGGCTTGATATTTCCCCAGTCTTCCCCATTCTACATTATTGGCTACTTCGATCATCTGATATCATCTTGTATGGTTGATTATTGACTTCTATATGGCTGCACTGGGCCAGCAGACCAGCACACAGCCAGAACAGCCGAGTGGGAGAATAAAGACCTGCCGAGAAGGGCTGAAGGGTAACTTCTCAAAGGGCTGCTTTATTTGCGTCTGAGGGTATGTCTGTGGCCATTGGCATCACAATGTGGTACCCACACTCCTCCAGCCTGGCCTCGTGCCAACTCCTGTTCTGGCTGACTGTGCTGTAGACCCAATGGCCATCTTTTAGTTCCCAGAACATGCCAAGCTCTTTCTTTTCTTGGGCTCTTTGCACAGGCTGTTTACCGTGTTTGGAAACCACTTTCCTCCTCTTCACCTCTTGGATTCTCTCCCATCCTCTAGCTTCAGTAACATTTCTTTGCCTTCTCAGATCCCCCCAAATTAAATTATATGTCCCCAATATCATCTTCTATTTTTCCCAATTTGAAAGTTTATATTTATGTGGGTCTGTAATTATTTGTTTAACATTTGCCTTCTCCACTAGACTATATGCCTCCTGAAGGTAAGGACATTGTATGACTTATTTATTGTATCCCCAGCACCTGAATAGCATGAGGCACATGGTGGATATTCAATAAATATTTGTCGGATCAATGAATGGATGAAAGAAAATCCTACATTTGGTCAATGAAGGTGAGGAACAGAGGATAAATTACAAAGGAAGATCCATTGCTTTTCCCTTTAGTGAATTTGTCGAACTAAGTCTCCATCCTGTGAAAGGTTTTAGTTTTTGTTTTTTGACTGGGCAGCATTGACAGTTCAAGACAAATATTATCTGGGAGGTCTTTGTGTAGAGTAATCTAGGCTTCTTCCTATTTTTGCCTTGTTTGGCCTCACACATATGGGTGCAACCAAGGAGTGCCAGTCTCCCAAGCAGCTCCCTCTGCAAGCCTTGGGCAGCGTTTGTGAACTCCATTATTTGCCCACTGTGGTACCAAGTTGCCCATCTTTCTCACCACCTCTGCTTCTCTTCTTGGGCGCTTCCCTGTCTAATGTTGAAGGCGGGCCCTAGATCAGCTGTGAGTTCCCTCTGTAGCCACCATCTGTCTACCACTTTAAACTCATACTTTCATAGGAAACCTTGCTTTTCAGGTTGCCCTAAGGTTCATTTTTAATGACAGTAAATGCTTCTACTGATGTGGATCTTTCCAGAGGTAGTAAGGACCCTTCCTATTTATTAGAAAGAAAAAAATGCCTATCCATGGTACATGTACACCTGGTGCCTGCCAGCTGTCTCCCATTCTCAGCTCCATAATGGATTTAGAAGACAAACCACCTGTGTCATGGTCATCCTATTTCCCACTTTGGGCTTTTACCTTGACCTATTAACTCAGCAGGAAACAGCTAAGAGGAGCCACCTGTCTGCAAAGAAGCACAGAGTATGGTGTCTGATAAAGTTGGATCTGTGTCCCTGCCCAGATCTCATGTTGAAATGTAATCCCCAATGTTGGAGGTGGGGCTTGGTGGGAGGTGATTTTGTCATGGGGATGAATCCCTCATGAATGGCTAAATGCTGTTCTCATGACAGTGAGTTCTCACACCTCCCGACGTCTCTCTTGCTCCTGCTCCTACCATGTGAGATGCCTGCTCCTCATTCACCTTTGCCATGAGTAAAAGCTTCCTGAGGCCTCCCCAGAAGCAGATGCCAGTGCTACGCTTCTTGTACCGCCTGCAGAACCGTGAGCCAATTAAACCTCTTTTCTTTACAAATTCTCCAACCTTAGGTACTTCTTTATAGCAATGCAAGAACAGCCTAACACAGCGTCCCTTTGATTTCCTGGCTACCACGCCTTCTCTAAGGGGAAAGACATCCTCTCAAATCATCTTTGGGTGACTGTTCATCAGGAAACCATAGTATATACCTATTTTCCCTTTCGTCCTACAGCCTGACCATTCAGAAAGAGGGAAATCCTATTCTCTTCTGTCACCCTACCATGTGCTTGTATGTTGTCAGTCTCCCAGGCAAACGTGCGGGTCATCTGAGGTTGTTTGTACCATAACTTCCTTGATTCCAGAACTGCATTAGAGCAATGAGTTACCAGTATGGACAGAGTGTTTAATTTGTCAGTTTCTTAGAAGCATCAGTCCTTTTACAACATAACCTAATAACACGTCTGTCGTTTTTTTTTTTTAATGTGAGGAAATGGATTTTCTGATAAATAACTCGTTAGGAAGTTGCCTGAAACTTTCGGAAAGGGTTAGGCTGAAGAGACACGTTCTTCTGACTTAATAAGTTTGTAAAGTGCTGGAGTGGAATTTTCCCTGATGATAACACAACTGTTGGAGTTATAATCATGCCTGCTTCTTAAAAACCATAGTGCCATACTGTACCCTGCAATACTCAGGATGGTGATTTAAATAACTGCCTTGAACATAGAGCACTTCTGAAGCACACTTGATTACGAATTTCAAGGCTCGAAGCTCTTAGAACTCAAAATATAATCCTAACACATTTTATTCTAACTACTCTAATCAATATTTTTATGGATTATATTATTTTTCACTCATTTGGAAGTGTGGTGAAGTCCATAATACCAGCACTGATGGGGGTGGATAGTGATATGAACAACCCTAAATAATGAGTTATGTAAAAATCAATGAGAAGCTCCCTGTCTTGTCATGTAGCAGATCTAACCTATCTGTTTATGCTCTGCTTGGGCTAACATTAAAGTCAGTTTACAATCCTGGGACACATACTAATGAATGCTAAGGCAAATGGCATGCAGATGTTTTGTATTCCTCCTAACTCAGGATGGCTTCCTAGTTTTTCCAAGTCTGGCACCCGACCATTTCTTCATTTTTCCTGAAATACCTGATTCATCAAGCATCATCTCATTACTCTTGCATCTTCAGAGTTCTACTCTCCATGGACTCTTTCTTCTAAACCTATAGACATATTGCAGTGTCCACAAATCTAAAAAGTAACACACAGGCACAATAATTCTTCTTTTGAACTTGATTTCTCTCTAAGCTGTCTCAACACTCTTATTCCATTGCTGGCAACCCTCTTGAGATCACGATGTATACACTAAGTTTTCACTTAACTTCTTTGGTAGGTTCCTAGAAACTGCAACTTTAAGCAAAATAACATAAAACAGGTTCTCAAATAATTTTTTTTATTGTTTAATGTTGTTTTGTTGTAATGTTGAAGAGAAAAAGATGGCCTTGTTACATGTTGTTTCACTTAAAGCTGCAGTTTCCAAGAACCTGTCAACGAAGTGAGAAATTAATATTCTGCTTATTACCTTCACTTTTTCATATTTTACTCTCTTTTCATATATTTGAAATGTGTTTTCACCTTCCCTTCTGAATTAGTTTCCTAAGACCACTGTAACAAATCACCAAAATTGGTGAGATAATACAACGTAAATTTATTCTCTCACAGTTCTTGAGGCTGGCATTCCAAAATCACATTCACTGGACTGAAACCAGGGTGTCATCAGGACTGCATTCCCTCTGGGGCTTCTAGGGAAGAATCCCTTTCCTTGCCTTTCCCAGCCTCTAGAACTGCATTCCTGGCCATTTTCAGCTCCTAACGACCATCTGTCTTCCTTGGCACTTGGCCTCTTCCTCTGTCTTCAAAGTCCACAGCATAGCATCTTCAAATCTCTCTCTCTGCTGAGGTCGTTGTCTTCCCTTCTCCCTTCTGTGTTAACTCTTTCTGCCTCTTTCCTATAAGACACCTGTGATTGCATTTAGGACCCACCCAAATCATCTAGGATGATCTTCTGATCTCAAGATCCTTAACTTAGTCAAACCTGAAATGTATAGGGGTCATTATTCAGCCTACCACACCTTCCAAGGAATCTGTTCATCAGATTCCTAACCACAAACCTGATTTGTGCTGTTTCTCATCATTTTTCTGCCCAGCCTTTAGGTAGCATTGACCATGACCTTGCCTTCTTGAACATCTGTTCATGTCTGGCTTCTGTGTTATTACTCTCATTTCTCTCATGACCCTACTGTGTCTGTTTCTTACTCCTAAATGTACACTTTCTCTAATGTTCTCTTCTTCATTTTATTTTTCTTGCTTTCTGTGCTTTCTTGCTTGACAATCTCATCTGTATCCATGGCTTCTCGATCTTCATCTTTTTGTCAGATCCTCTTTAGAGATCCAGCTCTCTTTTCTAGCTGGTGCTGAATTTTCACACAGATGGTCCTGAGGTTTAGAAAGAAGACTGAATTCATTACCCAGCCTTCTAATCCTCTTCTTCCTCCTTAATCAGCATGGCAGTTAATGACTGCAGCATCCCGAGGATAATTAAACTTCTTTCTCTTTTTCTTTGTCTACACCACTACCTTATTTCAGGCCCCAGTTGCCTCTGGTATGAACTGGATCATTCATTTCCTAACAGATTTCATCCCTGTTGTGCTTAGCCATTCTTTGCCTCCAGAATCAGCTTTCTAAAGGCTAGCTATGATTTGTGTAAGGTTTGTATTAAAAATCCTTAGTCTTGGCCCGGCACGGTGGCTCATGACTGTAATCCCAGCACTTTGGGAGGCCGAGGCGGCTGGATCATGAGGTCAGGAAATGGAGACCATCCTGGCCAACATGGTGAAACCCCATCTCTACTAAAAATACAAAAATTAGCTGGGCATGGTGGCATGTGCCTGTAATCCCAGCTACTCTGGAGGCTGAGACTTTGTCTCAAAAAAAAAAAAAAAAAAAATCTTTAGTCTCCCCTCCCACCTCTTCCCACCAGCATGTTCTGATTAAAAGCCAGACCTGTGGCCTTCATGGTTCTCTCCAAGTTGATTTCAAGTGCAACTTACAGATTCATCCTTACCCTCTGTACTCACCTTGGGCTCCTGCTACCACTTGCCAAATATGTGAACTTCGTGTCTCTGCACCATTGCTTATTCTATTATATCTGATTCTTCTGTCATCTTTATGAAAATCTCTCAGTGCAGACCTCCAGGCAAAACATAATATGCAATAGCGTGACAGTTAAATGCATTTTAAATTTAAATAATTTTAAATTTTTTCCTTAAGTTGTCGTTGCAGAGAACTAGTATTCTCTGATAGGCCTCAGAAAGTAATGCTCCTATCAGAACTAGAGGTCGTGACTTAATTTTTGTTAGTGAAAGAAAAGTGTTACTTAGCCAAAGTCCTAGTCTAAATAGTTCATTTCACTCATTCATTCTGTCTTTATCTTCTATGTGCCCTTCACAGCTCTTATTGAATATCTGCCATGTGCTGGATGCTGTTCTGGGAACTGGAGGGTAAAATAATAAGCAACGCGAACATGGTTCCTTCCCTTCTGGAGCTTGTAGATTCGTGGGGAAACAGTATTAATCAAATACAATCAGGAGTCACTTAATGTTGGAGATATGGTCTGAGAAATGCATCGTCAAGTGGTTTTTTCATTGTGTGAACATCACAGAGTGTACGTACATAAACCTAGGTGGTATAGCCTGCTACATACCTAGGCTGTATGGTATGGCCAGTTGCTCCTAGGCTACAAACCTGCACAAGTTATGTATTGAACACTGGAGGCAACTGGAACACAATGATATTTGTGTATCTGAACATAGAGCAGGTACATTAAAAATACAGTATTATAATCTTATGGGACCACTGCCCTGTGAGTGGTTCATCATTGATGGAAGCACTGTTAGGTGGTGCATGACTGTGCAGTAAAAGTCGATGATATCTGTTTCAAGTGCAAGAAAAAGAGGTGCTCAACTTCACTGGAGTGTATCAGGAGGTGCTGACAGAGTGTAGGGGTTCAAAAAAGCCTTCTTTAAGGAAATAATGAATGAAAAGCAAATGGAAGTGGGACATTCTCCAAAGACCTGATCCACATATTATACAGAGATTAATTTGGGAGAAAAAAACTCATCTCTGATATACATTTAGCTCCAAGTTGGGAATGTGCAGGTTGTTAAATATAGAAATTATATCCTTTAACTGTATATCTGAGGATACAAAACTATATTAGGGCCAAAAGTAGAAGAGGAATCATAGTAATTTTACTGAATATATGGGGGTGTAAATGTCTCTATAAAGATAACTGGAATCCCAAAAATAGCCTTGTGAGAAAGGTTGGTATGTTTTGCTTCTCCAAAGTGTGTTTCTAAATCATTCCATAGGAGCAATTCTTACTTCCTCTGGAGCACTTGGCTTCCTCGTTGTTTACTCAACACCTGCAAAACAGCTTGTTCCCTTTTTATTTTAGCCCCAGAATTCGGAGACTTAAGTGTTAATCATGCCCCTCATTTACCATCGCTGTCATCATCAGTCTGCACACATCTCCTTTCACTTTTTTGTATATTTTCCTCTTTCTTCCTTGATTCTCCTGCCCACCCCACCTATCTCTTTGTATATAGATATATTCTATTCAATACATCTAAATGTGAGTTTGCTCTCCCACACAACCTGCTCTCTTTCCTTATTTCTAGCCTCATGGATCAGAACTCTCCTATTGGAGAGTGATTCCACTCTGAGATATCTCTGGACTCCACCCTTCTCGCCAGCCATCCTGCTACTCCCTGATTCAGACATTTCCTGTCCATTTCCTGGTCTATTGTAAATGGTCTCTCTCAGTGGTCTCCCTAACCTCAGTCTTTTTTATTTGCCAAATGTGGCCAAGATGACCTTCCTAAAATACACTTGTTTTTAATGAAGGTTCTTAAAATGGTGTCACAGCTCTTTCAATTCTGACTCTGCCTGCAATCCTGGCATTGCTGTGCCCTCTTCATGAGCATGCACTTTCACTGCCTATTGAGCTACTTCCAGTCTTCCAAATGTCCCTCTTGCTTCTTGCCTTCATGCCTTAGCACATGGTGTTCAAAAGACAAAGATGGCCAGAAAAAGATACTTCAACTACAGAATCTGGCAAGAGCAAAGGCACAGAGGACAGTCAGGTAAAGAAGGTTTAGGAGAGTGTTTCTAAAGAGTAACCAAGAATAAAAGATTGTGCATTTTAAACTATTTCTATTGGAAAAAGCCAGTAGAACCATTAGGGTGGGACACAGTCTCTACATGAAAGGATTAGGGAATGGAGGAGCTTGGGAGAATAAAGGGGAAATCATTGAAGGTTTTTGAGAAGGGGAATGATATGAGTGTAACTGTTGGCTAGGTACGTCCTATGAGTGGACTGCATGGAGAAGATATTGCCAGTGAAGTCAGTAGGTTATGAGCCTATTGGAACAGTTCATGGTATAACTTTTCTTTTCTTCTTCTTCTTCTTCTTTTTTTTTTTTTTTTTTTTGAGATGGAGTGTCACTATTGTCACCCAGGCTAGAGTGCAATGGTGCAAACTTCACTCACTGAAACCTCTACCTCCTGGGTTCAAGCGATTCTCCTGCCTCAGCCTTCTGAGTAGCTGGGATTACAGGCACCTGCCACAATGCCCGGCTAATTTTTTTGTATTTTTAGTGGAGACGGGGTTTCACCATGTTGGCCAGGTTGGTCTCGAACTCTTGACCTCAGGTGACCCGCCTGCCTCAGCCTTCCAAAGTGCTGGGATTACAGGCATGAGTCACCACGCCCAGTGATGGTATAACTTTTCAAGTGATAATATTTAATCTAAGAGACTAAAAATTTCAGTTGGGGTGACCTCGGAGTTTACTACCACTGATTAGAGAACAACCGGGAGCTCATCCTGAAGACAGCCATGGAATGTGTTTTCATATCCCAGTGAATAAACTATTTGACTTTTTCCCTTTTAAAATGCCTCAGTTTGAAGGCCTCCTAGAGTTTCTCTAGCACCTATGTGTAAAAATTATAGATTGGGTAGGAATTTATCACTTAGTTTTAAGTTGGTTTATATCTAATCATATGTTGTTTAATTAACACACTTCATGCTACACTTAATGCTTTGTATAGTCACAAAACATTAAGAATGTTGATGTCAATATTTAAGAATATGATGAAGAGCATGAAGTTTTAATAAGCCTTCAAATTTATTTCAAAAAACTTTGTGATGAATCTGTATTTTGGCAAGCATCTAATAAAAATTCTTATGTAATGCAGCAAGATCTTACCAACACTTCAGAAATCAATGATAAGAAGAAAAACAAAGATAGCAATGATCATATTCCTTTTATGATTTCATTAATTGGGATGAAGCCTATTTTCAGCCCCAGAGTGTCACTTGTCCACTTTATCCCATGGCTCTTTCACTTTATTTACAATCAAAGCTCAAACATTGTAAAAATAATGTAGCTGAATTTTATAAAGGCAAACATTTTAAATAATGAAAACATTTTAAAACCCATTTTCAATATTGAAACACATGTGGTATGAAGATAACCCTGAGAGAGATGGAGCAACTGTGGATCCAGGTGAGCTGGACCTGGGGCCATCAGATTAGCTAATCTATGGCAGTGCTATGCCTCCAGTCTTCTTCTTCCTGGAAAGTGACCTTCCAGAAGGGGTGATGGCTCTCAATTAACATTACCGACAACCCTGGGCTCCCAACTGGGACTTCCACTCTTGAAGATATTACTGATTACTCAACTGGTATCTTGACTATTCTGCTTCTGTCAATATCCTTCTCTATAGAAAGCCTGTTTAACTCATTCAAGTTGTAGCTGGGTCTAATTTTTCTGTCAGTCTTAGTCTACTGTTGACATGGCCAATTCAGGGACAGAGCATTATAATGTCAGTTAAAAACGTGTGGATTGAATCATGCTTTCTCTCAAATAATTAACTTAAAAAATTTAGTAGTATGTGTTATTTATTAAATAGTAAGAAGTCAAGATTTGTCTTCATATCTTGAAATAGGATTAAGTGCATCAAAATTCATAACACATTCATTTAAAATGAAAACGTGCATTTTTACTTAAAATCACTTATCTGTCAAACAGAAATGATTAAAGTTCCCATGAACGTGGACAAAAGCTATTTATACACACAAAAGTTGGGTCATACTGGCTCCGGGGAAAGACTTTTGGGAAATGAAAGGTGTGCCTGGAAGTGAGAGACCTTTTCAACAGTATTACGTTTTAGAAATGTCTAACAAAGGATCTAAGGGATGATCTCCTACAGGTAATTAGTAAGATTAGGCTCCAAAATTCACCTACACATTTTTTTTTTTTTTTTGTACAGGAGCAATGCTGATTGCAAAATCATCACAACATACTCAGCCCAATGCAAACACAGTGAAATGCTAGTTCCTATAATTTCAATGTGCCTGTTGTCCTAAATGTGATTTCAATTTTAGGCAATTTGACAGGAACAACTAGTATTGGTGTAATATTGTTGACGTCCATTATAATAAATGATTTGCACTGATGCCAAATGTATCTCCAACCTTCATGCTTTTATTCACTTTCAAAGAGCTTATGAAAAATTGGAAATTATCACTCTAAAATATGAATAAAGATACCCATTAACAAAAGAACATCTTGCAAAGTTAAACTTTGTTTTTTAGGGCCCCACAAATTGGCCAAGCCGGGTAGAAAGTTCAGAAAGAGGTAGCTGCACCTCTGTGGAGGACTTCAGAGTCTAATCAATAAATGTAACATTTTTGCAGTTTTGCTTCACCTAGAACTAGAGATTATATTTCAAATGCTTTTAGAAAAATTCTACTTTTCTTTTAGGAAATAAGACCTAGCTTATGGAAAACACTGCAGCTGATGTTCAGTTTTTGAAAGCCAAAACCTTTCACTGAGGACAATGATATGAGATATATTATAGTTCTTGATAAGCACAAAGCAGATTTTTGAATTTAAGGCTGGGGAATGGGCAGTGAGTACTGGAAAGAGTGGAAAGAGGACATCAGCTCATTACTAAGTGTTTTAATCATGAAATGTACCTGTCAAAGCTGGGCTGAGAAGTGACAAATCATATAAAATATATTAGTCGCTCAAAATTAATATCCCCACTCATCTGTAAAAGGAGATAGAAAAGTAAAAAGGCCTGATTTCATCTTTCCAAATAAGGTAGCACCTCTAGTAGGGGATTGCAAAGTCCAGAATTAATTTGGGAATCAACCATGGTTTGTAGTTTCAGGAAAAATAAATAAAGAAGGTGGAATGTCTGCAGTCCCTCCTGAAATTTAGTGAATGAAATCCATCTTCACTGGAAGAATATTACATTGCTTCAATTACTTTTCATGCTTCCTATGTCTGTCTCTTCCACTGCAAAAGGCCGTCTGACCCCTTGGTAATGTTCTTATCTGATCTGACAATCCTTTACCACTTTAGAGTCATTTAGAACATTTTGAACATCAGATTGCTATAGCACTACGTGGACTTTTGATCAGTGTTGCTGATTGATCTCATTTGATTCTGATTGCCCATGCTAAACACATCAAAATACTGGGTAAAATATTTTAAAATAGGCATTAAGTTATAAAAATGTATTTAAAACACATAGTGAAGTTTAAAACAAGATAAATGAGATTTCCCTGTGCCTGAGATGAAGCAGGAATCTCCAGGGGTGAAAGGAGTTGCATCTGCCTGATACACATCTCAGATGTTAGGGTAGACTTTTTAAAGGGAACTGGAAATATTTGCTCACTAACTTAGCATTATGACTAAAAGGGTGCTGTCCACTCCAGGCCAGTAGTGTGAAAAAAGACATAAAAACACCTGGATTTTCGTACGTGGATGCGAGGGCCACATTTGCGAATGTTTTGTCATGGCCCTATTTTGGTGACTCCAAGTAGATTTGATCTTGCAATATCAGGATCAGCTTCATGAAAGCTTCCAGAAAATTTCATGCGCCCTTAATTCCATGAGATGTGTCATTTAACATGTACCCTTTTGACCAGATTAAATTTCTTTTGAAATCATGCATCCTTAATCCTATAAAAACCTTTTCTTGGACAATCTGTGATCTTTATCACTTCAGTATTGTTTCTGTCCTGTTTTCTTACCCTTCTGGGCCTCCAGTGATATGTATGTTGGATCTTTGCGTCATGCCCTATATATCATTTATATGCTTTTTCTGTATTTTCCATTGCTTTTGCTCTCTTTGTTTCTGCTTATTTTTGACCAACCTGTCTTTGAGTATTAATAATTCTTTTTCATGTCTGATCTTCTTGTAATCATATGAATTTAACTCTTAAGTGTAGTTGTTAATTTTTTTCAAGTCCAGCACTCTTGGTTAATTCTTTTCCCAGTTATCTGGAAAAATTCTTCATCTCTCATTTGTTATCTGAAATTATTAATCATAAACTTATAAAATTTCAATATCTGATAATTCCAATAGATATTTTACCCATGACTCAGCTTTTATTTTTTATTTTTTTTCTTTGAATCCTATTTCTTGGTGTGCCTCGTTGTTTTTATTGAATGTTGAGCATTGTGTATAATGCATTGTAGAGGCTGTAGGTGATGTTATCTTCCTCCAGTGAATACTCTCATCATCTAGTAGGCAGGAAAAATGGTGGCTGATCATCTTAATCCAATCAGAGACTAAGTTGACTGAGGACTGGTTTGGAGTTTTCTTGGTTTTGTTATTTTAAGGCTTTGTCTCAGTCTGATTTGTCCTCACTACTAGGGTTTATTACATCAGATTCAAATCCTGGTGTATTTGTTAGAGGCCTTTTAAATTATATTGAATTCTACAAAAAGACCAAAGATCAAATAGTATCTATTTTATTGTAGAGATTTGCTTGTTAGAAGCCACTTCTCCCCTTTTCCTACACAATTCTCACCTTATTGAGGTGTTCCCAATGACCTGTTTTAAGCTTTGACTGTTCATTTGAATGAAATGGGCCACTTTAAAAATTACTCAGGCCCAAGTTATTCCCAAGACTAAGTAAGAATCTCTTGGGGTAGGACTCAAGCGTCAGTAATTTTTTAAAGTTCTCCAGCTAATCTGAAAGTGCAGCTGAGCTTGAATGCCACTGTACTGGTCTTCCAGAGTAATCATGGTAGGATTGGCTTCTGCGAGTCATGTGAGACACAGAAAGATAGTCACCTACCAAATCTTTTTCTTATGTGTGTGTAAAGCTCTTCTAGTTGCTTTATTCTATTCTTCAGGTCTTGCCAGTCTTTACTCAGCACAATTCATGCCAGTGCTAGGCTACAAAGAAATATATATTAAACAAGATCATTTTTCCTTCCTAGTGGGTGGAGATGGACTCATAAGTAGTAAATCCACAGTATGAGAAGTGCTATGACAGAAATAAGCACAGGATGAGGCTCTTGATCTAGTCTTGGGAGATGATAGGCTTGCTGGAGGGGACCTGGTGAGGAAGATGGAGTAATTCAGGCAAAAAGCAAGGTGGGGCCGGGCACAGTGGCTCACACCTATAATTCTAGCACTTTGGGAGACCGAGGTGGGCAGATTGCCTAAGCTCAGGAGTTCGAGACCAGCCTGGGCAACACAGTGAAACCCCATCCCTACTAAAATACAAAAAATTAGCCAGCTGTGACAGCATGAACCTGTAATCCCAGGTACTCAGGAGGCTGAGACAGGAGAATCACTTGAACTTGGGAGGTGGAGGTTGCAGTGAGCCGAGATCATGTCACTGCACTCCTGCCTGGGCAACGGACCAAGACTCTGTCTAAAAAAAAAAAGCAAGGTGGTAAGAGGGCCCAGTGGTAGAGATAAAAGAAACATATAGGCAAATCCTTTAGGCAAAAACTCTAAGGAATACTTAGGGAACTGCAAGATCCCATAATCACTATGTTTGCTTTTCCCTTTCAGTCATCTCCCATTTTAAGAATTGTATTTTCTGATTTCATTGGCTGTGTGTATCGCACTTGCTATATGCTACCTGTATTTCCTTTGATTTTTATCACCTATTTGGATTCTGAATGAGTCAGTTTGGGCTTTCGTTATTATTATTATTATTTTTGCATAGTCT
This sequence comes from Macaca nemestrina, assembly GCF_043159975.1. Lineage (NCBI taxonomy): Eukaryota > Metazoa > Chordata > Mammalia > Primates > Cercopithecidae > Macaca > Macaca nemestrina. The sequence continues at coordinate 73,016,495 of NC_092143.1, read as the reverse complement.
GGTCTGATTTGTCATTCTGATACATGTTTTTATTTTAACCTATGGCACCATCTTATACCTTATATTATTCACATGTGACTGTTTGAAATTATTTCTAATTCATCTGTACAATGTAAATTGAACACCTACTATGCACTGGACATAACTCTAGGTACTCGTGATATAGCAGGGACACAGCAGTAAACCAAACAGGCAAGAATTTCCATTCTCACAAAACTTGTACTAACTGAAGAACAAGCTGGAGAACTTTTGATCACTGACTACAAGATGTATTTTGGAATCACTCCACTAGGTTATATGCCTACCTTGGTTCACCATCTCTCATCTTGGTTTTGCACTGTGTATGTAAGATCTACTGTTATTTGTGTTCCTGATGAGAAAATCTCTCATGTGTTCTAAGCCAGCAGTGGCAACACCCAGTGGCAACCCCTCACAGGTGTTAATAGATACAGCTCATGCAACCACCTTTTTATAAATAAAGTTTTGTTGGAACACAGTCATGCTCTTGTGTTTAGGCATTGTCTATGACTGTTTTCAGGCTATAGCAGCAGAGCTAACAACAGAAGCCATATGACACATAAACCAAAAGTACTATCTGCCCTTTTAGGAAAGTTTGTCAGCATCAATCTATTCTAGATTATTCACTGTTGTCTTTTAATTCCATTCTCATGAGCCCTCATTCTGTGGATGCCTTATCTTGCTGTTGGTTGTTCTGTGTGTTAGAGGGGAACATGTACTCCCTAATGTTTCATGAGCATGGAAGAATCCTAGAGTTCATATCCTTGACTCTTTGTCTCCTCTCTGCTCCTTCTCTAGGGAACGACTTACCTGACTGGAAGAAGGACCTAGACATGTGTGGCTTAGCTCCTTCTCTTTCCTTCTTTTGAATCTGCCTGCCAGTGGAGAGGTGCATTCTTGACTGTTCTTTCTACCCAAGAGAAGCTTAACAGAGAAGATCCTGCCTCTGTTGCGTAAGTCTGAAGTTTGAGAAGCAAGTTTAATCACATTTGCACACATGTGTTCACCAAAAAGCATTAGGACTATAAAAGAGACATTTGAATCTTATCTGCCTGATCCCTTCATATATCTTTCCATTGGTTCTAAACTTTTGGGAAAAAATAAAATGTCATTTATTGAACCCTCCTTAAAAGTTCACATTCTGATGTATCAGCTAGTGGCCTTGATAAATAGATAAGGACTAGAATTTGAAGAGCAAAATACACACTGATGAGTTCTGAGAGTGATTTAGGAAGGCAGGACATGTAGGATTCTAGCCTTGGTGGGACCCAGCCACTTATGGAGGCTTTGTCTGCAAGGTGGCTGTTTCTAAATGGTGTGAATTTTAGCAAACTCTTGTTACAGACTGCCTCCATCCCAGCAAATACTGGCCACTGGACATTTCAGTAAGCATGCAAAGCTGAAGTGAAGTTTCAGCTAAATGGCAAAAGAGTCCTTCTGTGAACAGGTTTCAGTATCAGGATGCTAAGAAAATTTGCTGCTTTTATTCAGTTTTTCAGCAAGGTCTGCAGGCCATGACATTAAATGCAGGTTATGCTACGTTAGCTTCCAAGCTTGCAGCTTGACTTTTCTTAGAGGACTTTGCTTGGGGTGTTTGGACCACCTTAACTAGAAAGAGAACTGACAGTAACTGGGAGTTACAGAAACCCAGCTGGCCAGTTCTCTTGCCTGGAGACCAGACAGACACCAGGTGCAATTTTTATTTCCAAACACCCTGAGGAACCAGGTAGAGGGTAGAACTTTATCTGAAATTATATCTTTTCTCGGCCTTTCCCCTATTCTGTTTTTCCTATCCTCTCTTCATGGATCACTTTATTCATAAATCACTTGCATTCAAATTATTTACTCAGGATTTTTTTTTTTTTTCCTGGGAAAGCATAACCAAAGACAGCATGTTAGAAAAACAAGTGCGGCCGGGCGTGGTGGCTCACGCCTGTAATCCCAGCACTTAAGAGGACAATGTGGGTGGATCACGAGGTCAAGAGATTGAGACCATCCTGGCCAACACGGTGAAACCCCGTCTCTACTAAAAATATAAAAATTATCTGGGTGTGGTGGCGTGTACCTGTAATCCCAGCTACTCAGGAGGCTGAGGCAGGAGAATTGCTTGAACCCGGGAGGCGGAGGTTGCAGTGAGCCGAGATGACGCCATTGAACTTCAGCTTGAGGACCCAGTGAAACTCCATGTCAAAACAACAACAACAAAAAGAATAGAAAACGCAGAAGAAAGAAGGCTATTGGATCAACCAACAATACTAGCCCTACACGTAGTAGAGATGAAAGGAAATTGTCTAAGTAGAAGGTAAAACTGATTCTACCCAAAAGAAGTCGAAGAAATAAAGAAGAAAATTCTGGTGATACATCCCATGATTGCAGAAAAAAGTATACTAAATAAGAAATGCTATTCATAGCTCAGAACATTCAAACCTGAAGAAGGGCATTGTCTTGAGGATCACATTGTAGTCATGGATTTTCACTAGGCTTCTAGAAGCTCTAGACTCAGTAACATCAATTGAAATTTCAGCTCAGGAATCTTCTGAATGTGATTCTCCACTTGAAGTGAATGTGGGAACAAAGGAAATTTCCTCAAATAGGCATGTTTTATAGTCCTAACATTTCCATAGTAAGAAGCCACGGAAGGAACCTGAGTGATGCAGAACTGAAAATATCTTTTCAAAAGAGACAGGAAAGCCTATGTCACTTGGCAGAGCCCATCCTAAATACAACATTTAGGTTCCAGAAACAACAGAATCCAAGGGGAACTGCATCGTAAGGGGTTTTTAAAATGGCAGATGGAAAGATATGCATCACAAATAGGATCTGTAAGTTGGCCTGCTAATATTGCTAACAGTTTGCCAAAAGGCAGTGGTATCTTAATACAGTGGCCTGAGAGAAAAGGTGACATGAACAGGTATGTGTTTTTCCCGCATAAAGCCCAGCACCATCATAACCTCCTGGTGGCACTTTTTCCTAAGTGCATTTGTTCTCATAGATTCCAAAAAAGCCTTGCCTCCTGGCTAGACTGAAGTGAGAAAGTCTGCCTTCCTGCCCTCAGGTCCCACAAGCGTCTGCCTTGGTTTTTGCAGCTTCAAAGGTTGGCTTCTGGGAACAGAATTCTGCCTTGGTTAATTTCACTAAGAAGTCAGAGATCACTTGCATTGTCAAAAATTGGGTGTAGAAGAAATACTCTTGTATGTCTACCAACTTTTTGGATTTTTAAAAAAGAGAGGCATATGAGAAGCTAATTTTAATTCTGAGGTCCTGAAGAAACTACATACATTTGCAGGAAAGAAAACAAGGCAAACACCAGCTGCTGAAGAAACACAAGTATGCCCAGGTTCAGAATAAGACACCTCTATCCAAGACTGAGAAGAATAAAAACTTTGGAAATACTGATTTTAAGACTATAACTGGAGACCTTTGGTGTTTTGTTCTTTGGGCTTTTGCTTATAAGAACTGAAACAGTTTATTTTGTACTATAATGACTTTGGACATTTAACTTGCAGAAGCAAGAGAATTTGACTTTGGATGGAATTATGCTGGACTTTAAATCCTGTTGGCTTGTAAGGGAATTTAATTTTGAGACATTAATGTCTCTCTGGAAAATTTACAGTGGAAGGTGATTGTATTCAAATTTATGACTTATATGTGTTGGCATTTGAAAAAATGGTATATCTTGGTGGTGTTATTCAATCTCTTTGCAGAAGCTCTCAGGGGTTTAGTTAGATGTGGTGAGACATTTTGAATGAGACAAAATATGACCTTAGAGTTAATTTAATTGCTGACTCTTCTGATCCATAGTTAGATTCTTCAAGGAGCAAAATTCTATCATATTTACCAGTCGTTTTCAGAAAGATCCACAAAACAACCATAGTTAGTACTGGGGAGAGGACTCATGAAGACAGTACTCTAATATATTTCTGATCTATCAGAAAGGTGTCACTATCCTCCTGGGTGACTCTTGGCTTGACTGTTAAATGTGATGGGCTAACAGAACAAACAGGGAAGACTAGGAGGAAATACTACTCCTTGACTTTTCAGGTTTCCATTTGGAGGTACTTCTCTGGAGCAACTCTCCTGACTTTTTGTTCCATTGGAAAGGAGGGAGGTTTCTGGTGAGTGATCAATAATCATCGATCCACATTTCTTGGTTGGGCAGAGCTAATCTGTCTGGGGATTCTCTTCTTTCTTTTTCTTTTTTCACCCCCAAACTAGTAAAAGTCGGTCTCCATGGTCTGCACACCCAAACGTTTTATCCAGTAGTGTTCTCAAGTTCTAGATTCGGGGCAGAGAGTATTGGAAAGACCTTTTTGTTCTCAGACCCAAGACACACTTTGCAAATATTTTTGTCAGTAATAAAAGTGATATTTTGATTTGTAGTCTGTTCATGTCTCAATGGGTTCAGAACTTGTGCAGGAAAAAGAAGGGTGTTATATATTTGGCACGCTGAGACTCCCAAGCCTAGATTTTGATTTGCTGAGCCCTGGCTTGATTTCCTGACTTGATCTACTGCCTATGGCTTGATTATTTTTCTGTGGTATATCACAGAATCATATCCTCTACCAATTGCCCTTATTACTCTCCTAGTGTCAACAATGTAGACATGACTATACTCTTTTTATTTGAAATAAAATATTTAAAGTGACTTACGAAACCTTAATGGTAAAGTGGAACAACATGTTTGGCACAAGTAAAATGGATAAAATAATTTTTATAGGATGGATTTAGAACCATTCAGGTATTAGACATAGTACAGAGGAAACATTCACCTGTTTGGTTGAATTTTTCACCTTTCATCCAAAGTTTGATATCATGTAGATGCAGTAAAAGAACATTGGATTAAATTCCAACAACTGTGTGGTAGTAAATTCTCATATCATCTCTGATCCGAGCCAGTCCCAGAAATCTGCCCACATGCTGAGGCCGTTGCTTTTCAGTTTGTTCTTGGTCAATTTGTAATACTTTAAAAAATGTCTACATCCAAACTTTATGGAGAGTAAACTTCACATAAAATATATATATAGTTCTTAGTGCTTTTTTGTGACTTCTTGTTTCCTTTCAACCTAGAAAGTAATTCTTCTTTTTTTCATTTTGAAGAAAAATCACACCATTAGGTTTTCAGATTCAAGAGATTTTTTTAAAGTTGCTAAAAGGCACTTATTCTCTCCTATTCACTACATACTGGTTGGGTGATACTGCAGCCCAAGATTTTACCTTTCGTTGAGCAAATGTTTTAGGCATCACAATTCAATATGTTTTTACAGTTCTGTGTTTTCATGACTCCTTATTTGTAATCTGTTGCAATTGAATAAAGGTGCAGGAATGATCTTGCATTAATAAATAAACAAAAAAGATGGATTTATTCAATCCAGGTGACAATAATCAGAAAAAAATTGTATGTAAAAACTGGTGACCAAATTATAAGTGGATTTTTTTTTGGTCATTTTTCTATTACTGTTATGGAAGCCAGGTATCACAGTGCAGAAATATTTAATTTCTGAGTTTTCTTCTTTACCTTTTCAGCAGTATTTTAAAAGACAGAATGTAAGTAGTTTTTAAAAGAATGATGCTTTATCAGTCAACTAACCACAGGTCTTCTTTGTACTTGAAAGAGCGGAAAATTGACTTCACATCTTTTGAGGTATCTATGTAGGATTTACCTATAAAGAAGGAAAAAATGTTTCAAAGGCAAATACAACACAAGAATTGATAAATCTGATTTCCTACCCAAGGGAAACTAAAAGCTTGACAAATCCTTTGTCAGCTACGAGTTGTATTATCAACTGAAAATAAGAAAATACAGATGAAAGCACTATGATTTCATGCAAGTCATGACCAAAGTAACTGTTTATTTGTGAAACATACTGTCTTTTGTTCAGGGCATGAGCTGTAGTATTGTGTGTTTGCCTTTGTAAACAGAGTGTCAGTATATCTAAGAGCAAGACGTTTTATATCCATGGTCTCAGATGAACATCCCTCTCTTGATTTTCTTCATTCTAATGGGTTTTGAAATAATCATTGAAAAGTGGATCACAGCCGTAACTGCCAACATGCAATTTGGTCAAAGAAGCTGTTTAGCTTTCATCCTGTAATCAGAGCTGACAATCTAAGAAGCATAACGGTCTCATGTTTGCTAGATGAGGACTAATAAAAACCCCCAACAGAGTTCAAACAGACACTTAATGCCAAGTCCATCTGGAGAGCTTTTCAAGACCAACTTCTCAGGTGGTGGGTTAATGTGGAACATTATGTGTACACCCCATCCCCACTTGCACACCCATCACACGTTGGAGTGTCTTTCTGATATTTTCCCCCTGACACAATATGGACAACATTGCATCATTATTGGATTGTTTTTGAAAATATTTGAAAACTGAGATAGATTAGAGTGACTACTGAACTCTCAATTTACACAAATCAGTATAAACATGCCCATTTTCAGCCCTGTATCAGTACTGAGAAAGATGAGTACTTTTGTTTCTGGTAAGTTTTTCTATTTAAATATAGCACAGAAAAAGAAATGGGTGGAAATAATAGATGACATTTTGTTAAAGTGCTGTTGAGACATATCGTGAAATCTAGTAATCATTTAAAAATACATATCTCTATATATATTTCAATAAATGCTTTAATAAATTTAATTCGGTATTGGGGTAAGTAATGATGGCAAGTACAACATAGAGGTGGCAAGGTGAACCTCCGGGGTCAAACAGAGCTGAGTTCAAATCCAGGCTCAACTGACCACTAGCTGTCTTGTGTGATCCTTGAGTCGGATACTTAACTTTCTTAACCTTTCTTTCTTCATTTATAAAACAGGAATAAATTACTGTTTTTTCTATTGTGAGGCAAGAATTAAGACACTGTATGTCAAGAATAGATTTAAATTTTAGACTATATATTTTAAGTGCTTTTTTTTTTTTTTTTTTTTCTTTTTTTCTGAGACGAGTCTGGCTCTGTTGCCCAGGCTGGAGTGCAGTGGCGCGATCTCAGCTCACTGCAAGCTCCGCCTCCCAGGTTCACGCCATTCTCCTGCCTCAGCCTCCCGAGTAGCTGGGACTACAGGTGCCTGCCACCACGCCCGGCTAATTTTTTGTATTTTTAGTAGAGACAGGGTTTCATCGTGTTGGCCGGGATGGTCTTGATCTCCTGACCTCGTGATCCGCCCACTTCGGCCTCCCAAAGTGCTAGGATTACAGGCGTGAGCCACCCGGCCTTTAAGTGCTTTTAATGTAAAACATGAGACTTTAAAATATTACACATGATATTTTAAAAAATTGGAATATAGCCATTAATTGCCTCAGAATTTCTACGGGCTCTGGTAGATATGCATTTTTAACAGGCATCACAGTAGTTCTCACTTGGGTGTCTTTGGCCCTTCCTCTGAGAACCGCTGTCCTAACTTTGATACTCAATGTGTGGTCCGTGGACTGGCAGCCTTGGCCTCCCGAAGGAGCTTGTTAGATAGAAATGCAGAATTACAGCCCCATCTCAGACCTACTGAACCAGGATCTGCGCAATCTTAACAAGATCCCAGTACTTTATACACACAGTAAAGTTTGGGGAGCTCTGATCTAGATGCTTCCCAGTTCCTCTGGGACGGCCTGCTGACGGAGGGGCCACAGTCACCCAGCGGCAGTGTCTGATGGCACCTGGCAGGGACACCGAGCAGTTCATTCCTTTCCTTCCTGAAAAGTGATGGTTTTGATCAATGACTTGAGCCCTTTCAGCTCTGATATTATCAGACTTTTAGAATGGCTCTAACATCAATTTCACCTTTCTCTTTTTCCTTTTTATCCATTTTTCTAAGCCCTTTTCACTTCTCTGGTCTAATTTCAGCTTATACTTAGCTACTCATCAGAACATAGCTGTTAGTAACTTACGCGATCCCTTTCTCTGACACTGAGAACAAATTCCTTCACATTTACTCCACCCCTTCTGCAGCTGAAAACTCATTTCTCCTTCGTTTTACTCGCCTTTTTTTAAATGTTCTTGGTCTGGTTTCCGATTTTATTACTGTTTCCCAAAACAAAAATGTTCATAAATATTTGAAAAGCAAACAACTCCCAATCGTGACTCAACAAATAAAATAAATAAGATATAAAAGGAAGGCTAACAGAAACCGATGCAGTTATTGATTTAATCACCACTAATGAACTCAGACATCCCTATGTGCATGGTGCAGAGGCTGAGGATACACAGGTCAGCGGACAGCTCTGCTGACAACTGACTGGGTATTTCAGATCTATAAACTGTAAGGTTCTTGTTTTGTATAAACTAAGCAGAAATGCAAACCCGGAAATTTGAAGTTCTAAGAAAATCCATCAAACTATTCTACCAAAAGTATCTTCTTTCATTTTCTTTTTTCTATTCTTTTCCCTCTCTTCTCCTCTCCTTTCCTTTCCTTTTTTTTTTCCTTTCTTTTCCTTTTCCTTTTTTCTTCTCCTCCTTTCTTTCTCTGCCTCTTTTTCCTTCTTTGTTTTTTATCTTATCATACTCACTTTTTTTCCTTACCAAGTAACAGCAACAGAAGGCATTAACCTAGATACAATATAAAACAAGTTAGGAATACTCTTTTATTTATTTATTTATTTTTAGGTATTTAATAGTGTTGCTTTTGTCATTCAACATGCATAAAATCTGAATTGGGTGAAATAAATCCTCTGGACATTCTCAATCAAATGAATCTTGCATTTTCTTCTTTTAACTTCTGTGTATGATACTTCTGTGAATTAACAGAAGGCTCTAAGGAACAAACCGTTTTTCTGAATTGTAGCTGGTTTATCACACTCGTGATTAACATCGTATCTACATGCTTACATTTTGGCAGCCATTTAAGAAACTTTTCTCCACAGTATTTTCAGAAATCACATATTTATCACACATGCATATTTACTTTATTGTTTTCAATAACATCCTTTTTGTCCAAAGAACACAATCTGATGCTTGTGAAGGAGCTGAGAATAATTGAGAACATGGAGAACAAAGAAAAAAAGAGGATACATTTCTTCAGGGAAAAAAGTAATGCAGAAAATAAGCACTAGTGGTTTCACAGAAACAGATGTAGCTAAATAATTGTTTTACAGCCTCTAGAAAGACAAATAGAATTCCCAGCTCTTACAACGGGAGGTAGGGAGCAGATTCCAATCTGGAATGTAGGAAAATTTATCATGTTTCATTTTATTCTAAGACACATATTTTTTCCTCCCACATTTTAATCATCTTTAAATTGAGATGCCTCTTATGATAAATGTTCTGGTATTGTTTAATAGGAAGCATTTCCCCCTTTCCTTTCCTAGTGGTAGATAAAGTAGTGATGTGGCTTACAAATAATGGTTACTGAGACTCAGTCGAATATAGGCGCAGGGGTGATTTCAGTGAGGCCGGGACCTGTTCTAGCTCCTGTCCAGAGTATTCTAGGGCTGCTCTTACTTAGGTTGCTGAGTCATAAAGATTCATGAACAGAACTTATTTACTCTGTAGCCTTTAACCAGGAGTGGGCACATACCGACTTGTATCATTCAGCGATTTCTTTGTTTAAAATGGGTTTAGTTGGAACTTCTGATGGATCCTGGTATTTGCAGTTCTGCTTGCTAGCTAGCACATCATAGTGCCTTGTATTCACCACTGTTTCTGCTCATTAACCCTTCATCTTTTGGGAACAGACCTGTGCTTAGCTTTAAGATGCAATACACATCTTCATTAAGAACAAAGCCATCTAGAGAATAGAACAGTGCCCTAGCCAACAAACCTTTGCACTTAACAGAACCAAACGCTTCTACACCTATTTCTTTGGCCGCAGATTTACAGTTTCTTCTGATCACAAGACTCTTGAGAAGTGCTTATCTCAGGTGAAGGCTGTACCTGAGTCACGACAGATACCACGCCAGTGACATTTGAGACTTCTGCTTGTCTGTACGTCTTAAAGAGCCGCGTTGAGTGTTGGTGGACCGAGCTGTTGTTTTTGTAGACACTCAATCTTTGTGTCCCCTACACTGCAAGCTTTATGTTGGAAGAACTCTCTTTTATATCTTTTCAAACAGCCAGAAACTGTGGTGCAGTTTAAACTGGAATGCAGAGGGTGTATACCTAGGAGAGAAACTGCTACCTCATGGGTTATATGTACATTCCACTTTAGTAGATGTTGCCAAGTCGTTTTCCACTGTGGGTTTACCAGCAATATATGAGAAATTCGTTTGCCCCATGTACCGCACCCCCATCCTTGGAATTGCCTATGGTTTTCACTTTAGTAATTTTTGGATTTGTGGTGGCATCTCATTGTGGCCTCAATTTGCATTTGGCTGATGACTAATATACCCATTTATATTCATACTGGCCCATTTGGACACCTGTGTGTGCATGTATATATGATTTTTTTCTTCTGCCATTCAAGTCTTTAGCTTACTTTTCTACTTGGTTACTGTTCTTATTGATTTATGGATGCTATTTATAGAAGTCCTCTTTCTGTCTTATATGTTGTTGAACATTTTTTTCTCCCACCCTGTGGCTTGCACTTTTACTCTCTTAATGGAGCATTTTGACGTAGCCCAATCTGTCAGTTTCCCCGTTTATATTTAGTGTTTTTTTGGGTACTATTTAAAAAGTCATCCTCTACGTTGGAATCATGGAGATATTCTCTCACATTATTTTCCCTCTCTTTTTTTTTTTTTCTTTTTGATAGTCTTACTCTGTTGCCCAGGCTGGAGTGCAGTGGCATGACCTTGGCTCAGTGCAACCTCCGCCTCCCAGGTTCAAGCGATTCTCCTGCCTCAGCCTCCCAATTAACTGGGATTACAGGCATGTACCACCATGCCCGGCTAGTTTTTGTATTTTTAGTAGAGGTGGGGTTTCACCATGTTGGCCAGGCTGGTTTTGAACTCCTTACCTCATGCGATCCACCTGCCTCGACCTTCCAAAGTGCTGGGATTACTCGGCCTCTCATGTTATTTCCTGGGAGCCTTATACATTTACATCTCACATTTAGTTCATCATTCCACCTCGTTGTGAAGGTGGAATCATTCCACCTCGTTGACCTATGCCTCCCATATCTCAGCCTCCTCCCTCTTAAGACAGAAGCCTGCTTCTCCAAGCTGTTCAGGAGTACTGACGACTGCCAGCTCGCAGTTGGGCCCTCTCTGGGTTTTCCCCTCCTGTTGCCTCCAGAGAGAGTTGCTTTGTCCCAAGTTCTCCCACTTCCCCAGGAGCAGCCTGCATCTGGTGATTGTTCAACGGATAGTGTAAAGGCTTGGCCCCATTACCTAAATTCTGGGCAGTTCTGCAGGTTCAACTCAGCTCCAGAGCAACTCATGTGGCCTCTGTTGCAACTGCATTGCGGTTCAATCCTCCCTTCGACTAATCATCTTGACTTCCTCATTTTTCACCTTCTTAATCATGTTGCAATGGATGAAACTTTCCAGGAGATGAACTTTCCTTTTTTAAAGATTGCTTTTCTTTTGAAAATTAATTAGAAAGTTTGTATTTACATATAATGAATATGGTCATTATTAGAGCTATTAAAATGTTCAAAAACTTTTTAATCAGTGATTTTTAACATTTTACTTTTTTAAAAAATAAACTTTATTTTTTAGAACAGCTCTACGTTTACAGCAAAATCTAGCAGAAAATACCGAATGCTCCCATATACTCCCTTCTGACCACACATGCATATTTCCCACTACTGTTAACATCCCCAGACAGGGGGGCACATTTGTTAAAATCAATAAGCCTACGTTGACATGTGATTATCACCCAAAGCCCATAGTTTACATTAGGGTTCACTCTTGATGTTGTACATTCTGTTGGTTTTCACAAAGGTATAGTGATATCCATCTGTCATTATAGTGAAGCATGATATTTCCCTGATCCCTTTATGGGAGTCACAAAGACCCGCAGCTCTCAACTCCTTGCGGGAGGCAGCACGTGAGTGAATGAGGTGGGAACTGGAGTGCACAAGCACTGGAACGAGCTGGCTACTTCGGTGCTGGCAGGGGCAAGCTCCACTCATTCAGACCTGTTGTGTTCCACCTCTTGTGGAGGGAGCGCACAAGTGAGCAGGTGCAGGAGCTGGGGTGAGTGCTCTTAGGCGCCAGCAGGAACAAATTCTGTGTGTGCCCCATAGTAGTGTCTAGTGGGGGTGCCTGTGACCCCTATGTGTTCCTTTCACCATGGCCTTGGTAGCTCATGCCTGTAATCCTAGTACTTTGAGAGGCTGAGGTGAGTGGATCACCTGAGGTCAGGAGTTCAAGACCAGCCTGGCCAACATAGTGAAACCCCGTCTCTACTAAAAAAAAAAAAAATTAGCTAGGCGTGCTGACACATGCCTGTAGTCCCAGCTACTCGGGAAGCTGAGGCAGGAGAATCACTTGAATCCAGGAGGCAGAGGCTGCAGTGAGCCAAGATCGCACCACTGCACTCCAGCATAGGCAACAGAGAGCAAAGACACCATCTCAAAATAAAATAAAATAAAGCAAAAGTTTAAAAAAAAATAAAAAAGAATGTATTCCCTTTACATTCAGAGATAGTTGAAAGTAGTTATGTCTGAGGGCAAGGAGAGAGTGGTATAAGAGACAGTGTTATAAGCCTCTCTCTGTTACCTCATTTTTTTAACCCTTGTACACATATCATTTGAAAGAGAAGAAAAAGTCACGTCTTATTTAATCCTGCCCTGAGTTTAAATCCAGCGCAACCGGAGATATAAAATCTTGCATTTTTTGCAGTTGTGCCAGTGAGAAAGATTTGGTAAGTGGGCTCACTTGCATCTTTCTCTTTTTTTTTTTTTTTTTTTTTGAGATGGAGTCTCGCTCTGTGGCCCAGACTGGAGTGCAATGGTGTAATATCAGCTCACTGCAACCTCTGCCTCCTGGGTTCAAGTGATTCTCCTGCCTCAGCCTCTCGAGTAGCTGGGATTCCAGGTGGATGCCACCATGCCCGGATAATTTTTGTATTTTTTAGTAGAGATGGGGTTTCACCATGTTGGCTAGGCTGATCTCGAACTCCTGACCTCAAGTGATCTGCCTGCCTCAGCCTGCCAAAGTTCTGGGATTATAAGCATGAGCCACAGCGCCAGGCCAGGCTCACTCATATCTACATTATCTTTCAGTTATCCAAAGCCTAGATAATCCTTAGAAGTAAAATAATCTCAGTCCTTAAGGCTTGGCTTGCTGAACATAGTGATGAGTACATACTGAGGACACATTCTAGCCCCTTGATTGTTTCTCAAACAACCTTTATTGAGTGTACTTCTGATAGTCACTGGGAAGCTGAAATGACACGCACTTCAGTCATGATGGTGAATTTATGCCACATTTTTAGCTGGGGCCCCATTCTCTTAGACAGAGTCTCAAGTCTATCTCCAGAGTCTTTATTTTTTTCAGGTGGGGCTGTGTAGCTGGAAAAGACTCTAGACTTGACTGTCAGTCTGAGAGATGCGTGGTGTGGGAAGAAAGAGTATGTCTAAGAGGGACTGAGATCTTGATTGCCTTGGGAATGGCTAAATTAAAGGGTACTTAAGATAGTTTTCAAGGAGTAAGAATGATGACTTCATAGGGAGATACAATGTTTCTCTGTGGCCTGGTCATGGTCATGGCTGAGGAGTTGAAATATGTTAATCTTTTCTATTGATGATGACTCGCTAATTTTTATTGGAGAATTTCTGAGCCTTCCTAGAGTTATTTTTATTTCCATATTGACTATGGTTTTCTTACCTCTTTAACACGGTTCACATTTTTTATATTTTTCTGTTCTAGAGACCATATATGGGTGCCTAGTTTCATTCTTTTAGTAAGAAATGGCTTGGATAGTCAACTAGGCTGAAGCAGGCAAGGTGCCCACGGACCAAGTGTAGTGATACCAGCCAGTGGTGGAAGGGACACTGGCTCTGCGATGAGAGATGGCCACCGGGTGAATTCCTCTACTTCCCTGGGGCAATTCCTCTACTTCTCAGGCATCCATTTTTTAAATTTGAAAATGGAAATAATGCTACCTCCTTACCTCCCAATATTGTTGGGAACGTTAAATGAAATAGTGTCTAGTGGAATATTTGCTAAATTTCCAAGACTAAAGGAATGTTAGAAGTTATTATGAGGATGGGGAGAAATAAGAGAAAGCTTCGTCGATTAGTTGATTAGAAATGTAATTTTTGGAACTGTTTCCATTGCTTTAATCTTGTTTGATTTTTTACTATATTTCAAATAGCAAACAACTGAGAGGACCCTTTCCTGAGGGTGAAGAAGGCTACATTGGGCATCTATGAGCTATGATTCGATAGAGACCCTGGGAAATTATTTTTATCACAGGGGTTTGTTTTGATGGTACTTCTGAACCATTATTATCTGTGTTAGCTCTATCCAGGCACTTAGTACCACATGGATAGAGTATGATAAAAAATTGTGTTCCGGGAATTACTCTACACAGATGATCTCACGTGAAATTGACTCTAGTAAGCCACTTGAAGTCAGCAATAACAGAGGGGAGTTTGTGGCGCTCCATTATTCTCAGAAAGCAGTTACAAGTGTCTGAAAAGAAATCTTGGCCACTTTCATAGTACTGCCTATTCCATAAGCTCTGTAGACTCAACTTGCAATTCTCTTTGATAGCGTGAGAATAAAATCAAAGGATTTATGAATGTCTGCCATGTGGGAGCTATTTTTAAAATTTAGAAGATACTAATTGACCATATATCATGTGCCAGGAGCATTGCTTAGCACTGGGGAGAGATGTCTAAGATGCAATCTCTTCACTCAAAGAGTTCATAGTCTAGTTTTACCCTTAGGTAGCTATAATAAAAAAAATAAGAGACTGGAGCGTTCAAGGAGCACTCAGTGAAGTGGGGGTATACTGACAAGCAAAGGACCGTTAAGAAAAACCTTTGTAAGATGTGCATCACTTGAAGAGACCTTAGGAAGTGTCTCTTACTCATAACTGCATCTTCACTACATGCTGCTGAGTCTTCTTATAATGTTAGAAATCACTTTGTTAGATCTTCCATGTATCCCTAAGTAGAAACTGCTAATTTTCTGCATCCCCAGATCATGCGTTAGAGCTTTAAATGTCTGTCAAATCATGGGCTAAAGTTCCTTCAGTTTTTGTATTCTGAGCTATCGATTTCCAATTTAGAACCTGTAAATGCTTTCTCTTCATTTTCAGAGCCCTTTTTATGACCAGTGAGGATCTGCCTTTAAGCATCGAGCACCTCTTTCCAAATACCCACAGTTACAATGTATAACATGTCTTTGACATTGCTTAGAAGGGGTTATTGGGGCCATCTACGTATATTTCAGGGCTTGTAGTCTATCAGTGGACTATGCCCTTCGTTCTTTCCTTTACATATTTGCTTCTCAGTACAATTCATTCAGAGGCACTTCTGTGACAGCTCTATCAGCCATAATACTCCTGAAACAGACTCATGTCTTTGAACTTCAGAGATCTAAAAGCAAGAAAGTTCTTGTGATCCTCAACCAATAGCTCAGGAATTCTCCTCTGTACTTGTCCAAAAAAATTTGAAACTTTTTTTTTTAATAGCCAGCCTCCTCAAATGTTGGGCAACATGACTGCTTTTCTTGATGCTTTGCACTTCACAATGTACTTTAAAAAAATAGCTCAAGATGTGAGTTCTTAGGTACTTGATGTATTATTCAGAACAAATTCGTTTGAAGGTGCATCAAGACCTTGCTGTCGGAGCCACTATTTCATGTTTCCTTTGTTTTAATTCACTCAGTATCTGGGTCTGAGAGTCTAGAATTCATAGCGATGTGTTCATTCTGTTGAGGAAAAGTGTCTTTCGAAACATCACTCAAAAAAGCAGAAGGCTTGCTTTCCTTTCTTTGTAGCCTTTGCTTAAAGAACTTAGTGAATTGAGTCTACTCAGAACTTTCATGTGGCCTGAAAACGGTATCTATACCTTTCCACCACACCCCACACTCTTGCATCGTTTAACCATTGCCACAAGTGAGGAAGGCAACAGGATCTTCAAGAATCCACAGTTTTGACCATTCACTGAGTACTGGCGTTCATATTCTCAAAGGGTTAAAGTATTTAATGGGACTCTTTATGTCCTAATCTGGAAAAATCATATTCAATAACAATTTAGAATTTGGAGTCCCCTTTAATTTTCTCTCTTGCAAATTTGACTAGCAATTAATATGAAATGGAGTTAGCATTTGTGAAAGTTCCTGCAAAAGTCAAATTAGACACAGTAGAAAATGTAGCCTATGCCTCATGGATATCAGCACTGAAGTGTTGTGAAGTCAGACTAAAGCAACCTTCAAAACGTGTTTTGTTAGAGCTCAGCATGGAGGAAATGCTTTTGACCTTGACTGTTAATTTGCAAAATGATGCATCCAGAGCAGTATGGTAACCAAGGGAAAAATAGCTGCCTTCTTGGCCCCTTGCCTGAGAGCACAGCCTCAGAGTTATGTTGGCAAATTGAAGCAGTCAGCCTGACGTCAGAAACCATGCTTCAGTGTGCAAGAGGTGATTGTGAAAGGCAACAGTCACCAGGATGCTTACATTTTAGGTGAAGCCACTATAAGCTGACTTCCTGCATCATAAAGAAAAACTAGGGGAAGCTGGTTGTTTTCCATTCAACAGTGTGCCTGCCACCCACTCAAATCTCTGCTTCCTTACAATAACGTGTATTCAATATGAGAAATATAGATTGACTCTTTGCACCTCATTAAGCTCATCCTCTTGTCTTCCAAGCAGGAGCTTATAAAAACTGTGGTAACTGCTTGAAATTATGTCACTGTCCACTGAATAAGTAAATGCAGTTAAAAAATCTTCGTAACAGTGTTGTTTGAGAAGCTTTATAGCTAAGTTTTTGCTTTATTCGTAAGGCTTCATTGGTACAACCTGCAAGTAGCAGAGGTCAATTCTTTCCACATTTCTTGTGTGTGTATGTGTGTGGGTGTGTGTGTGTGTGACAGAGAAAGAGAGAGAGAGAAAGAGAGAGAGAGAGAGAGTAGGGTCTTCAATGTGCCTGGGAGTCATGGAAACAGCATAATTTGGCTTGGCAATGTGTTCCTTTATAGTAGAATTTTCCTGAAGATTGCAGTAAGATATTATGGAAAGAATTCTAAACTTGTTTTTGTATCTTACGATTTTGTGATCTTGGAAAGGTCACTTGGATGTTCTGATCTGGAATTCAGTTTCCTTGTTTATGACAGCAGGCTTGGATTAGAAAAAGTCTCAGCTTTCAACCCCAAACTCTGTTATATTCTACTGTACTATTAAAGTGAAGATGTACAGCCCTGTGTAACAAACACATGCTTGGGAGTCCGACTAACCTGGGTTTTAATCTCTGCTCTGTTCCTTATTTGCCATATGAACCTAGGAAACCTTCACTTTTCTGATGGTCGATTTTTTCATCTTTAAAATTGGAATGATAGCATTCCTTCAGGATGGTTGGAAGGTCTAAAAATAATATGTCAGGGAGATAGTATGGTCCCTGGCACAGAGTAGGTATTAAATATTGATAGTTCTAATTATTGACACTATGATAAAGATTAGTGTTTTTTAAGTTCGACAATCAGGTGGAACTGAGCTTAGAGGATATGGCTGAATAAAGAGGTGGTTGTTAAATAGGCCAAACGGACCTGGTGACTTTAGTTCATGATGGGACCAGTGTTTGCAGAGCATTTGCATAACTGTGCAAGGTTCATATACTCAGTGTGTGGCAAGTGAATACATTGAGATACCAAGTTGAAGCAGAGAAAGAGATAGAATTGCAAGGCAACTAAATCAGGAGATGGGAGGAAACCGAAAAGCTACCCCCCAAGAAATCTGGGGATAGAGATTTTAAAGGGTTTAAATGAGTGGTGGGAAGAGGTGTGGAGATCAGTGATTTATCAAAGAGTGCAGGGTGAAGTCGTGGGATGGGGACATGAAGGAACTGCATTTTTTTGCTGATTTGGTTTCTTGGTGAGGGTCTTCAGACTGGTTGGTATTAGCCACTCGCTGGAATCCAGAATCTGAAAAACATCTCAAGTAAAAAGTCTTAGGCTTCTGACATTCAAGATGTTGTCTATGAAAACAATGAGGAAGTTGGTGACCTACGCCCCAGTCTATGAGACTTTTGGTTAGTAAGCAGCTCCAGTGAAGTGCGTCAGAGGGAGGCTGGATTAATGCTTAATGGTATTTCAGTCTAGAGCCTGGCAGCCTATTTTTATTAACCCTGTGGAAAGGAATTCATTTGGGATTGAAGACTCTATGTATTTTATTTATTTTGTTCTTCCTGATTCCTTAAGAAAATGTTTCAAAGAAGGCCCTTCTGTGTCTCTGCTCTGCTGTTCCCCAGCTGTCACAAAGATAAACTCAGAGTCATATGGGGGTAATCAGTCCCAATAGCCATGTAATTCCTGTTTATTTACCTAGATAAGTAGCTCCATTTCTCCACTGCTCACAATGCCAAAGGCTCAGACTTTGGACGCACTATTGTTGTTCTGTGATTTTAATCTACTGTTAATAAATAATAGTTTTCATTTGTTGGGCTGTAAGTATGCCAGACCTAGTGCTTTAATACAACGTACTAATTGTTCTACTTCTGTCCACACAAAAGCCTTTGGGTACTTTTGTTATTCCTTCTTCCATATGAGGAGACTAAGGCTCAGAAAGGTTGAGTCGCTTATACATTTTATTTAGCCTAGAAGTAGGAAGAAACCCATATTTATTTCTGAAATTTGGATTGTTCCCACTAAGATTTACTATATCACATAAAGTCAACCTGCAAACGTTTCTGTTTTTATGCATAAATCATAAATTAAATAGAACTAAAGATAGCTTTTTTCAATATTTTGAGAATTTTTAAACTCAGTTACCTCTGAGATATCTAAAGACACATGGAGGGGAACAACAGACACTGGGGCGTTTCAGAGGGTGAAGAGTGGGAGGAGGGAGAGAACCAGGAAAAATAACTAATGAGTACTTGGCTTAATACCTGGGTGACCAAACTCCCATGACTTGTGTTTATCTATACCACAAACCTGCATATGTACTCCTGAACTTAAAATTAAAAAAAAAAAAAAAAAAGACACCCTGAATAGGTTGTCTCTAAAATAGCTTTGACACTGCTGACAGAAATGTCTTGCTAAATCAACCCATTTTAGCAATGAAAGAGCAATATTTTAAGTATCATAGAGTAAAGCAGAGGTTGAATAAGGATCCAATTTTGAACTTCAAATTTCCCATCTGCTCCTTAATCCCCAAGCTACCCGAGTCCTAAATTTATATGGAATCTGAACCTGTATTTCATCTTGGAATGAAAATAAAAAGGGGGAAAAAAAGCAGTTTTAATGATGTCAAAGATTAGGACCTTACATTTTTTTTAACCTCAAAGTACTTTAGGTCAATTTTATCCCTTCAGCCTGAAAATGCAGATGTATTTCAGTGTTCAGTTCATCCCTATACATCATGAATTTTTAATGCTAATCAAATTCTTTATGGCTCTTCATAAATCTTAAAAAACCTGAGTTGGAGAGCAAATACGTAATGTAGCTGAAGTTTATGGGCATCATTTGAGCTGATCATTCACATAAAAAATGCTATAATCATGATTATGAGTAAATGTATTCAGGAAGAGAAGGATGGCAGATAGAACCTTAACCATGTCAATTAATAGAAGAGAATGATTGACACAAACCCTGGTAAACAAGAATAACAATAACCAATCTAAAGCAGCACAAAATCCTAGTGATTCGTAAACAGGACCACTCCTTTCTGAAATGTTTCTAAAATCTTTGTTAGACTGTACATGTATTTTGCAAACAGGATTCTACCCTTCCTCATATGCATGTCATTGGGCAGAGCCCGATATTTTATGATTCAGAGATTTAGAGAACAAACAACAAGCATAGTGTATGAATTAGGTTCTCATAGCAGTAACGCAGCACAACAAACAACTCTCAAATCTCACTGGCTTAAAATTAACAATGATTTATTTCTTGCTCACTGCTCTGCAGTTCAGCTAGTGTGGTTCTGTCTTAGGCTGTGGGTCGAGTTCAAGTCTGTTTCAAAGGTTCTTTGTTCTGAGATCAGTGGTTACCTGTGGCTTGTTCTTCTCATGAAGGGTGGCATAAATTCAAAGGGGTAAACAGAAACATACAATGCTTATAGCTGGCAATTGACACACTTTCACTTCCACCCACATTCCATCATTAAGGGCAAGTCACATAGCCCAAGTCCAACATCACTGGAGCAGTGAAGTATTTGCTATGGCTCACCCTATGGTGAACCATGACAAAGACAATAAAGGGATGAAACAATGAGCAATCTAGCATAAGTACAACAATACAGCATAAACAGTGACTAAGTGTTAAGCTTTTTGAAGACACAAAGAAAGTAGAGCCATAAAGTTTACAACTGTGCTCTGAGCTGTGCATGTATCACTGCTGTTTCCAGTCACACTTGGGCTTGGCTCCTATTTGTTTAGTTCTCTGGAAATCCTAAGGAAAATGGGTATATGGAGGGAGAATAAAGAAAGCAGACATTCAGTGAGAAAGTTTTAACTGGTAGACTTCCATTTGTGGCAGCAAAGACACTTTATTAGATGTGCTACTGAATCAGCTCAGCCCCAGAACTTCAGAGCTGCCCCTGAGTCTGATGATAGTCTTCTCATTGACGTGTGTACTTCTTGAGTGCCTCTCAAGTTCATGGCACTGAGCTAGGTGCTTTGGAGAAGAAGGGAAGTAGTAGGGAAAATTAGGAGAGGATTTAGTAAATGCAGATAAGAGAAAATATGAAGTTTTGCACATGGAAAATGGTGAGGGGAGTAAAGAGGATTGATATTCAGGTGCCAACACTCCTGAGGAAATAGGAGTGTGAGAGAATGTTTTTGATGAGAATGGGAAGACAGTAAAGCAGGATTCAGTGATTCATTTATTTAGCAAATATTTGTGAGCATCTCCAATGTTCCAAATCAGAAGCTGTATTATGAGTTAAAATGCAAAGGATAAGAAGACACAGTCCTTATCCTCAAGTCACTGACTGGGGAGCATACAAGTGGATAGGTAATTATTAAACCATCTTTTTAGTGTGAAGATAGTAAGACTATGAAGTCTTTCAAGAGTCTAAGGAAAGGTATGTAATTCAGGTCTGGGAAGTTGGTAAAAGCTTTTAGGACACTCTGACATTAAGCCAGACTCCAAAAGGACTTAAGATGATGATCTAGGCTTCAAAACAAAAATATTAGTGATAGTAGAGGAAGAAAGTCTAGAAGTAGCAAAAGTGAGCAAGGAGTTTACAGCATTCTGAACTGAATTGGTGAGAATGGAAGAAATAATAGCTTCCATAGAAAGGAAAGTCATATCATTTGCTGATGTTTCAATTACAGCTCACAGGTGAGTAAGTCTTAGCCAAGAATTTTTCCAGCATATCAGTAAATCCAAGGGATAATGGAATGATCTAATAGGATACTCAGTAGAAGGGGAGAATGGGGCTTGGTCAGATAATGTAAGAGTTGGTTGTCCTACTGTTCAGTCCGTTCTTAGATTACAGAAATAGAAGAGCAGGTATCAAGGCTTTGCATGTGCTCATGAGATTCCACCTGGAGTTTTTAGTGTGGGAGTATACTAGTCAGGGTGTCCAGAGAAAGAGAACCAGTAGGATGTTGTGGAGGCCAAGAGAGAACTTCCTTTTGGCCCTATGAAGTTTGCTGGGAAGTCAACTCACAAAAGGCAGATTAATTGGGGAAAAGGCATATGAATTTGTTTTACATGTATACACAGGAGCCTTCAGAATGAAGACCCAAAGACATGGGGGAAAATATCCATTTTTATGTGTAGGTTCAATAAAATATGGACATCCCTGTAGAAATATGGCTGGACAAAAAGGGTATTACTAGTACTAATGGACTGAGTGGGGAAACCCCGCAAGGCCTGTCTGTTGAGATTCTTCTTGGCCTGTCTGAGCAGCATTCCTTCCTTCTGGGTATGGGACAGGCCTCTCTCTGGAATGGGGGTCTTAGAACCTACAGTCAAACAAGGTAGTCAAATAATTTCTCTAGGCCCAGTTTTTACACAGATAAAGCAGAGGAAAAGTTAGATCCCATTTTTCAGTTTTATGGCTGGCTTAGGGGAAAAGGAATCCTGGTTTCTATGACTTGCCTTGGGGAAGAGGAATACTAGTTTATATGGCTAGCCTTAGAGAAGAATGGGACAGGGAGACAGGAGGGTAAGAGAAGGTCAGAGAAAAACTTTTGCCTGCATGGCTTCATTTTGGGGTATTGTTTCTGGCTTCAATAAATATACATATATTTATTATAAGGAATTGGCTCATACAATTATGGAGGCTGAGAGGTCCCACAAATTGCCATTAGAGTTCCAGGAAAGCCCACAGTGTAATTCAATCTGAGTCTGAAAGCCTGAGAACCAGGGGAGTCGCTGGTGTAAATCCCAGTTCTAGGGCCAGAGAGATGAGATGTCCCAGCTCATGCAGGCAGACGGGAAGCAAAAAGAGTAAATCCCTCCTTCCTCCACCTTTTGTTTTATTCAGACCCTCAACAGATTCGATGAGGTCACAATGGGGAGGGCAATCTACTTTACTGAGTCCACCCATTCATATCCTAACACCCAGAAATCATGTTTAATTGAGCATCCTGTGGCCAGTCACGTTAACACATAAAATCAACCATCACTGGGAGGTTCCTATTAATAGCTATGTAGATGAATTAATTAAAGTAGTTCAGAGGTTGGAATCATTTTGATTGGGGCTGGCCAGTGGGAGGGTGCTGAGACCATCTCGGTCGTGGAGACGCTAACCCAGCGGCACTACAGGAATTAAACACACACACACACACACACACACACACACACACAGATACAGAGTGTGGAGTGGGAAATCAGGGGTCTCACAGCCTTCAGAGCTGAGAGCCCTGAACAGAGGTTTACCCACATATTTTTTGACAGCAAGCCAGTCATAAGATTTACTAAAAGTATTCCTTACTGGGAAATAAAGGGATGGGGTCTGGCTAGTTGTCTGCAGCAGGAACGTGTCCTTAAGGCACAGATCGCTCGTGCTATTGTTTGTGGTTTAAGAACCCCTTGAGTGGTTTTCCACCCTGGTTGGGCCAGGTGTTCCTTGCCCTCATTCCAGTAAACCGACAACCTTCCAGCACAGGCATCATGGCCATCACGAGCATGTCACAGTGCTGCAGAGGTTTTGTTTATGGCCGGTTTTGGGGCCAGTTTATGGCCAGGTTTGGGGTCCTGTTCCCAACAGGAGGATTTTGTTAGGCCTTGAACAATGAGTAGTTTAACTGGGCAGAAACAGGAACTTGGTTATCCTCATCTCCAAATCCTTGCTTGTGGTGTACTGTTCTTACCAGGAATATTTTTTTCCTTCTCTCACTGCTTTGTCCAAATCCTATTCATCCTACAGGGGTCAGTTGCACTTTAGCGCCTCTGTGGAATGCTTCCTCACTGTTCCAGAACACATTCACTACCATTTTCTTAAAAATGCCACTTAGGGTCTGTCCCATTCCTTCTCAATTGTATTATGTGTTCCTTCTTAATTTAGTAATGATTTCATTAAGGTATATCCTGTCTCTTCAAGTACTTTGCATGTTCTTGGGAGGCATGGGAGCATGCTGCGCATTGCTTCTACCACTGGGTTTTGAACACGGGCATGAAACCATCTCCGCAGGGTTGACAAGTATTGCGTGCCAGGTTCTGGGCAGAATATAGTTATAATTCAGCCTTAATCAGGCTGCACTTTGGCCCACTTCCTCGTTGCTAAGTCACCTAGCACTAGGTACTGACCGTTTGTATCCCGGTAGTGCCTACAGATAGGATCTCAGACATTAGAATCATGAGGCTTTTGTTTAAGAATTGCTTAAGATGTTTTCAGATCATGAATTCCAGTGGAATGGCTGACTCCCACCAGTTTGAAGACCCCCACAGAGAAACAGAATCAGCATGAGAATACAGTTTCTTCTTCTCCCTGTCCCATGACTTCACCCCACACTCTTCAGTCAATCAGTGATCACCACACTTGGGCCCACTCCAAAATCCTTAAAATCTCTAGCTCTAAACTCTTTGAGGAGATGGATTTGAGGTTTCCTCCCATCTCCTTGTTCGGTGACTCCAACATTAAACCTCTTTCTCAGCTGCAACCTGGTGTCACTGTGTATTGACTTGCGGTGTGCATCAGGCAATGAGCCTGTTATAGTTGCAGGAACTTAAAGGATATTTAGTGAATAAATAGGAAAAGAAGGTGGTGACTAAAAACACTGGTGGGGAAATAATGCATGAATTTAGGGTCTGGTGGAAACTGTCTAAATGAACTTAAATAGGACTTTTCTACAAAGTGAGAAGAAAAACATTTCCTCGGTGGATTTTCTAACGTATAATTTAAAGCCTTATCGTATTAATATTTAGCTACTTTCTTTCACATTTGGGGTGATTTTACTTTTCTCTGTGTGGGTTATGACTTCAAGTTAGAAATATTACAAATGTTGTGATTTTAGCGCTTTTAAGTTATGTAGCTACAAGTATGTTCAGAGTGCTTTTTCATTATGGAATACATTTGTTGGGGATCTTCTAAATGCTTAATAATCATAGCTCAGACTACTTAGCTTGGTTTCAAGAAAAAAAGAAAAAGACACAAATCTAGATAAGAAGAAGCATGGAATTAAACATTTTCAGGAATAAAAAGGTAATGCAAGGAGATATTGAATCTCAGATGATTTGGAACAAATTCTGGAATATTTGCCATACTCAAGCAACAGATATTTTTAATGTAGTTTTGTTGCTGGAAAGGGGTCCTGATCCACACCCCAAGAGAGGGTTCTTGGACCTTGCACAAGAAAGAATTCAGGGCAAGTCCATAAAGTGAAAACAAGTTTATTAAGAATGTAAAGGAATAAAAAATAGCTGCTCCACAGGTAGAACAGTGGCATGGGCTGCTTAACTAAGTATACTTACAATTATTTCTTGATTATATGCTAAACAAGGAGTGGATTATTCATGAATTTTCCTGAAAGGGGTGGGCAATTCCTGGAACTGAAGGTTGCTCTCCTTTTTAGGCCATATAGGGTAACTTCCTGACACTGCCACGGCATTTGTAAACTGTCCTGGCATTGGTGGGAGTGTCTTAGCATGCTAATGCACTATAATTAGCATATAATGAGCTGTGAGGAAAACCAAAGGTCATTTTCATTGCCATCTTGGTTTTGGTGGGTTTTGGCTGGGTTCTTGACCACACCCTGTTTTCTCAACAAGGTCTTTGTGACCTGTGTCTTGTTCTGATGTTCTATCTCATCCAGTGACTTAGTGTGCCTAACCTCCAGCAAATGCAGCCCAGTAGGTCTTAGCCTCATTTTATCCTGTCCTTATTCAAGATGGAGTGCTCTGGTTTAAATGCCTCTGACAGTTTGACAACATGACCCTAGAACTGTATGATGTCTTATCCCACTGTCTCATTTTACAAGTGAGAATATATAAGAGCCTTTTCAAAATCATAGAACATATAGTGTCAGGACTCCAAATTCTCAGCCCAGTCTTCTTTTTTTTCGTGTACAAATAATATCATTTGTTTCAGCATAAATAGTTGGGTGAGAGTCTTTCAACTTGAGATACCTACCTACATTCATCAAACTTTTTTAGGGGCTTTTGGCAAGTTGCTTTCTACATGCATGCCTCAATGTCCTTAACTGTAAAAATTAACATAACTTTCTATATGTGTACCACGATGTCCCTGTTTGTAAAAATTAACATAGTATTTGGCTTCTAAAATCTCTAAAAAACATTATAAGGATTAGTGAGAAAAAGCCTCAAAAATATTACGTTCTTCATCTGGAAAATTAGGAGGTTGATTGAAACAGACGCTATCTAACAGTATTTCTAGGTCTAAGAGAGACCCCCTATTTTTGTATAAGATGAGAACACCTCTTTTCCCCCACTTTTCCTTGCTGAGTTAAGTTCATCTTTTGAAGCTCAGTACAGTGGACTCAGTTTCCTCTTATTGCCCCTGGTTGGAGGTGGGCAAACCTCCTTGAATCACCTGTGTATGCTGCTAGCATTTTCCTAAGTGTGTTAGTCTTCCTCTATTTGAATGAGTTATTTCATGTTGGATACTATGTTTAATTTTTCTTTGTAACACAGATGCCTAGCACAGCATCGGGAATGAAATGGGATCCAAATACGTATTTGTCAAATCAATGAAAAACCTAAGATTATTTCAGCTTCTGCAGATGCCAATGATGAATTGTTATCACTTAGACATAAATGATCAGTGTGTGTGAAATTCTAGATGATTAAGGTATATTTTAAATGGAGGGCAACCTCTCTGATCCGACAATTATAGCCATTTCACCTTCTAGCAAATAAAAGTTTGTATTTAAAATAACTCACCTGCTGATTAATAGTTACCTGTATATAAGTGGAGAACCATAAAGGGAGGGGCCATATAATCAAAGATAGTCAAAGATAGTGGAAGTGAAACCACCCACACAGAGTTAACAAGAATTACATGCTGGGTCCTGGACAAAATTATAGTTATAATTAAGCATTCATCAGGCTGCATATTGGTCCACTTCCTCGTGGCTGCTTGCTAAGTGAAGGGAAAGTCACGTAGCACTACATACTGACCATTTGCATCCCCATTGTTCCTATAGATAGGATCTCTGATGTTAGAATCACAAGGATTTTAAGAATTGCTTAGGATGTTTTTTAGATCCTAAATTCCAGTGGAACAGCTGACTCTAACCATTCAAAGACCCCCACAAAGGAACAGAATCAGCATGAGAATACAGGGTCTTCATCTCCTTGTCTGGTGACTTCACACCACACTCTTTGACCAATCAAGAATCTCCACACCTCTGGTCGCCTGTTGGTCTAAACCCCTTAAAATCCCTAGCCCCAAACTCCCCGAGGAGGTGGATTTGAGGTTTCCTCCTGGCTTCTCATTTGACAGCCTTATGATTAAACCCCTTTTTCTGCTGCAACACACTGTCTCAATGTATTGATTTGCCATGCATCAGGCAACAAACCCGTTGTGGTTGTAGACAAGAATAGAAGGGTGAGCTCAAGGTAACACTGTTTATGTAAACTAAATCTATAATCATTACTGTAATAAATGTAGTGGTAACTATTGCCATTAGATTACCACATTTTATATAATGATTATTGAAATATTCTTTTTTTGTGAGCACAATGAAAACATGTTTATTCTTGAAAAAATATTAATGAAGATTGGAATAGTACATATTGTCAACAAAAAGAGTCAAACTCTGTAAAATTTTTGAAGAGATTTATTCTGAGCCAAATATGAGTGACCATGGCCCACGACACAGCCCTCAGGAGGTCCTGAGAACATGTGCCCAAGGTGGTCGGGGTGCAGCTTGGTTTTATACATTTTAGAGAGGCATGAGATATCAATCAAATACATTTAAGAAATACATTGGTCTGGTCCAGAAAGGCAGGACAACTCAAAGCAGGGGCTTCCAGGCTATAGGTGAACGTAAACATTTTCTGGTTGGCAATTGGTTGAGTTTGTCTAAAGACCTGGGATTGATAGAAAGGGAATGTTCGGGTTAAGATAAAGATTGTGGAAACCAAGGTTCTTTTGACGTCTTATAGTGGCTGTCCTTAGAGACAATAGATGACAAATATTTTCTTTTCAGGTCTTAGTTAATTTCTTTAGGATTGGGAGGGCCTGGAAGAAAATGATCTAGCTATGTTAACAGAGATTCTTTACAGATGCAAATTGTCCCCCCCACAAAGAACAGCTTCGCAGGGCCATTTCAAAATATGGCAAAGAAACATGTTTTGGGCTAAATTATTTTGATTTTCTTCCTTGTCTTGGAATGTTCTGCCAGAGTCAGGTTGGAAGATAAGTCACAATAGATAGGGTTTAATAAACCTTATCTGATGAGAATTTATGGTTTATAGGGCATGACTCCCCAGACCCCTTAGATAGGAATTTAGGCAAGATAAAAAACCAGAGTTTAGTCCTCAGTAGCCCCTCTTGGTCAAAAAGCATTCCATAGAAAGCATATGCAGGCCAACAAACAGCAGCAGGTTCCTCTGGAAAGGCTCATTCCTAGAGTTAGCTGATTTGGTCATTTGACGAGGTCCTACAGCACGAGGAAGGCTCATTCCTAGAGTAGTCTGGTTGGTGGCAATAGTTTTAAATATCAGCAATTTGTATCATGATGGGGAGGACACAGGCTGACCAGATGTAACAGGCAACTCTTTAAGGTATGAGATAGAGTCAGGCCTAGGGTTTGGTCTAAAAAAAAAAATCCCAGATCAGATTCATTTTGCAAGCTATCATGATCTGGGTCTTCAACTGTGCCTTTTTCCTTTTGCTGTATCTGACATAATATTTACAAGAGCTATATACTACTAATACAGTGACAAATATCATATAGATAGTGAAGATGAGGCATCCAAGAAGGTTATAGGTAGAGTCAGAGAGCAGTAAACAACCTAATGAGCCAGAATACCGCTGTGTGCATTGTTATCTTCTTTGATCGGACTCACACTGTGTTTGCCCTCTTTATCAAGGCTCATTTGAACTTTATAATAAGTCTTATTTGAAGATTGTAGGACCGACATTAAATCAGAATCCAATAAATTTAACCTCTCTTCCAGCCAATTTATCTCCATAGGTATAACATCCTGAGGAGGGTTTAAATCAAATGCAAGAAATACCCTGCCTGGTCCTCAGTGTCTAAATTGTTATAGACTTGTTAACAGTAGACAAATCTATTTTTCCCTCCACTTTTGTATTGCACCATATACTTGGGAAATAAAAGGAGGTTTTGTCACAGGAGAAGTCATATGATTCTACAGTGTCATTTTGTTTTTGTCCCTTGGCAGAACTCCCTATGGCCGAGGGCCTTAAGAGTCGAAAGACTCACAGCCAATTAATTGTTCTAGGCCAGATAAAAATGGATGTGGACAGGCATTCATTACTTCTTATATTATTATTTTAAAGAAGGCCAACGACAAAACCAAAAGGCAAAGTTACAAGACTGACTTATTTTTTAACGTCTATATGTTGAGCTACTGTTAGCTTGGTTTTTGTTACATACTTATAATAATTAGCTATATAAAACATATACATTTATGTTTGAAAAATAATTCAATGTCTAATTTATGTCCGAAAAATAATTTAAAATATACAGATAGATTTGTCTTTACAACTCATATTTGGGAGTATTATACCCAGGAGGCTTTGTTACAAGGTATTTTCATTCTGTTAATAAAGAATTTCCTTTAATTCTATAGTAAGCAGACAATTTTTATGGTTGGGGTGGAAGAAAAAGTGACACATATTAGTTTAGAAGGCAACTAATCTTGTTTTACCAGCTGTTTTGGCATTTTTGTACCCCCTTCTTGATTTGCAGAGTTTGACCTTGACCTGATTTTATCCCTCAAAACCAGCCCTTACAATCTTTTGCACCCACCTCTTCCATGATAGTCCCTGGGCCTAGACGAAGGCAGCTTGCGTAGTTTTAACAGCAGAGCATTAGCAGTGAAACAGATCCAGGCCCGGTGGGATGCCAGATGAGGAAGATTCATATCTCTGGTCTTCAGGATACCATTATTTTGGTTTCCTTGGAAGTAAAACAAGGAGAGATAAATAACATTTATTATTTGACGATTATAAGTGTAATTTGTGTGTCTGAAGAGGAAAAGGAGCCTATTCCATTAGGGCACAAACTAAAAATAAAAAAAAAAATTATAACCTGGTACTTTCTAGAGGGTTATTGTAGCCAAGGAATAATTTAATCTGCACTCAAGAAGTTAGGACTGAAATCTAGTATTAATGTTATGCTTTTCCCTTGAAATGAATTTTTTTTAACTACTATTGAACTTCTGCAGACAACTATGAGGACAACTATAATGTAAAATTACAATCTGAATTTTGGAGAACTCAGGAAGGTAAATTTGCTTACAAAAACATACTTTACCCAAGTAATGTAAAAGAAAAAGATTTTCTTGACCCTTTTTTAACCAGAGCTTTTAAAACAAGATGTTTACCTTGGAAGTGCCATTTACAAACCAAACAGCTCATGAGAGCTGCTAGTCACTGTAGAATTTAGCGGCTCCTCACAACTAGTCCTAGAAAAGAGGCTCTCTGCTTATTAGGTAGCAAGATTTTATGTAAACCATTTTTATTTTATACTGGAACTCTTTTGGAAAACATTATTTCCATTAAGTTGGGGGTAGCTTCAGTTAATATTCCAAAGCAAGACAGTAAATGTCCCATCAAGTAGAAATTTTCTAGTTCAGTCATTGTCAGTTGAAAGTGTTTGCCATCGGCCCCAGTAAAAGCTCCACAAAAAGGGCTGTGCAGTGGAGGATTCATCCTGACTAGCACTCCAGCTTTTACCCTATATTTTGCGGGCTTAGACAATTTAGTAGTTCCCATTTAGCATGTGCAATTAAATATTCCTTAAAAGAACAGATTTATATGCCTCCGGTTTATAGTACTAGACAGAGGAAACACCCCCTAGTTAGATACAGTATTCATTTTCATAAGACTTTTCGGCAAGCAGGTTACAACTACCTTACATAGAGCTTGTGTAAACATCTTAAATTTTATAATTCTATTAACCTGTCTGTTTTTATGTTCTGGTCTTGGGAACTCTTTTTTACCCCCAGACCATTTTACCTTTTCTGGTGAAAAGGGTTGGGCTCCCAGCAGGGAAATGCATATGTAAGACCTATGAGGGGTAGCAAATTTGAAAAGCCTTCTTAAACAGTCCTATAATTCTGTGGGAGGGGCACCCATGTAAAGGGGCCCTAGTTAACCTCCCAGTTTACCATGACCCAGGTAATAGGCATATTTGGTGGAAGGATATTCCAGTTATCATAAAGCTAGTCCAACATGGCTTATGTATAAGGCATATATCTGCTTCATCTGGAGTGTTTTGCTTGGTATTTTATAGGAGAGTTGGGCAGTGCCCTTCTCAGGGGAAACAAGCATTACAATGGCATTATCTGGCCCACTAGGCGGATTGCTGTCTCAGGAACAACCCCATGTGTGTTTGGATCACATATACTCAGAGACTGTTCGGTAATGAGCTGTGTGTCCTGCATTAATCCCCCAAAAAAGCTCTTAAATTCTGTAGCACTTAAAATTAAGAATTTTGTCCTTAAAGTGGTTATTTTTACAATCCATTGTAGTAAAGATCTTTTTTTAAGAAGCTGAATGATACCAGTCTACAAAATGGAACAATTCCTTTACATTACACCCTTTGATTTTAAATAGTTACTTGGTTTTGCCCTTACCCCATATTAACTCTTTTCTTTTCTTTTTTTCTTTTCTTTCTTTTCTTTTTTTTTGAGACGGAGTTTCACTCTTGTTGTCCAGGCCGGAGTGCAATGGCCTGATCTCAGCTCACTGCAACCTCCGCCTCCTGGGTTCAAGCGATTCTCCTGCCTCCGCCTCCCAAATAACTGGGATTACAGGCACCTGCCACCACCCTCGGCTAGCTTTTGCATTTTTAGTAGAGATGGGCTTTCTCTATGTTGGTGAGGTTGGTCTCAAACTCCCGAGCTCAGGTGATCTGCCCGCCTCGGCCTCCCAAAGTGCTGGGATTACAGGCGTGAGTCACCGTGCCAGGTCGACTATTTTCTTGCTAACACAATAGGGCTCAGAGTTTTGTTGCCCTGGCTTGTTTTTTTAAAAAAAATTTATTTAGTTTTGTCTGTATAATTTCCTTCATTATAAAGCAACTCTTAAATAGTTTCTTTACCAAAAAAAAAAAAAGCAACTTACTTTTTTTTGAGAATTGACATCTTTGTGCTTATAAAATTTTGCCAAAAGCAAGTGTTATGCTTCTACTACTTTAACTTTTTAGTGACCCAAATTTCTAGTGGTTGGGTGGGGGGAAACCCTGAGGGTTTGAACATGACTGAGATTTTTAAATTCCTGGAGAGTTTTGAGACTAAATTTACCAAATTAATTTTACCAAAGGTTACCAAGGCATTGAATTAAAAGACATCTGAGCTAGCTTCTACAAATCTGATACGCACTTGAATTTATTTTTATTTTTATTTATTTACTTTTTATTATACTTTAAGTTCTGGGATATATGTGCAGAATGTACAGGTTTGTTATGTGGGTATACATGTGCCATGGTGGTTTGCTGCACCCATCAACCTGTCATCTACATTAGCACTTACATTTTTTAAGTTATTTGATTGGAGCTTTTTTCTTTTTCTGTTTTTTTTTTTTTTTTTTTTTTTTTTTTTTTTTTTTTTGAGATAGAGTCTCGCTCTGTCATCCAGGCTGGAGTGCAGTAGCGTGTGATCTTGGCTCACTGCAACCTCCACCTCCCTGGTTCAAGAGATTCTCTTGCTTCAGTCTCTCAAATAGCTGGGACTACAGGTGCGTGCCACTACACCCAGCTATTTTTTTGTATTTTTAGTGAAGACGAGGTTTCACCATGTTAGCCAGGATGGTCTTGATCTCCTGACCTCGTGATCCACCCTCCTTGACCTCCCAAAGTGCTGAGATTACAGGCATTAGCCACCATGCCTGGCGATTGGAGCTTTTTCATGTAGTTTGGTGGTGAAATATCACTTCCACATGATCCATATAAAGATAGGAATACAACTGACATGCAGAACAAAAGGCATATCCAAAAGACACTTTATTTGCCTGTTTTCAAAAAACAAAATTTCCTTATATTAGATAACTAGTAAGTTATAGGAGCCAACAAAAGGTGAAGGAGAGAGTCACCATTCAAGGCCTTTTCAATAAAGAGTGGCACTTTTAAGATATCAATCTGAAGAATGTTAAAAAGACATTATAGAATTTAAAAGTTTAAAAAGTTCTTGCATTAAAAATAAGTGAATATTTATAATAAAATCTTGTTTTAACCAATTATTTACTTATGTTTTAGTGAATTTTTAAAAATATTAAAGGCCCATCTCTAGAAAGATTATAATAATTTCCTTTTAATTATAGCCAATTGAATTATACAACCCCTTTAAAAATTATTTTTACTAACTTTATTATGACTTACATAGACCATTCACAATGTGCTTAAATTTTGTTTTGTCTTAAATCTTCCTCTTTCTTGAAAAACCCAGTCATTTTGTTTTAGGACAAAAACTTACCACACAAGATTCTATCTAATATAAAATTACTTTTTTACCTTCTTTAGTCTTCAGTGTTTTATCAGTTTACTAATAAACAAACAAACAAAATGCTTATTTGACTTAACTGCATTTCAAGACAGTATGTTAAAGACATTTTTAAAAAATTATAAATTGATGTCCAGTGGATAAAAGATTTGAAGGAATTAAAAACAGAAATTATGAAGTTTTAAAAATACTGTTTTCCAGGGTTAAAGTAAAATAAATATATAACTAAACAACACGTAGTTGAATATAAATTATAAAAGCTTGATTCTTCACTGATTATAAAAATAATTTATTAGAATATAGACCAGACTGTATCACATAGGACAGAAATTTTCAAGGCATCAGGTGGTAGTTGGGCAGGAATACCTTCCCTGCTCCTTCTTACCCAAAGATTTTGTAAATGAATGAAAACCAATAATGAGGTATGTGCTAAGGACATACCATAGTGTCCTCTGTTTTAAAAATGAATACTTTAGATGACAATATGTTATTTATTTTTAATTCCTCCAACTCTGGCCATAAAAAATGTCCATGTTACCATTTCTCATTCAAGCTTCTAATGATTGAATGCCTGAGTCTGTCTGAAATTTTACAAAGAAGCAATGCAAATAAAGAGAGGTTCCAGTTACCCAAAGGCTGCAAAATGACACCCTCCAACTATAATCGGGTGGCCTCCTGAGTGTGTAATTAAATTGCAGATGGGGAATAGATCTCTAATTTATTTTTAGTAGACCAGGTTGGAGAAAATAAAATATACCTGACATTTAAGTTTTTAGGTTTGTAGGATAATCATTAGTAAAGTTGGTTATGACTTTATATTTTCAGTGTATGGAAAGACATTTCAGCCAGTAACAGCTCTGTTTGTGCTAATGAGACTTTATGGTGAATGAAAGACTTGTAATAAGGAACTATGTGGCTGAAATTGCAACAAAAATTAGCTACAGTAGACATAGATATTATCATCTATTTATGAGAAGTGTCCTGAAAATTTGTAGTTGTGTGTGCACATTGGCAAATAGCAAGAGAAAACTTACCAGGTTAGAGGAAGTTCTTCCAAACTTGGCAAGTGGGCAGAGGGGAGCAATCCTTACGTATGTGAACTGATTTTTACTATCTCTTTTACAGAACTTTTTTTTTTTTTTTTTGATGGAGTCTCACTCTGTTGCCAGGCTGGGGTGCAGTGGCGCGATCTCAGCTTACTGCAACCTCTGCCTCCTGGGTTTGAGCGATCCTCCTGCCTCAGCCTCCCAAGTAGCTGGGATTACAGGTAGGCACCACCACACCCAGCTACGTTTTTGTATTTTTAGTAGAGACGGGGTTTCACCATGCTGGCTAGGATGGTCTTGATCTCTTGACTTCGTGATCTGACCACCCTGACCTCCCAAAGTTCTGGGATTACAGGCATGAGCCACCGCGCCTGGCCAAGAATTTTACTAAACTTGTGTTAATGTAGTTATTGCATAATTTGATCTTTCAAAAAAATTTAAAATACTTAATATATGTACTTAACATTTGGCATTTTCTTCTCCTTTTTTGAATGTAGATGGGGAAATATTCGGTTAAGATGCTGGCTTTAGCTCATTCGGTATGAAATCTTTATTACTTTTTTCGTTAGGTGTGTGGGAAGATAGGATGTAAATTTGGAAGCGAGTTTTTATTTTACTAAATCTGTTAAACTTTTTCTTTATAGGTTGCCTAGGGGATATGAGGAGGGGGGCATTAAGAAAATAGGTGTTTACAACTTGAGGACATATCTTATAGATATCAGCTTGTAGGATTTTTTTTTTTTTTTTTTTTTTTTTTTAGACAGAGTCTCGCTGTGTCTCCCAGGCTGGAGTGCAGTGGCGTGATCTTGGCTCACTGCAAGCTCCGCCTCCCGGGTTCACGCCATTCTCCCGCCTCAGCCTCCCAAGTAGCTGAGACTACAGGCGCCCGCCACCACGCCCGGCTAGTTTTTTGTATTTTTAGTAGAGACGGGGTTTCACCATGTTAGCCAGGATAGTCTCGATCTCCTGACCTCGTGATCCACCCGCCTCGGCCTCCCAAAGTGCTGGGATTACAGGCTTGAGCCACTGCGCCTGGCCTAGCTTGTAGGATTTTTAAGTGTGGGTGACTGCCTTGCAAGCTACCGGCTACCAATTCAAATAGTGGCTTTGGGAAAGGCAATTGTGATTTTCCTTTCCAGAAAAATCTAAAACTGTTTAGATGCATTTACTATGGAATAGATTTTTAAAAACTGAGCATCGATGGTTTTGAATTCAAGCATAGCAGAACTCTGCATGTGAAATTTCTTTAGTGGGGAACCGAGTCAGGTAATTATTGCGGCATGTGCAAGATAGAAGAAAATTAGAAAAAATACAAGTTTCTTAGATTTTTCTTTTTGTAGATAATGTGAGTGAGTAAAAATTAGAATTTAATATTTGGTGACTATTGACTGCAACCGCAACCCAGTATAACAGACTTGCATGTTTCTGACCTGAGATTAGTATCAGAAGGAAAAAGTACATTATGGAAGATGGAGACTCTGGGATCTTCCTAATTTAATGTCCAAGTGTTTCTGATGGGGAAATTTGAAATTGTCAGGAAATGTTATAGAAATGCCAACAATATAAAAATAAACTGTGTAAGTTGTAAAATATAAGGCACAGCTTAGTTTATTCTGTGGTAGGGTAAAAAATTACAGATTTTTCATTTGCTAATAGATCTACCTCCATCCTGTTAAATTATCTGTACCATCTCCTTCCCTTGAAATTGTTTCTTTTTCATGTTACATCTGTGTTCTCCTAAGTGTGAATACTGGAATTAAGCTACTGCTGTTGCTACTCCTGCTCTTGCTACTCTAGCTCCAACAGTTTTCTGGCACCTCCTATTTAAAAAGCATGAACTAATATCTTTACATGAATTCAGTTATTTGATTCTCACAAAAATCCCCTGACATCAGCAGTTTCACCAACCTCCTTTCATGAATGAGGACACTGAGGCTTAGAAGGATTTGAGCCAGGCAATTCTGTGGCTTAACCACATCTTACCAGCTAGTCCATAGTAGTAACAATCCATTTGCCTTTCGAAAAGCCCTTCTCTTACCATCATTGTCAAGGCTCCATCAGGACTGCTTTCATGGGATGTAGTTTCCTGGCTTGTATGATATCATACAGCTCAGCCCAGCTGTCATAAGAAACTCTTTAACTTGTACCTATGCTCTCCTCTTCCCAGGATGAACCTGCACATGTGCACAGGGTATTACTTATTAATTAAACAGATATTTGCATGTCTACTATCGGTGCTAATTTGGGAGACCCAAAAAATGGATAACACCCAGCCCCTTCCTTAAAGAGAGGACAGGAATAGAAGTCAATAATAAAGGTTATTGTTGTCCATCATCTTCTCTTCAAGGACTTTGTTAGTATAACATCCAGCTTGCCTATATTTTACAACTATTCTATTTTAAGCTGCTTATTCTTTCCTGACTTACATTTTTTCATCCATCTATGGCTCTAGTGTTGAATTGAGATCCATTTATTTATTAAGTATCTGATGACTATATAAGAGTTTTAGGAGACTAATAAACAACAATCCTGTTTCCCCATCTGTGTTTGGAACTAATTGATATGAACATAGAGGTCTGATAGCTGGAGATAAAATAATGTTTTATAATAACTATAAAGTTATTTGGAGGTTGTGGCTGAGGTTTGTCAAATGAGTTTGCTAATATATCCCCTTCCCCAATGCAACTGGCAGCCCTAGGAAACCATGGGGCAAGGCTTCTGCTATTGCATAGTAAGTAGAAACAATACATACTGTCTTATCTTGTATGCAGATCACAAAGAAAAGACAATGAGATAGGAGAAGAACAGAGCATGGCTGGTTTATTCTAACTCACCTGCCAATCAGGAGGAATGGGTTGAGAGGTGATAGAGAGAGGCCAGGAGTGTCACTCCAGTGGAGGTCCCCCTGCATGAACAAGGAAGAGCAATGAACAAAGGTTCCTTCCAACAAATTCAACTATGTTAAGAGATGTGGTGAAAAGATATCAGTCAAATGGAAAGCCACATACAGAAGCAGGCAGTTCTAACATAAAGAGGTCTTATAAACAGGTCCAAGCATTGTAGGGGGTATCAGAGATAGATTCCCAGAGGAGGTGACACTAGCTGACTCTTGAAGGAGGAGTAGGAGTTTGCCAGATAGAATGGGGACCACATGACCCATGTGAGCATTTTCTGGCAGAGAAATAGCATGCAAACAAGTCCTGAGGCTAGAAATGTTTGAAGAACAATTGTTTTGATGGTATCAGGTTGTAAACTGTCAAAGGTGAGATAATATGTCAGAATATAAGACTGGATGGTGGACACAGTTGATTGACTCTCTGTCCCTTGCTTCTGAGGGTGACTGTGTTTGAGGACTTTAAATTTGTTTCTTGAAGCTCTACCCTTTGACCTACCATTGCACTAACTGGGGGTGAGACTCTCAGGGCACCTTTGCTTTAAGAGTAGGCAGACTTTATTCTTTCTTCATTCATCTCAGCCTCACAGACTGAGAGTCTGAGATTTGAGATTTCTTGTACTTCCAGAAAAGTCAGATGTAATTCTAGCAAAGATTGGAAATGAGAAGAAATTCCTAGTTTAGGAACATTAGTCTTTTCTGATTTAGGCTCAATTTTTATATTTATATAGTAGGTTGGAAAATTGTCGTCGTTTTGACAGTTAACAGTGATCACCAACCCTGGGTCCAGATACGGCTGGCTGTTTACTGCTGATGCTACAATGATAAGTTCACAAGTCAGGTGGATGCTAATATCGCAGCCTTTCAGATTCCCAGCCAGGCTGACCTCTGAGAATAGAGTGATAGCTTACATCATCCCTCGAGCATGCTCAGAGAACATCATCCAGCTCCTGGAGGGGTTCATCCATCATGGAGTCTGGCAGATGGCTTGGCGTGCTTGGCATTTCAAATTTATACTAACGGAAAGCATCGAAGTACTTGGAGGGTAAGTCTGCATCTCTTAGTTTTGTTTGGCACATTGAAACCCTATGCCAGAGCAGCCTGAAAGTTATGTTTACCACCCTGATTCATTACACAGGCTTTTTCATCAGGAATTGTTGCTCTCGGGACTCCCTGGTATTTATATAATGTGTAATAGTTTACAAAATACTGCAATATCTACATTACAAAACATTTTTACAAAAAATTGTAAAATGTCTCTATATTAGCTCATTTATCTTGACAGCAAAACAATAAGACAGGGCAATAGTTATTTGCGCCATTTCATAAAAGTGAAAACTGAGGCTTAGAGAAGTTAAGTTGCATCTCTTAAGTCGATGCTGTCTGATAGAAATATCATGCAAGCCACATGTGTAATATTAAATTTTCGAATTCCACACAAAGTAAAAAATAAACAGGGGTGACATTAATTTCAATATGTTATTTAACCCAATATACTCAAATGTTATATCTGCATGTAATCACTTTAAAAATGGTTGAGACATTTTATATCCCACTTTTCTTACTAAGTCTTCAAATTCTAGGTTTATATCTTAGGAATGAAAGGGTACACCCGATAATCTCAATTTGTGAAAATACTTACACAAATGCTTTTTTGCACGTGAAACACTTTGTAAATGAAATTAACATTTTACATCTAATCCTTTTCTAGTGTCTGTATTTGCTTTGCCCCTATTATTTTCAGCCTGTGTAGGCCAAAATTTCATTGCTATTGATTGTTCAGTGTGGGTGGAATAGGTGGGTGGACATTTTTATTGACTAAATAAAATATACACTTTTTTGAGATTGAGATTCATCTCCTGTTTTCCTGAAATAGCAACTCTACATTTTCCAGGTAGCTAAAAGGAAAAATCTCAGCCTCTCTAGACAGCTGCTGCAGAATATTATTTCTGTAGTGGCTCAAAGGTTTGAGGATCTTCCTTCCATAGGAGCAGAGAGCACATATATGGCATGCTTGGTTCTAGGAGGCTCCCTTCTTCCCCACATCGAAAAAATCAACACCGAAACCAACCAAACCAAACTCCAAATACTTTTGTAGAAAAAACTTCCAGGGAGAGAGTATTTGCAACATCAAGATAAAATAAAAGTGTTAGGTTCCAGTCCTTCCAGACTCAGCTCTGAGCTCTGCGATCTCTAAGTACGTTTGCACAAGTTGTGCCTTTGTGCTGCTGTCTACCATCTCCAGTCACCTGCTGAAATTGATTCATCAAGGACGAGTTTGTGGTCTTCAATGAAACCTTCTTTAATTCCCCTAATTAGAATGAACATTTTCTTCTCCTGGATTCCCATGATAGCTTGATTGTAATTCTATTATGAAAAATAATTACATTGTTTTCTATCTTATATTAAGTTGAACAAAGTACAAGTGCTTTTTTTTTGTAGATAAACACGTTCCCTTTCATATGCTTCAACCTACTGTAATTAGTGGAATTCTAAACACACAGACACACACACAGACAGACACACACACACACACTCATACATCTACAAGTTAGAATCTATGTATTGTTAACTTCTGAATCTCCCATGGCATCTTGGTCACAGAAGCCCTTCAATAATGGTTTGTTGAATTGAACTGAATGAAGTAAAAACAGAATGCATGTTGGGGAAATAGAATTATAGAAATCAACCCTCTTTCCAAAATCACTCACAGATTGCATGTGCCTTGTGATTCAACTTGAGTGGGAATAAAGGACCTTGGGCAAGAGGTTTTGAATTTTGTATGTTAAGTAGAAGGTGTCAAGGTATTTTGAAGTAATCAAATTTCAGGCTTTAAATATGCTAGTTATAAGCAAGGAAGCTATAGTATTACTGATGGGTGGTGTGTGTGTGTGTGTTGTGCATGCATGTGCTATTTTAAATTAAACATCCTAATTTGGGGTGAAATCCTTAATAAATTGAGAGTAAGAAAAAGTCTCCTTAGTGCCAAAACAATTGTTCTGACTAATTGGGCATACTGAACCGACAATGGGCAATGTTTTATTTATTTGTTGGTTTGCTTATTTTTGGGGATAAAGACACAATAAAAAATCATATAGTATCTTCATGTCCCATTATATTTTTATATTAAGATTTAATGAAATCTTGTTCAAAAAGCCAGTTGCTTCAAAATCAATAAATTATTTTTTGGTTTTGTTAGTTTTTCTGTGTAGACCTGTTCAGCAGATACAACCCAATTATGCCACTGGTATTTTTATTAAATATCTGCCCCAAAAACAATTGCATTAGGGATTCAGAAAGAAGGAGCACTTATGAATTTGATGTATCTGGCATGAATTTTGGATATGAAGCTGCCTAATCAGTTTGAAACGCACAGTTTCTGAATCCTTAATTTAGATGTTGGTCTTAAACTGTGGCTAAACAGAGTATGAGTCAAATTGTATAAAATAAAGTGTGTCCTTTTTTGTGGAGGAGTTGTACATCACCCATGAGGCCATAGAAAGAAGATCTCATTAAATATGGAGAGTTGGCTCTGGCATATGCTGCTCAGATTTTCCTTCTGAAATGAAATACTTATTCTCCAGCTGCTGGAAGTGCTATAAGAAGAACACACCTCAGCTTATAGCCTTCTGCAAAGTGCCTTGGTTGAAAGGCCTTCCTTGCTCAAGATCATGCCCCTTTCTGGGGAACCTGGCATCCTATAAATGTCAGTGCAGATGTGTAAAGCCGTGTCCTTCGCAGCCCTGCTCTGGACCCAGAAGGGTCATCCCAGCTCGAGTTCCCCAAGGGGTTAGCCGGGGTCTTTGTTGAAGTCGTCTTCTGCTTCTGCCCAACCATGCTTTGTTCCCTTTCCTTTCCTTACACAAATATTCATCCCAAGAGTTTTCCAATAAATTTCTTGTATGCTCATCTTTGTCTTAGAGCTTGTTTTCATGGAGTCCAACTAATAACAATATTAAATTAGGAGAGCAGAGAGGTTTTGAACTAACAGAGACTTAACCAGGACTTGAGGCTAAACATTTTTCTCCAGTTGTCAAGTCCTAGTATGGAAATACTGTTGATGAAGAGGCTCAGATGCCATCAGCCAATTGCCCTTAGTTGCCTAGTACTGCAGAAGAGACTTGAATTCATACAGCCTTATTACTGTTTTGGCTGCAGTATGGATTAGAGGTTTGTCTGTCATTTGTGTTTCTGTTTAGCTGGTTCCAGTGTGAGGTTACCTATATATCTGACCTAAAATTCCTCCAATAAATCACTTCAAGTGAATGATTTCACAGATCCAGATAATTCTCCATAGGCAATGTACAATTTTGGGCTTGATAGTTTCCTGAAATATTCTGAGTTAGGCAAGAGTGGTTGTAGTTTATTGCAAAAGACTTGAATTTGTAGAGATCTTCCAGAGTATTCCTGGGGGAATATCTGAATAGGAACAGAATCATACTTGGATCATTTTATTCAGGCTGAGTCCTCTGGGTCCATCCCTAGAGAAATCTAATTCCCTGGGCCTGCTTTTGTGGCTTGCTTCGAGATAGTGTGGAATGACTAGACCGTTAAAGAGTTTTTGTGTCTTGTGCATTTAAATGACCTACACATGACATAGCACAAGTGGTTCTAGGCTAGTATTGTTCTCAGTGCCACAACTCCGTGTGAAAATTCACCTATCAGAGCCAAGCTCCCATTTTGAGCTCCCTCTGTTTTCTTTTCCTCTGTGTTTTAGTTAGTCTTTTATAATTGTCTTGGAAGATGCTTAGTTGTTGTTTTAAAAGTTAGCCCAACTATTTTGAATGGGCCAGTATTTCTGCTGCAAGACACTTAAGAGAACAGCCAAGCTTATCTTAAATAGAACTGAGCTATCCATTGCTATTGGTAGTTTGACCAGGCTAGTGAGAAGAAACTGAAAACACTGTGGCCAGAAAATAGAAGACACGGACTCTTGAAAGAGTTTGGAGAATCATGACATCCTTTTAATGTATTTTTAAGTGTTATCGTTGGAAAGAGAAAATAAATTAGTCTTGTCTGTTTCTTAAGAGAGCAGGAATAGAATTAATGGGTGGAAGTTGGAAGGAGGCAGAGGAAGCACTTTCTAACAAATATTGTCTTGCATTTAAATGAGCTGTTGTGCTAATGTGTTCCATCTGATTAACATGTTGAAGGATAATCGAGGTGTCTACTCAGTTTGAGATATTTTGCCTTCACTAGAGAACTGGATGGAAGAGACTGCAATGTTGGTGCCCCCCAATGACCCCACTCCTGATATTTATACTCTGTGCAGTCCTCTTCATGACTGCTGCTGAGCTCAGCCATGGGACTTGCTCTGGCCAATGGTACATTAGCATGCATCAAGCAAGTGGAGGCACACTGAGTGCTGCACATTTGCAACACTCCCTCTTGGAAGCCAGAAGGATGGTTTGAGGCCAGGAATTTGAGGTCAGGGGCTGTGCCATAAAGAAGTTTGGGCTAAACTGCTGAATGATGGGAGGTACTTCAGGGAGGCAAAGCACCCAGTTAAATGCAGCCAAATGAATGATTCTAGCCTCACCACAAAGAGAAGAAATATTACCCAATCGGGCTCAGAATCACGAGAAATAATAAGTCATTGGTTTAAGCCTCTAAGTTTTGGGGTGGTTTATTAGGCAACAGTACATTAATATAATGGAAATACTCAATTACATCATTTCTGGGAGACTCCCCAACTCTTTTGCTCTCCAACTAGTTGTAAATAGTCGGGGGAAAGAACTTGAATAGATCAAAAAGCATATGGTTACAAGCCACCCTCTGAGATACCGTGGTTCATTCGTTCGCCTTGCGGAAATGCACATTTAAACTATCTTTACTTAGCGACAATCCAACAAGTACATAAATAGCTCCCACAAAAGGAACACTTCATCCATCCTCCTTTGCTGACTAATCCTGATTGTCTGGCAAATAGTGTGGGTATGGGGATGATATCCTGGCTCTGAGAAGAGAATAAAGATTCAAAATCTCCCCCAGACCTTCACATTTCTGAGTCTTCAGCAGATGTTAAATGCAATTTAGTTAACAATGATTAATTCCATACACTGTTTTCTTATCTATTAAATGAAGTTTCCACAGCAATTTAGTGGGAGAAAAGGAAACATTAAACGGAATATAAATCATTGTAAACATTTTAAAATCATCTGATCAGATTTTGTATTTGCCTTATAATTTAAAAAATAGTTATTGTCTGTTCTTCCTTTTCAAGAAATTCTTGATAATCAAATTTATTTTTTGTCCTTTCCACTGGTGTTTCAAACCAGGAGTATAAGGGAAAGGCACGGATCTTCCTGATGTGTTGGATTTATTTTGAATATTGGTAAATTCATGGATCAGAGCAGCAGTTTGGCTTCAGCTTAGCCTTTAGGAAATTTTTTATGATGCTGATATGTAAAACCATCATAAGGGTACAGTCGGTGCTCTGTGGTTTCCCTGTCTAATGTTCCTTCACTTATTTATTTTTTGGGCTGCCATGAGAAGTTATATTTATTTTTGCTGTTAATTGTTTGCTTAAGGTTGGGTGACTGATACTTTCTAGGTAGCTCAGTCAGTCCATGTTCTGGGGTTTCTTAAAAGTTTTGTTACACTGGGCAGCAGAGCAAAACCCTGTCTCAAAAAAAAAGTTTTGCCACAAACTGTTATTAAAAATATTGATACGGGCTGAGTAAGGTGGCTCATCCCTGTAATCTCAGCACTTTGGGAGAATGAGATGGGAGGATCACTTGAGGCCAGGAATACAAAACTAGCCTGGGTAACACAGTGAGACCCCATCTCCAAAAACAAATTTTACAAATTAGCCTGGCCTGTTAGCATGTGCTTGTAGTCCTAGGTACTTGGGAGGCTGAGGCAGAAGGATGGTTTGAGGCCAGGAGTTTGAGGCTGCAGTGAGCTATGATCATGCCACTGCACTCCAGCCTGGGCGACAGAGCCAGGCCCTGTCTCCAACAAACAAACAAACCCTAATATAAGTAATGCCTGCATTAGCTACTTCAGTGCTGGTGTGGTGAAGATCTAG
This sequence comes from Macaca nemestrina, assembly GCF_043159975.1. Classification (NCBI taxonomy): domain Eukaryota; kingdom Metazoa; phylum Chordata; class Mammalia; order Primates; family Cercopithecidae; genus Macaca; species Macaca nemestrina. Next base: position 72,972,416 of record NC_092143.1, on the reverse strand, counting down.
AGTTCAGCCCAAGGACAGGCCGGTGTGCATTGTTTCCTGACTTTCAGCCCAACCCAGAGCCCTAATCATCCACTGCGCAGATGCAGCACCTGGCAACTCAAAGGCAACAAAATGAGGTACTGGGGATAGCTCAGGGCTTAGTCATCACTGCCTTTGGAAAAATACCTCAAGATGGAGGCCCTGCATCAAATTTGAAGGGCACTTCATCAGATAAACTGAAAAAGTGCACGGTAGCACGTCTCATGAACGGGCCTGTTGGGGGAAATTGCTGAAACGGTGATGAGAGGATGCTGGCTTCTTTTCCCACATGCTAGTCAAGGACAGTGGTGTCGTGTCCCTTGCAGCCAATGTTGGTGTGAAGAGACTCTCAGGGGTCATTATCGGTGGGCGGTGTTCAACTGGAGGGCTAGCAGATGAGGATGTTCAGGACGAATGGATGCTACACGAGGGCAGCGGTTTGCTTGAGCTCTTCTTCACTGCTACATTCCCAGCATCTGGAATAGGGCCCAACATGAAGTCAACACTAAAGATTTTTGAGTGAGTGAGTAGATAATAGACATTTTTCATTTTATGGCACATACAATGGAAAATGCCTTTTGCTTCTGTTACTTGAGACATTCTTGTAGCTATTTCAGTTTGCTCTTCAGAGAGGAGAAGAGAAAGATCAGAGAGAAAGGGCACTGCAAATAAAATGGATGATATATTAATCTCATAAGACAATTACCTGAGTTTAACCCGGGCTAGGAAAAGCCAGAAAGGCAAGTGGTAAAAAAGCAATTGGGATGAGCCCCATGTTATTGAAGATGATCTTTTTTTCTGGCTGCAAATCTGATAGTGAAATCTTTGGTGAGAATGTACAGAGAAGCATGATCCCACAAAAGTGAGTGACTTCCTGGGGCGGGGACTGAAGGACTGTTCAAACATGGCATATTACACATTTGGAAGAATTAGAGTAATGACTGGATGGCCTCTAAGAGTTAGATCAGCTGAAACAACTAAATAGGCCAAAATAAATTAAGCAAGAAAAGTTATTTTGTTGGTTAGAGAAGATAGATAAGGCAACTAGACCTTTCTAGAAACCCTAGAGCAAAGACTGACCTCTTCCAATTCTGGTGAAGTATTAAGAAAATAAATCTGTATGATAGTTAGATGTAGTATACAGTTAGTAAGCTGACAATATCCATACAATGAAGTCCTGTGGTTACAGTGTAACACCCGAAGAGATTTTAAAGGTGACTTGTACAAGAAAATAACCGATAGGAGAATGATAAGTCAGGAAATGCCTTCCACTATAGCTTTCCTTAGTCAAGTGTCTGCTCTCTGCTTTGTGTGTTGTTAGTCCAACTGGCTTCCAGAGGAAGGAGTTAAGCCTGAATGGTGTCACAGATTTAAGTGCTTTAATGAATGACAGAAAGAATAAAAAGTGATGTCATTGAGAAGTTACCAGCCTCTAAATCAATTGAGGAGGCTGAAGTTAGACCAGAACTAAATATATTCAGGTAGGTGTGCTACAGTGGGAACTGGGAAACTGTTCTCCATATGGCGTGGGTGAGTATTAAGCTCCCTCAGGAAATTTAAACAATTCTCTCTGGGCACATAATTCACGTTTCATAATGTGAGTTTCAGAATGGTTTCCCAAAATTGCCACATAAAACCAAAACTGTAGTGCCAGTCTGAAATAAAGGAAAGAATCATTTCCTCTGAGCACATATATGGCCAGTTGAAGGTGTCTGAGAAAAGAGAAGTTGGATACTGTTCATTTAGAGAACGGAGAGTCAAAGGGTTAGAGTTACTTAATGAATTAAATTAATTCTTTTCTAATTACATATGTTGTGTCAGATATTACAATGTTAATCATGAAACATCGCTCATAAATAAGAAGTGCCATATGTTTCACTCATTCTGTGGTCTGGATAAGCTTCGGTAAAATGCAAATGTCAGTGAATTGGGCAAAGAATTGGGAATTGATTTAACAGACAGCCACTTTAGCCATAGTCTTTTTTTGTGTGTGTGTCACCTGATTCTCCACTATTCATGCCATTTATTTTATTTAACCTCCAAACGACCAAGGCCAATGCAAATATTTAAAAATGAATATAGTGAAATCCTAACAGAATCATAATACATATATATTCATGAATCTTTTAAAGTATTGATGACTTGTGGAGCTTTCTATTTCACTAGGAGAAAATTGACATGTAAGTGAAGTGAGTTTTTCTTAATCATATATATATATATATATATATAAAACTAATTGGTAGTTGCTACTATATAAAATACAAGACACAAAAACCATATTTGAAAATATATCTGTATTTCCAGTATGAACAATTATAGCTCAATTCATTGTGGATATTACTTATGAATCCATTAAATTCTATAGCTTTGGTCGCTGAGTAATGATACTAGCAGGTGACACTGTGTGTCTGTAGATGCTAGGCACTGTTCTGTTGCTTTACTTGTACTAACTTATTTGATCCTTATATCAACTTATCCCTATTTCATAGTTGAGGAAACAGAGGCACAGAGATGTTATGTAACTTGGCTAAAGTCAGGAGTTAGTGTGGCAGACCTGGAATTCGAATATAGGCCATTTGACTCCCCAAGTCTGCATGTACAACCAGTAGTTGTACTGCTTTTCAAACATTGGCTGGTACCTGGTAATTTTGCATCTGGTCTCCTAGTCCTTTCAACTGAATTAATATATCAATGTTGAAACAGTGCCAGTTCATCTCCTAAAAAGTAAGGATATTTTCCTTGTGTTAGGCTCTTGATGCAGAGAACACCAAAATTAAAATTTAATGGCTGGTTCGGAAGGTGACTGTAAGAAGTGCATTTCTTTAGTTTAATATGAAGCCGGGCAGTGGTGAGGGGGTGTGGGGGAGATGGCTTACCATGGGAACTTGTCATAAAGGCAGTGATTCAAGTGATGTCTTAGAGTGTTGACGTATACTTCTTTGTTCTCCTGCTACCTGTAATGACTGTCAAGGAAAGAAAAATAAGTAGGACTATTATAGAGTCCAGGTTGTTTTATGAAATTCTAAGGAGTATGGATAAAATAAAATATTACTGCTGCTTCCCAGATGGGGAGATTGAGAAATAGAATCGGCTTCCAGGTGTTCAGAGAAATCAGAAACTCAGACAGATTGAGAAACAAAAATGCAGAATTATATTAAAAAAATAATAGAACTGGAGGGATTAGGAGATTGGAGTACTCATCCATTTTGTTTGACAGATGAGAAAATGAGGCTGGGTGATTTTGTATGATCTTTCTTTTGAAGGTATGTAAGCAACTGTGTATCTCTATAACCTTACCTCTTTCCTGCAAACCCACAAAACAAGTAAAGTACGGTAGGACTTTTATAAGTGAGAGAATTATGGTGAAAAAAAATAAAGGTTGGGATAATAAGCCAATGACGGGTGATGTTAGAACACAAAATGCGTGTTGTGAGGTCATCAAACACTGTTAGGAAACTATAAATTTGGCTCTCAGATTTCTAGCAGCCAGTGCTAAGAAAGAAGCATGAGCCATCATGTTTATGAGAAAAAGCCACCAATTTTCCAGAATATGCACAATCATTCCTGGTTGTGAGCCCTGAGAAAATGTATCCTAAGGACCTTATAGAGAGCAGCCCATTATTACAATGAACAATATCCTCAGCAAATAATCACCACGAGCTTCACAGGACTGTTGCTTTACCTTTACTTCCTGTAAGGGCTGTTTGCAGAATAAATCAGCCCGGCTTAGCAGGAGGATTATCTGAGGGACCAAAGCAGTGCAGTCCAGATATGAAGGTAGCTCATGGTCCTCTTAAGGAAGAATTTTCCAATTTTAGGAAAGTGAATGGAAAACATATACTTCAGGTAATTCTGTTAAATACATTTTTTTTCTCAATAAGGCTTTCAGTCAGTATTGAGTGGCAGTGAATGTCACTTTCTCCTCTCAAGTGAATGTTTAGGGATGTAGAGAGTCTGTTTCCTGTTTAAATGCAGACCCAGGTACCCATAAGCACTGAGAGTTCTCCGAAGCTGGGGAGGCTTACCCGGCTCTTTGCAGGAGCTCTTATGCTCTCCTTTGCACGTATTTTCCTCAGCCTAATGTTTATACTTCGCCTTTTTGATAATGTAATTTTCCATGTAGTTATGAATTTGCATGTGTTAGAGTAGGAGGCCACTGCAAACTCACAGAGTGATGGGCTGAGCAAGTACTGAGGAGTAAGCCAAGATTTTCCCTAAAAATAATTGTAAGTTTATTCCAGTACATGAACAGATGGGTGACCGAGGCCCCCAAAACATGGCCACAAGAATTTTTGTTTGGAACAGTTTCAAAGTGGGTGGTAACAAATGCCCACTATGGCCATAAAAATAAACCTCAGGAAGAGATCCATTAGAACATCTAAACTTTGAGCAATGTAACCTCCTACAGAATGCTGTGGAATGAAATTATTACAGAATATATCCCTAATGCTGAATGAGTTGTAAGCACAAGCAGCCGTGTATTAGTCCTTACTGGAGGCACCTGTGGTCACCATATGTCCTGGTGGCCTGGATGGTCCTGGATAATGCCTGTTGTCCTAGCATAATTGTCAATACTAACTCCTTTATTGTCAAAAGTATTTTAGCTCCTCTAATGCCTTTCAGTAACACTGGAAATTATAGAAGTTTCCTGAGAATGTAACGTTAATGTAAAATATTTTTCCAGAAATTTTGCCTCCATGCTTATTGGTTCTGCCTTCTGCATTTTTGGAAAAACAAGGATGATCACTAACAAATCCTAAAAATGACCCAAATCTTAATCTTAACCTCATATGGAGCACCTTTATGTGTGTGCATGTGTGTGCATGCGTGTGTGTGTGTGTTCAATTGTAAACTTTAGAGTAATTTCCATGTTGTAAAGATCCATTGCCTCATAAAAGTCCTGGAATTGTTCATTTCTCCTTGAAGGATAAATTAAACAAAATAGAGTATTTCCGTTGGAAGGCTTATGTTGACCTTATAACTATGTGTTAACTCCCTAAATGTTAAATAAAAGTATTAACCTCTGGCACACACACAAGTATCTTGGCTTGAAAGATGGATGAAATGACCACAGTACTTTTACCTGATTCTTGTTTTTGGAGTCAATACCAAGGGGAAGTCCATACAAGCTGTATGGATTATTTTTAATGACGGACATCAATAAAGTGATTGGCTGGATCTTGGATAGAATACTAACCTGAGAAACCAAGGCTTCCAACTTATTGATGAAAACTTGCCACACCTTTGGAAGAATCATTAAGTCATTCATAAGAGGAGGTGGTTCTTTAAACAATAAATAGATTACATTCTGGTCACTACTAGGTTGTTTAAATATATGGGGAGGAATTTGAGGCTGTAATTTGGAGAGTTCCTTGAACAATTCTGAAAGAAAGAAATCTTTTCACAAGAGCATTATATAGATTGAACTTTTAAAAAATAATGAGCTGTACAATATGAGGAAGTAGTATCCTGATACAATTGTAGGGCTGGCTGAGATTCACAAAGTTCAGAGCAATTGACCTTGGTTTGTCCAGCTGGGACAAGTTTGTGGCTTAAGGATCAACTTGAAGCTTAATTCTTATGACCCTTTTCACCAAATTTATATCTTTAGTAACTCATTTCACATTAAACCCTACTGTTGTATCTGGGGGCCCTGTCAGGCCCTTCCTCATGAATTTATTTGCCCAAGTTCTTTGAAGGCAGAGAGTTTTAAAATCGCAGAGACTGTTGTGACTTCAAGTATTATGGCTCAATTTCCTTGTCTAGATACTGATATAACTGTAATTGTGGATGGGTTAAAATGTGAACCAATGCATGGGAGTTAAATTGTTCTCATTGATGGAGAAACCACTTGTAATCACTTTTTAAAAGACCCTTAAGACTCTTCCAATCTTAAGGAGAATTGATTAATCTTTCAGTATGAGTTCCCTGTATCTTTTACATACATATATTATTTTATCTCTGCCATCATCACACATTAAGGCATTTATTTGGTTATGTACCCATCTTCCATTAAAAACTTTGAATTCTACAGTAGGAAGGACTGTGCCTTGTTTGCCTTTGCTTTTCCAGTGCCTAGTGCGGAGTTTGTGTTGAATAAATGGAAGAACATGTTTTATTTATCTGACAATTTTTAAGAAAATTCTTCCCCCAAAATTCAAAAAATTATGACAGACATCTACCATTCGTATTTAATAAATGTTAGTTTTTCATATTTGTTTCAGATAATTTTATCGTTAAAGAATTAAAACTTTACAGCTGCAGCTAAGGCCCTCCTCTCCATCCCATTACTCTGACTCCCTAGAGACAAACATATCCTGGAGATGCTTGTGCCATTTTTGAGACGTTTTTGCTGCTTCACTCATATGTATCATCCTAAAATAGTATCACCATAAAAATAGTATTGTTCAAAGTGTTTTCAAATTTTGCACATTATATTATGTAAATTCTTTTACAACTTGCCTTATTAATTTAATATTTTAAAAATATTTATCTGTATTGATAGTTGCAGATCTAGTTCGTTCATACTAATGTGTGATTCCACCATGGCTTATTTATTCATTTCATTACTGACAGACGTATGAAGGTTGTTTTCAAATTTTCCCATCAATGAACAATGGAGCAGTAAACATTCTGGTATATATCTTGTTGAGTAAATATGTAAGTTTTTCTAAGATATATGAGTTCAGAAAAAGACACTTCTGGACTTTAGGCTAATCATATCTTTAGCTTTCCAATGTGCTACGCCAATTTATACCACCACCATCAGTATATAACCATTCTTATTCCCTCATCTCACTGATACTTGGTATTAACAGACTAAATTTTTGTCAGCATGACAGGTGTAAAAATATCTCATCACTGTTTTAGTTTGCGTTTCACTGACAACAAGTAAGAATGGAAATATTTTCATTTGTTTATTGTACATTCATCTTTCCTCTTCTATAAATTGCTGTTCATGATCTTTGGCCACTTTTCTATTGGGTTATTTATCTTTCATTATTGGGTTTTAAGTATTTTTTAATATATATTTGATCTGAGTCTACTGTCAGTCACATGAGTTGGAAATATTTTTCCCAGTCTGTAGTTTGTATTTTTAATTTACTACATTTTTCTCAGACAGAGATTTTAATTAGTTGATTTTCTGTCTTTTCCTTTATTTTATGATTTTTTGTGCCTTAAGAAATCTTTCACCACTTTAAAGGATAGAGACATTAAATATTGTCTTCCAGAACTTTTAAAGTTTTGTTTTTCATATTTGTACTTTTAGTAAGCCTGGAACGAATTTTTATGTTGGTAGGAAGTAAGTGTCTAGTTTTATTTTTTCCATGTGGATAGAATGTTTTTGTTACTTGCACTTTCAGTGTCATATCTGAGAATCAGTACACTGCCGAATTCAAGGCCATGAAGCACCACCCCATTGTTTTCTTAGTGTTAGCTCTTACATGTATGTCTTTCTTTAGGTGTAGATTTATGACATTTATTCTACAAATGACTGGATGTGCTTTATCAATGTGATTCTCTTTTAAGTTGTGCCTGCTATTAACCTATTATAGCTTTAATTTTAATGACAATTGTTTTCTAAAATGTCTACATACTATTTTAAGAGTACATGCTTCCTTAGTTATATTTTTTTATTCCATCTTGAACATGCTTATTTTAAGTGTAATTATTTTATTTTGTAGTGTTTTTTGGATTTGTATATTAGGTCAGCTTCCTGGATTTTCTAATCTTGTTTGTGTTTCTGCAATCTTTCTCTCAATAAATCATTTTCTTGAGTAGTTCGTGATTTTTGCTCTGTAAATTTTTGAAACTAGGGTTATTATTTTTCATCAGACCCTGAGGGTTCTTGGTTGTGAACGTGTTTCTCTTGCTTTAGGTACATATGCAGAGATCCTCACAAGTCAAGGACCATGTTTAAAGAACCAATTTCTTGGCTTCAGGATTCTTGTACCACTTACTACGGTGTCAATTCAGAGTTGATACCTTACAAATATTTTTTTCTTAGGTTCTTGGACATAGATTCAGCTCCTTGAGGAATGGGCTTTTTCCAGTCTCCCAAGGGGCCAGGCTTTCCAGGATTCTGCCTTCTGATAGACAGTATGAGTCCCTGCTTATTTCATAGCTTTGAGGCCATTCTCTTCTTTTTTTGTGTGTTGTATTAAAACCTTATCTCCTTTCCCCTAGGGCCTATGTAATGATCTAACATCCTTCCCAAGCTATCAAAGTTCCCTCTTATCACTTTAAAACTCTGACTTTAAGCTCCTCCTTATTTGTAGTGGCTGGAGATATTAGGCACTTGTTTAACAGGTTTTTAGTGAGTACCTATAATACGTCAGTATTGTTCTAGGACTTGGGTTATGCCTATGAATAAAGAGATCTATATTTCCATGTTTGTGGAGTTTAGATTCCAGCAGCAGATAGATAAATGTAAACATATAATTAAAACAGTAAAGTATCTGAAATCTTGAAAGGTAATAAATGATATGGGAGAGGGATATAGGCATCTCATAAAAGGGTCAAGAATGGAGGAGGAAGGGAAGCAAGTTGGAGTATAAAGTTGTGTTTTCAGAGTGAGCTTCATGGTAAGGTGGAATTTGAGCAAAGGCTTAAAAAAATGAAAGTGTGAGCCAAGCCACTTCCATGGAAACGGTGTTTCATTGAGGTGAAACAGCAGAGTAAAGACCTGCATGTGTGAGGATGCTGCAGGCTTTGTGGGAGTGGCACAGCGGCTGGTGTAACTGGAGCTGATTCATTTAGAGAAGGAGTCCTGAGGGAGGAGACCAGAGTTGAAGGGAGAGGACAGGTCATGTATGGCTTGAAAGCCATTGTAAGGATTTTGGCTTTTAGTCTGTGCTTTGAAGAGAGCCGTGACCTGATCTGACATGTTCTAAAAGATGGCATTGGTTGGCTGGGTGCGGTGGCTCATGCCTGTAATCTCAGCACTTTGGGAGGCTGAGGCAGGCAGATTACTTGAGGTCAGGAATTCGAGACCAACCTGGCCAACATGGTGAAACCCTGTCTTTACTAAAAATACAAAAAGTAGCCAGGTGTGGTGGCACACGCCTCTAGTCCCAGATACTCAGGAGGCTGAGGCAGGAGAATCACTTGAACCCGGGAGACGGAGGTTGCAGTGAGCCAAGCTCACACCACTGCACTCCAGCCTGGGTGACAGAATGAGACTGTCTTAAAGAAAAAAAAAAAATCTTGTTGGCTATATGTTGATAGCTATGTTTGGCTATAGGTAGTTTGTAGGGGACAGGGGTAGAGATAGGGAGATATATTGAGAGGGTACTGCAGGAATCCAGGAGCAAGGATGATGGAACCTGACAGGTGTGGTAGCCATAGAGGGGGAAGGAAGGTGTAGCCAGCACTGGTTCCTGATGGATTGCCTGCGACAGAAACATAAACATGTTTTCTTCCTTCCTCTCAGCTCGCTAAGTATGTATCATATTTATTATTATTTTCTTAAATCTAACATTTTTAGCTGATCTTAGGGGAGGGTAGGTCATGTTACTTCACCTGACCTTATTCTGGGACTGGAAGCCAATGACACATTTTAAAACGTCATCTTCTGTTTAAATACATCTTTGAAATTTTTGTCATGGTACAAGCTTAGAAGTTTTAGGAAGTTCGAGCTCCTGAAAGAAAATCAGAGAGACAAATTGCCTGAGCCTGGGGAGGAGCTGCTAAGAGTGCACTCTGTGCAAATGGTTCAAAACAACAGCAGGGGCTGTGTGTGCAGGGGATTCTTAGGATCCCGTAAATCCTCCCACAAAGAAATAAATATCTATCTGGAAAAATGTGCAGGCAGAGTTTTCATCTCAACAATTGGCACAAGTGAATGTAGGGCTTTCCTTTTTCTTTTGTTTTCTTCCAAAGAAAGAAACAAAGTTCAGAGCACTTTAAAAGGTTTCTTTTCCTCACGAGGTAATAGCGTTCTTCCCCCTGAGAAAAACACTCAAATATTCCAAGGTTTTTCATATTGATTGTGATTTCCAATTGATTGCATATTGATGAGGGCTTTTCTCATTGACTGTGGTGTAATCTCTTGATAAACAGAGAAAACTGAGTGGTTTAGATCAAGAAACTAGAACTAAGGCACCACCCAGTATGGAAAAAATAATCAAAATCTTCTGTAGTATTTATCTGGAACAATGCAAGAAGATTTATACTCACAATCTCAGGTGAATATAACAAGATGATTACTCATTATGCCCAACATATCCATTCCTTTTTGCTTGAAAAAGCCATTTCCAGTTTTTGGCCAAAAAAAACCAAAGTAAGCAGGGTAAAATGATGAGCACCACAGCAGACAGACACCTTCTATTAATATCCACGAGCAGTGTGAGGTGACCACCCTTGCCCTGTGGACATGCAGTCAGCACTGATTCTGTTTCCTCAGGTTCCCAGGGTGTGTCCTCCAGTACCCAATGTCTGCTTCCCTGTTGCACTTGAGATGGAAAGGGATCCAGGCAAGGGACCTCTTTTTCCAGAGTGTTGCTTATTGCGAAAGAATAACAAGAAATACAACATTTACCAAAAAGATTCACTCTTCTCAAATATTTGAGATTCACTAAAACCTATTGTTTATTTAAAGAAATACTTTGATCTCTATAGGATCTACAAATAACCTTTAAATGTCCTTTTATTTTCCCTTAAAGGCAGTATTCCCAAACTTTAGTTCTAATTAATTAGGTTTGGGGTGGGACCCCAGATTCGTATTTCTAACAAGCTCCTGGTTTGTGCTTGTCTTTGAACTACTCTCTGTCTCAAGGCAGTGGTTTTTGAGTTTGACTATACCTTCAGTTCCTTACAGAGCTTTCAGAAACCCCAAATAACTAAAACTGCCTTTGCAAAAATTATAACAGCGAGAAAATTATGGCAGTAAAAGAGATCTGACCTAACCAACTCCATCTTGTCTTTAACCCCCAAACTGCCTGTATTAGTCCATTTGCATGCTGCTGATAAATACATACCGGAGACTGTGTAATTTATAAAGAAAAAGAGGTTTGATGAACTCACAGTTCCATGTGGCTGGGGAGACCTCACAATCACCGCGGAAGGCAAAAGGCACATTTTTTTTTTTTTTTTTTTTTGGTTTGGCAGAGTCTTGCTCTGTGCCCAGGCTGGAGTGCAGTGATGCGATCTCGGCTCACTGCGAGCTCCGCCTCCCGGGTTTACGCCATTCTCCTGCCTCAGCCTCCCGAGTAGCTGGGACTACAGGCGCCCGCCACCACGCCCCGCTAGTTTTTTTGTATTTTTAGTAGAGACGGGGTTTCACCGTGTTAGCCAGGATGGTCTCGATCTCCTTACCTCGTGATCCACCCACCTTGGCCTGCCAAAGTGCTGGGATTACAGGTGTGAGCCTCCGCGCCTGGCCAAGGCACATCTTGCATGGTGGCAAACAAGAGAGAAAACGAGAGCCAAGCAAAAGGGGTTTCCCCTTGTAAAATCATCAGATGTCATGAAACTTATTTACTACCACAAGAACAGTATGGGGAAACTGTCCCCATGATTCAGTTATCTCCCACTGGGTTCGTCCCACAACAGATGGGAATTATGGGAGCCACAAATCAAGATGAGATTGGAGTGGGCACACAGCCAAACCACATCACTGCCCGTGGTCATTCCTGGTTATGGACCAAGCTAACTTAGGGGAAATTTTAGTTTATAGTTTAAGTGATAATTGCCCTTCCCCAAACTAAACTGGCTTTATAAAATTAATGAAAGGTTACCAGGTTAATAAAATGAGAGGGGTCTGAATTCTGCAAAGAGGTAGGTATAGTTAAACAATTACCAGCTATTGTTCCACAGGTCTCAAGATTTACAACTTCCCCAATTACTCCTGTAAATAAAACCATTAGTAGAAAACTTACGATTGGCCTTTTAAGATGTCTTTTCAAGCCTGGGCGCGGTGGCTCAAGCCTGTAATCCCAGCACTTTGAGAGGCCGAGACGGGCGGATCACGAGGTCAGGAGATCGAGACCATCCTGGCTAACACGGTGAAACCCCGTCTCTACTAAAAAATACAAAAAAACTAGCCGGGCGAGGTGGCGGCGCCTGTAGTCCCAGCTACTCGGGAGGCTGAGGCGGGAGAATGGCGTAAACCCGGGAGGCGGAGCTTGCAGTGAGCCGAGATCCGGCCACTGCACTCCAGCCTGGGCGACAGAGCGAGACTCCATCTCAAAAAAAAAAAAAGATGTCTTTTCAGACTTTCACATTATTGACTAGTGAATGACTCCACCTGGAGCAGTGACTCCTCTGTGACTCCCACTCAGAAGTGGACTCAGTGCACGAGGACTGTTTTCCACACCCTACAGTTGCATCCCCAACCAATCAGCAGCATCATTTCCCCTGCTTCCTGCCTGTCAAACTACCCTTGAAACCCTAGCCTGTGAATTTTCAAGGAGGCTGATTTGAGTAATAATAAAACTCTGGTCTCTCTCTCATTTAGCTGGCTCTATGTGTGTTAAATTCTTTATCGCAATACCCCTGTTTTGATAAATCAGCTCCATCTGGGCAGTGAGCAAGAAGAACCCATTGGGCAGTTGCATAACTGACGTCACCTCAGACCAATTGAAACAGAATTCTGAGTGTGGAACCTGGCATCTGAATTTTTAAAGTTTCCCAGGTGATCCCAACATGCAGCTAGGCTTGAGAACATTTGCGCTTAGGTCTTGGCGGCTCAATGCATTTGACAGAATTACTGTGGATAAACTGTGTGCTCTTGGACTAGTTTTCACTAAATCTCTATGAACTCTCTGGATGCAAAGGTTTGCTGTGTGAAATGAGAAATATAGCAGTATGCAAATATAGGACCCTTATCATCTAACTTTGCAGTAGATATTTTGACGCATGTGGGTTTAACAAAGACTACAGATTTCTCCATGTGCAAACCTCTTAGTGCAAACCTGAACATTAATTATTGGAGCTGAATTATGTATAGTGGCATAATAAAGAGGTAAAAACACTCTTATTTGCAAACTGTATTTTTGGATTATAAAACATTATTATATAATCCAGGACCTGAAATTTCAATTTTTGGAAATTTTTAGACTATTTTACAGAGAACCAGGTTAGTATGGGCAGGTTAGTACAATTTTTTTTTTAAAGCATCAGTGTTATGTTTCTATCTCTTCTTCCTCTTCGATGTGACCAGAAGCTTTGTTATCAAAAATGTACCTTTGACACTGGCAGACAATTGTTTATAAAATTACAAAGAAAAAAATAGTGAGATGAAACAATAGAAGCATTAAAGACTATTCTGAGCATAATTTGGCAAGGGCTTATACATTTCTTGATGACACAGGACTTGGGTTTTGAAGAAGGCTTATATTCACTTGCTGTGTGACCTTGGATAATTCACTTAAACTTTTTAATGCTGAGTTTTTTGATCTCCAAATCAGGGTTAATGACATCTCTTACGGTGATCACTGTGAGGAAAAAACGAGGTAAGTATATGAAAATGTTTGCTAAGTTGCAAAGTACTGTAAAAATATAAGTATATCCTGTTCAGAATCAACCACATTAATAAGATTGTTTATTTCTCAGTAATGTTAATAAACTTCACTGATTACTCCCTAGACTACAAGACTCCTGAGGGCAGAGGTGGTATTTTATTTATTTATTTATTTATTTATTTATTTATTTATTTATTTTTCAAGATGGAGTCTTGCTCTGTTGAACCCCAGGCTGGAGTTCAATGGCGTGATCTCAGATCACTGCAACCTCCACCTCCCAAGTTCAAATGATTATCCTGCCTCAGCCTCCTGAGTAGCTGGGACTACAGGCGCCCACCACCATGCCTGGCTAATTTTTGTATTTGTTTTAGTAGAGAGGGGATTTCACCATATTGGCCAGGCTGGCCTTGAACTCCTGACCTCAGGTGATCTGCCCGCCTCAGCCTCCGAAAGTGCTGGGATTACAGGAGTGACCTGCTGCGCCAGGCCCAGGGGTGGTATTTTATTTACATTAATATGCTCACCTCATAGCACAGAGGTTGGGACACAGAAGAAGCTTAATCAATGATTGCTGAATAAGTTACCATCTAGATATTTTAGTGCGGTGTTCTCTAAGACAAGTAGCACAGCTTTATGTGAAAATCAGGTAGTAAGCTGGGAAACAGAGCATCTCTTGTGTGTGACTATAATTGTTCTCTGGGGATGCAAGTTCTGCATTTCCCTCATTAGTACAAGAATCTAACCTCTTCCGTTAATGGGGTCAGACACAAATTTACACATATGTAAGGCTGCCTCTTTCCCTTTTGTGCTGTGAAGGCTTCTAATTTAAGAAACAAATGGCCAGTAGAGAAAAATAACAGTTATTACATTATCTGAGGGATTGGCAGTGATAGGTTTCATTTTTCCCGTGGCCTAAATTGCTCTTCTGGAATAAATTAAGTCACTGGGTAGTGAGTTACTAATTTTTTAGGCTACATGACTGAAATAATGCACGGAATGAGCATCTAATAATTCAAAGAATTATTGATTCTTTGTAAAACTCTCATTTTCTATGATCCCTGAGAAATATTCAGGAATTGAAGAGATCCTGGATCATTACCATGTTGGGTATTTATCTTTGCTTTGGTACTGAAAGAAAAAGTGTGTGTGCATGGGGGTGCAGGAGATGCAGCCGATTCAGATATGTTCAGGCAGATATGAGGGTGGATAGGAGAAGGTAATAGGCCAATTTATCCAACTAGGATTAAGGAATCTTAAGAGGAAATGTCATACTTTCATCTTAAGAGGAAAGTAATTTGAATGAGTGGAATTTGGGTCTAAGAACAATTTATTGATCCTTTGAGGGGATGGGAAATTTCTCGTTTGGCCCATTGTTATCTGGTTTTCCTAGCCCAGGCCTGCTATGGAGTAAATAGTATACCTCTTTCTTCATTCATATGTTGACGCCCTCACATTCAGTGTGACTGTATTTGGAAATAGGGCATTTAAGGAGGTATTAAGTGAGGTTAAAGAAGGGTCCAGAGAGACTGGTGTCTTCATAAGAAGAGGAAGAGACACCAGAGCTGTCTCACTGTGTGTTCTCACATACGCACAAGTCCATGTGAGGTTAGAGCCAGGAGGTGCTGTCTGCAAGCTGACGAGAGAGGCCTCACCAGAAACCAAACCTGCTGACACCTTGACCTTGTATTTTCTACCTTTCAAAACTGTGAGAAGATAAATTTGTGTTGTTTAAGCCACCCAGTCTGTGAAATTTGGTATGGCAGCCCTAGCCGACTAACTCAAGACCATATGGGTTTTATGGCACTTTGGGAGGCCAAGACGGGCAGATCACTTGAGGTCAGGAGTTCGAGACCAGCCTGGCCAGCATGGCAAATTCCTGTCTCTACTAAAAATACAAAAGTTAACTGGGCATGGTGGTGTGTGCCTATAATCCCAGCTACTGGGGAGGGTGAGAAAGAATAATACGCTTGAACCCAGGAGGCAGAGACTGCAGTGAGCTGAGATTGCACCACTGCACTCCAGCCTGGGCAACAGAGTGAGACTCCATCTCAGAAATTAAAAAAAAAAAAAAAAAAAAAAAAAAGACTGCATGAGTTTTTGATGGAATGCTAGAGAAAAAGGGGTTGTAAAGGAGTTGTAAAAGAATAGAGCTATATTTACAAAGATCTTTAATAGATGCTAACAGAGAGTAGCAAAAACATAGGAATGTGAAGAATTGCTCACTTTCTAGACAGAGCAGCTTTAGAACCAAAAATGACCCTCATGGCATTAGTAGGAGAGAATACCAGCAGTGGCCCCAGGAAGCAGCGTGGCATTGTGTCTTGGCACACGAGAATCACCTCAGTGCAGTTTAGCTTAGCATGGCACATCTTCCTTGGGCAAAAGCTGATGATCAAGCAGAACCAGCGGGGTGGCTACAGCAGGGGAAGGCTTGGTTGTCACTATCAGACAGATAGGGAGAGGGAGAGGAGAACATGAGTAATTGAGAATTAATTACTCTTCCTGAACATATATGAGACATTTCCTCCAAACTCCCTAAAATAACTGGAAGATAAAGAAACTTTGAAATGATTTAGATTCCCTGTAATAGTGGGTGTGAGACTGTTTCATTAGCTTAATGAAACAATCTCACAGCACATGCAAAATGGCAATATTAACATTAACGATGTAGAAATAGGGATCAGACAGAAACTAACCTTTGTAGAGTGCCTGTGAAATGCTAGGCAGTGGGCTGTTATCTGAATTATATCTCATTCTCTGCATAACAACTCTGTAAGCTGGTTCTATTGCTCCTATTTTTTAAATGAGAAAATTGGGTCTTGTATGGGATTTGTACAGGGTCACATAGCTAGTGCTTTTGGAAACTGGAGCATAAAATAGACATGCTGACTCCGAAGTATGTGTTTAGTACACGACTATCCATAGCTTGATAACAATTTTGAGCATTTTTCTGTTGTGTATGGAGAAAAAAAATCAATAATTGTTTTAAAGCAATATAAAGGTACTGCACTTCCCATGTCCTGTGTCTCCCAAACTATGGAAGGAAACAGTTTGGCCACTTACCGTGCCGCTGAACAGGTATATGAACATCATTATTATTCCTTCTGTCTTGGCATGATTGAGCAACTACTGTGTTCTGGTCACTGAGGATATAATGATAAACAAAATATAGAGAATCTGTTCCTAATAGAGCTTAGAGGTATTGAGCAAATTATGATGTCAATAAAATATACAATTAAGCATGGTGATCATTGCTCTTCAAAAAGGTCTTGGGAGGCATGAAAGGGTAACAGAGATGAGATTTAGATGGACACTAAGGGAAGGCGTTTAGATAATTTTGATATCAGAGCCAAACCCTGATGGATGGATGGGATTGATTAAGCAAAGCTTGGGGGCACTCTGCCCTAGGTGGACAGAAGGAAGAACCCAGGATAAAGCACAAGGAGGAAACAGATTGGACTTGTTTCAGAACCAGCACGCAGGTCAGTGCGGCTGGAGTTTAGAGAGCACGGAGGAAAGTTGAGGGTCTAGATGGAGGCAGGAGCCATGTTATTTGGGGCTATAGAAACCCATGTTAAGGAGTTCATATTTCTTTTTAAATGAAATGGAAGACATTGAAAGAGGTAGCTGTAAGCCGTGATCACTCTGTATTTTATATGGGAAATGAAGAGGGCAGGAGAACAGCTGGGTGGCAAAGGACCAGAAGGGGAAGAAGATAACACAAGCTAAAGAAGTTGACTCCTGAAAACAGCAGGAATACTCTGTTTAGCTAAAAGGAAGGAGGAAGGACAGGAAGGTGAAAGAGTCTGAAATGCCCCATGCCATCTGAACTGGACAAAGAGAGACATGAAGACTGGAGGGGCTGGGGAGAGGCAGTGAAGGTTCCATGTGGCTGAGGCTGCTGAAGGAGAGGTACTAGGGCAAAAGAGGCAGGAAAAAGGGGGTTAGGGTCGGATTTTTAATTTCTGAAGGTGTTTGGTTGTGCTGTCTTCATGGTGTGATTTTAGAAGTGGGTTGCTGAGGTGAAGCTAAAGAAAATAAGAGGTGAAGCTATAGAAAATATAATTGAATGTTGGTGGGAGTGTAAATTAGTTCAACCATTGTGGAAAGCAGGGTGGTGATTCTTCAAAGAACTTAAAGCAAGATGACGATGCAATCCAACAATCCTATTACTAGCTATATACTGAAAGGAATATAAATCATTTTACCATAAAGACACATGCATGTGTATGTTCACTGCAGCACTATTCACTATTCACAATAGCAAAGACATGGAATCAACTTGAATTCCCATCAACAATAGACTGGATAATGAAAATGTGGTACACATACACCCCAGAATACTATGCAGCCTTAAAAAAGAACTAGATCATGGCCTTCACAGCAACATGGATTGAGCTGGAGGCCATTATCCTAAGCAAACTAATACAGAAGCAGAAAACCAAATACTGCATATTCCCATTGGTAAGTGGGAGCTAAACAATGAGAACACGTGGATATTAGGAGAGCAGCAACAGACACTGGGGCCTACCTGAGGGTAGAAGGTGGGAGGAGGGAGAGGATCAGAAAAAATACCTATCAGATACTGTGCTTATTACTAGAGTGATGAAATTATCTGTAAACCAAACCCTGTGACATGCAATTTATCTTTGTAACAAACTTGCCCATGCACCCCCAAAACTAAAATAAAAATTAAAAAAAAACCCAGAAAATATAATTGGAAATAAAAAGTTCAAAAAATTGAAGTAAGGGCTTTTCATACAATGTCATCTATGTAGACACTACATTGTCTGGGATGATGGAAGGAGCTAAAGTCTTCAGTGAATGGAGGAGCAGGGCCAGGAGCTCAAAATGCTTCTTTGAAGACAAAGAAGAAATGATATTACCAAATGGTGGGCTCAAAGGAACGGGGATTTTGTAACAGAAAGAGTATGTCATGGTCTCAAACAAGCACTGGTGAGTAAAGGAGACACCGAATCTTCTCTTGATCATGAATACGTTGGGATGTAGAAGAGAAGACAGCCTTCATTTCAGAGGGTCTAGGGGAAGCAGCTAAGACTTGATTAAGCGAAGTATGGATTAAGCCAAGATAGTGAAGAAGAAGAAGAAGTCAAAGATGGAGAGCAGCTTTTTGATTACATTTTAAATTAAATATCAGAAGGGGAGAGCATCTTGGATGGAGGAATAGAGAGGATGCACAGAATTACAGTGGGTGTAGAACTGAGTGGTGGTAAGAGCTAAGCATGAAGAGTCCCTTGGTGAGTGAGTGCGTGAATTGTTCAATGCTCTGTGCTGGGTTGCCACACCCAAAGTTTAAGTGCACCTCTTGGCTCTAATCATATCCCCAGTTGCCTCCAGCAGGCCTGCCATTTGTTTGGGAGCTTGAGAAGTCAGTGAGGGCTGCTTTGGGTAGTCTTCTATGTTTTGAAAAATAACTTAAGTCCCTCGCCTTGGACCAAGTAAAGAGATTGCATTGTATTAAATTTTCATCATAAGGGAAACAGATCAATGCATAACTAACACTGTTCTTTTCAGAGTGCTTATAGTAAGAAAGCAAAACAAAAGAACTCTTTAAATGGTAAGATAAAGCACTAGATAGCTGAACACATAGAACATGGTGAGTCCTCAGTTTCAGTTCTCAAGTTTATTCTACCAGTTCTTCTGTATTGTAACTGTAGAACATTTTGTTTCAGCGTGGGAGATGGCTATTACTGTCATCCCAACAGCATAAAAAGTAGATTCCATAAGCTGCTATATATACATACTTCATTTAATTCAAAAGGAGTGTCATCGTTTAGGAAATAATTTTCAGGGATGATTAGAAAACAGTCCCAAGGATACATAAGAACATGTCTAAATAAACTTCAGAGTAATTCAATGAACATTTTGCTGTTGTGAACATTTTCTCATGAGCTGTTCTTTTATTGTATAACATAAAGAAGTTACATGGAAAAAAGGAATTGCAATGTTCAAGGCAAAAGAAAATTTACCTTATCCATCACCATGCCACCTTGCATCACTATGCCACCTTGCAGGAGGAAGAGAATTCCAATACTTTAGCATAATGGGCCAGAGGTGAGAGAGTGCATGGTATGTTCAATGGACTAGATACCATTTGGTAGAATGTCAATGAAAGTTTCAGTTGAAAGACAAAGGTGGGTGAGAGATAAGGCTGGCTAAGTAGGTGGGTGTAGATGATGAAGGCAATAAGATATTTCTTGCTGAGAAGTTTAGACTTATTATGAGGACAATGAGGTACAACTGATAGCTACTAGATGGAGGAGGGCATGACCAGAAGTATATCTTTAAAAGATGTTTAGTAGGCGTGTGGAAGGTAGATTGGATGAAACAGATGTGGAAGAAGATCAAATAAGATGTAGTAATTGAGGGGATAAATGATGATGGCATAAACAAATCAAGGGTGGTGGGGGACTGACAGAAACTTGAGAGAGATTAGGTAGCCAGAGCGAGTGAGATAGGATGGTCCCACCACTTGTCCAGAAACCAGGGACTCAAGTCAAATGCGGAAGTTTTATCATTGAGTCTTTCTGCCTTCTTTTTATCTTTTATCTTTTCATCTTTTATCTTTCATCTTTCTAGGACTCCACTCTGTTTTGACCAAACCCTGAATATAATATCCTGATGGGTTTTGAATTTTTCTAGCAACGTGTTCCTTTGCTTGTCCTGTACACCTGTGAACACCATGGCTATTCCCATTGATTTAAAAGAGTACGATACTGGGCAGGATTTGTGAGGCCTGCAGGTCCGTCCTTGCTTGAAGGTGGGGTGAGATGTTTCTGCCTTTGATGAAATTTTATGTAACATCCCTGGGAAAGCCTATAAGGGCTTAATCTATACTTTTGAGCTCGAGAGCGTGAAGGAAAGGATAATAATAACAAGCATCTTTACTATTGTAATATATTTTCTCACTTGGTCTTGAGTTGTCACAACAGTCCTATGAGATAACTACTATGACAAACCCCATTGTACAAGTGAGGATATTGAGGCACAGAAAGGTTATGTAACTATAAGGTCACCCAGGGAGTAAGTGGCATCTTGTCTAAGGCAAGCTCGTAGGTAGCAGAGTCAGGATTTGAACCCAGGCTGTGTGGCTGTAGGCTGTTAACTGCTACTCTCTGCCATCTCTCAGCACTTGGGGCCTACTAGAGTAGCCAGGGAGGTTGAATTTCTTGTGCCACAGAAATTCCCTTGATGTTTATCTACTAGTCAGAGATGAGGGCAGTGTTTCTAGGTCAGGGCTTCTGCAGATTGGTAGCGCTCTTCTTGTCATCACAGGGGAGGGAGAAGTTCAGGGCTGGTGCGAGGGAAGTGCTATTTTCTAGGATTACCTTTGTTTTTTATTTTTAAATTTTTTTGAATTTTAAATTTTTAATTTCTGTGCCTACATAGTAAGTGTATATATTTATGGGGTACATGAAATGTTTTGATACAGGCATGCAATGCATAATAGTCACATCATGGAGAACGGGGCGTCCATCCCCTCAAGTACTTATCCTTTGTGTTACAAACAATCCAATTATACTTTTTTAGTTACTTTAAAATGTGCAATTAAGTTCTTATTGACTACAATCACACTGTTGTGCTGTGAAATAGTAGGTCCTGTGGTTGCCTTTGGTATCCCTGTTCCCATGCTTCAAATCCTCTAAGGTTGCCATTTGGGGTACCCATTTCAGATACATTTCCCAGCATTGTTGATGATAAACCAATGGATAGATCCAATAGTCTAAAGTTGTCACAAGAAAGGGATGGTGATAAGGGGATGGAGGAGGGAGACTATCATATCACATCCATCTATCTATCTATCTATCTATCTATCTATCTATCTATCTATCTATCTATCATCTATTTGCCTACCTACCTATCATCTAATCTACCATCTATCCATCCATCTATCTTCTAACTATGTATCTCTATCTGTAGTTCCTGGCTTCTATATATCGTATTCTTTACTTGACCCTTTCACAGAATTAGATCATTTCATTCATAAAGACTGTATGTAATACCCCTATTTTACAGATGAAGAAATTGAACCTAAGAAATAGTACACCTTTTTCAGACCTGAAGTCAGAGTCTGTAGTCAAATTAATCTGATTCCAAAGTAAGTAGTCTTTCCCTTTACCACACAGCTCTTAGGCTAGGTCTTTTAGTTTTTGGCCAGATGTCTACTTGTTAGACCAGATTATTGCTGTTTTAAGATTTTTCCAGATGATCTCTGTAATGATCTCGATAGAACATTTGCAAGTTAACCTGCCTTTCTCAATATTGGTTGTGAGAAATGTAATATATTAAAAAGAAAATCTATTCTGTGTAGGCAAGTAAAGGTGTAAAACTTGAAGGGGATGCTAAAGATAAATTTTGCTTTTGTTTTAGATGAACTGTGTAATCAAATGTCATTTGTCTTATTCTGTGAGAGTTTTGAGAAAAGCAGTGCAGATGAGACCAGAGAAGCAATGCCTGTTTTTCCATATACAACATAATTAGCATATTAAAATAATTTTAATGATAATATGCTTACTCTATAGTCAATTAAAGTTCCATTCCAGGAACTTTACCCTATTAGGCCAGTGCCCAGCTTTATTATGTAGAAGGAACAAGCTAGGTAAAGTGTCTCACCATTTTTTGCATCATGTATTTGTTATTTACTTGATGTATCTCTCAGAATATCTGGTTACTGTGGCAACAGAACATATCAAAATTTCATCTAGGTAAATAGATGCAAAGGAATTAATTATTTTAATGTGCATATTTTTTCCTTCAAAGTCTGTTTTCTGCTCAAGCTGATGAACTAATTTTGCCCATAAAAATTAAACTAATTTTGCCCATAAAAACCAAGATAGGTTGTATTGTCTTTACTCACGGTGCCGAGGAGTGTAAAATTATGTTGCCAGAAATAAATCACAATACAAAAATGAATGAACTCAATAACAATCAGCATCATATATAATAGGACCCAAATGAACTGTTTGTTCATTCCCTACCATTTTGATTCCATGGATCTTAGTTGGGGGCACTGAGTTCTTGAGAATAATGCTCTTTAAAGAAGGATTTCCACAGACTATTGGCTAAAAAGCAGGGGCTCATGTAAATGTTGCTTTTTTTTTTCTTTCTTTTTCTTTTTTGGAGTGAGGAGGAGAGAATGAATTTCCCAAAAGTTCCATCCAGGACTTATCATGCACTTTCTTTTTAATAGTAGAGGAACTTAATGTCTTTAACAGCTATGACCTGTAAATTTTGTTTGAGACTACTGCATTTGCCGAAATTAAATCGTTACTTCCAAATGTGTAAACACATCTCAGCCAGGGCTTTTATATAATCGTACTCTTGCTCTGCTTGCTTACTGGTATTTATGACTGCTTACTTCTGTTAATTGGCTAATGTTTGTAAAGTGCTTTTGAGATGAAAAGCTAATGATCTCTGTAGGGAGGAGGCTGTGGGTGGCTTCCTAACAGCTCCCTAAGGGTGTCTCCTGGGGCTTAGACTGCCAAGGCTTGCTTGTGGGCTCAGGGATAATGAGGAAGCCCTTAAGACTTCAATGTCCCTGGTTCTCGAAGCCTTTTCCATTTGGTTCTCCTAGCTTTTACAAAGTCACTCCTTGGAGAAAGTAAAAATCATCATTCCTGCAAAGCTGTAAGACTTTTTTACCCACTTACCACTAGAGTTTGCTCTAATGCAGTAGGACAGCATCTCTTTGTTATTACAAAAGAAATAATAATAGTAATAGAAACACATAAACAAGTCCAAAAAATGTTGCTCTTAAGAATTAGAGGCACATGTTTTATTATTTTATCTGTTTTTTCCTGTACAGTATGCCTAAAGGGAGCCATGTGTTTATTTATTTATTTTTGTGTTTTGAAAGGTAGGACATATCTTTGTTAAAAAGAGGTTGGCTAAGAAAACTGTAATTGTAAACTGATAAAATTTTTCACCCATTTACAAAACAAACATATATTAGAAGGGAAAATAACTTTTTTAAAAAAAGTAATGTATTCTCATTTAGATTATCCAAAGATACTGAATTTTTTGGTCACTGTGTAGAAATGATATTTAGAATTTTCATGCGTTACATGATGCCTGTGCTGGGGCTTTTTGGCTTTTAAATAATATTAAATAATATTACGGATGTTTTTGTTGGCCTACATGCTGCTTTTGCTAACATCTTATTTTTTTGCATTTCCTGCATCTCTACATTAGCATTGCACAGTCACATCCCTGGTCACTGGTCTGGGATACGGCTCCTCTGGGGACTCCCTCCCGGGGTTTGTACAATCAGTTCTGTAGAGGAACGTGGTGTCCAAAGGGACCACACCATTGCTTAGATTCTCCCATGGAGACCAAACATTTTCCAGCTATTTATTTTTAATCAGCTGGCAATCGCTAGACTACTTAGAGTGAGTTTCAGAAGCATCATTGGAGATACAGAGAAGCTCAGTTCAAAGACATTCCTTACATCGATTTTCACAATCGAGAAAAGTTAGAAAAAGCTGAATGCCCCAAAATAGACTGGCTGAATAAATGATGGTGCAACTATTTAATGGGCAATCATGCCATCATTAGGACAACATGAGGAATGCTTATGCTTATGCTATGATGTAAACAAAAGACAATAGAAAACTGATAATAAAGTATATTCTGAACAATATAAAATATGCATAGAAGCTCCCTGTAAGGGCACGGTGGCTCATGCCTGTAATCCCAGCACTTTGGGAGGCTGACGACGGTGGATTACTTGAGATCAGGAGTTTGAGACCAGCCTGGGCAATATGGTGAAACCCCATTTCTACTAAAAATAAAAAAATTGGCCAGGTATGGTGGTGCAGTCCCAGCTATTCTGGAGGCTGAGGCAGGGGAATCACTAGAACCTGGGAGGTGGAGGTTGCAGTGAGCCAAGATCACACCACTGAACTCCACCTGGGTGACAGAACAAGACTCTGTCTCAAAAAAAAAAAAAAAAAAAAAAAATTGTAAGGAAATATATTAAAACATTAAGGTTGATCATTTTCTTCTTAATCATTGTTTCGTAAGTTTTGAAATTTTATGATGAGCGAGTGTTTTTCCTTTTTCGTAATTTTCCTTTTAAAATAATTACATAAAACATACAAAAAGTACAGAGAATGATATAAAATAATAGGTATTTTTGTATTCATATGAAATCTTCCATGCTTTTTGTCTCATTTGCTTAGAATTTTCAGTTATTTTTTGAGATAAAGTGTTTCATTTCTCTGTCTCTTTTCCTGGAGGTAATCACTATTCTGAGGTTTATGAGTTTTATATTTTTGTTACATGTGTAAGCTTTCATAAGTGATGTATAATATTTTTATGTATATTTTAAGCTTATACATAACAATTGTTGTTCTACATGTCATTTTACAATTTACTTTGTTTAGTCAACCTCTACCTTTAAGATTTATTCATGATGCTATATGTAGAGCCACTTTACTTTCAAATGCTCATATATAATCCCATTTATCCATTTATCAATATACAACCATTTATCCATTCATTCTCACAGTAGGATACACTTCAAAGTTATTTTAGACTTTTTGCTCATGTAAAGTGTTGCATTTAATATTCTTCTGAGTCTTCTCTACACATAGTTGAGTTTCTCTAAATGTACCTAGGAGGAGCATCAGTGGTTTGAAAATATCCATATCCTAACTATACTAGATTTTACAAATTATTTTCCAGTTTATACTCCCAATAGCAGAATACATGAATTACTATTTCCCTACATTCTTGTCAACTCTTGAAATTAGACTTTTAAATATTGGCTAAGTGGATGAATATGAAAGAACATCTTGTATGGGTTTTTATGTACTTTTCCCTGTTAATTAGCTTTTAGGCTCTACTTTGATGTGGATTGTCTGTTTCTTTGCCTATTATTCTATTAGGTCATTTTTCCTTTTCCTACTTTTTTTAAGCATTTATGATATAGTTGAGATACTAATTCTTTGTCAGTTTTATGCATGGCAAATATTGTCTTCTGGTATGTAGATTGTCTCTGTATTTTAAGAGTTTCTTTTGATGAATACATGTTCTAACTTTTAATGTAGTAAAATTTATTAACATTTTCCTTGTTGGGTTTTTTGTTTCTTATTGAAGATATGTTTTGCTTACCTGGGATCATAAATACATTTACTACCTTCTTCTAAAACAGTTGTTTTTGCATACTGTGATGTAGAAAACTAATTTATTCCTGTGTAGCTAACCATTATCCTGGCACCACTTCTTATTAAATAGTCCATTGTGACCACACTGATTTGTAATGTTGTCTTCAATTTATGACAACTGTTCAAATGCGAGAGATGGTTTGGTTCTGAACCCTTGTCTTTAATTCGTCTATTTGGTTGTTCTTGTTCTGTTACAACACTATCACAATCACTGCAGCCTTACAACATGCTGGTATTTGCTAGAGCAGATTGATCTATCTTATTTTCCTTTTTAATAATTGTCTTGCCTATACTGGACAGTTTATTCTTCCACATGTATTTCATTATCATCTTGTAAAGTTATTTAAACAATGCTTTTGGAATTTTGATTGGATTTTGGTGATATTTATAGATTAATTTGCGGGAGCATGATGGATTTACTATATTGAGTTTTTCTATCTAGGAACAGTTCATTTCATCACTTAGGTCTTGTGTGTCTTTAACATTTTATAATCTTTTGTACATTTTTATTAGATTTCTTTCCTATTATGTGTGTGTATGTGTATAATATTGTTACACAACTACATTTCTTAAATTAAAGTGTCTGGTCTATAGGAACTCTGTTGATTTTTCCATATTAATGTTGTTTTCATCAACCTTGTTGACATCTTTTATTAGTTATGAGTTTATCTATAGATTCTTTTGAGTTTCCTATGTAGAAAACCATGTCTTTTACAATAACAAATGTATTTCTTTTTTTCCACTGTATTTTGATTCTCTTTTTCTTGTGTATTGAGCTAACAGAGACTGGTGTCTACACAATGCATTCTTCTTTCTTAAAAATAGAAACAAGATGTGCCCAGCTAAAAAAACTGCATTTTGCAGCCTCTCATATAGGGATGACAACTGAGATGTATATAGAAGTAGGTGGGTTGGACTTTCAAGAAAGTTCTTTAAGGGGAAAGATAACTCCAATGAGAAGTGCATCCTTTTGCCTTTTTTTCTGTCTTCCTTTCTGAAGCTTGGAGCAATGGATGTGATGTTTGGAGCTCCAGTCCCCATTTTGGGATTGTGGAATTCCCCTGAGAATGCAAGCCAATGTTGAGCATGGTGGAACAGAAAGGAAGAAGAACTTGGGCCCAGATGTATTTATGGAGCTACAATTTTAGGTCAGCGCTGACATCAGAATTTCTTTTAGGCAAGAAAACTAACTTCCGCCTTGTTTAAGGCACTATTGGTAATGTTTTCTGTAACATACAGCCAAATTTAATCATAAATGTACATAGTGCTGTGTTTCCAGTAGCATTTTTAATTAAAAAAGTGATAGAGGGTATGGTCTTTTTCTCAAATTTGGGGGAAAATGCTTCCAGTTTTCACTATAAAGTTTGCTGTTGGCTATAAGTTTTTTGTAGAAAACTTTTTTTTCATTATATGTTTTCTTTCTTCTCCTAGTTATCTGAATTTTATCATGAATGCTTGTGGAATTTTATCAAATGCTTTTTCTGTATTGTTTTATCTACAAACGTGATAATTATATTAACACATTTTTCTAATTTTAATCTAGCCTTTTCTGCGATAAACTCTAAGTGGTTACTATGAACTGTCTCTTAATGTAACATCACTTTAAAAATGTATTGCTTGGTTTTATTTGCAAATATTGTATTTAAAATTTTTACATTTATGTTTAAGAGGGGGCATGGCCTATACTTTTCTTTTTTATGATTGGCTCATCTAATTCTTTTGTTGAAGTCAATTTCATGAAATAACTTGTGAGCCGCCTTTTACTTTCTGTTTCCCAGAAGAGTTTACGTATAGTAGTGGGGTTATATTTTTCCTTGATTATTTGTATTATCTCATCTGTAAAACTGCCTTGGTCAGTGATTTTCTTGTAGGTAAAATTTAAATTCTTTTTAAATTATAGGAAAATTCTCAATTCTTTTGAAAAAATTTGATGGTAAGATTTTTCATGTTCTATTTTTTCATGAGATGATTTTGCTATCTTTATATTTTTTGAAAAACTTTCTATATCTCTAACTTTTCATGTTTATTAACAGAAAGCTGTTCCTTATAATGTCTAATGACATTGTATTTCTATTTACATCTGTATCGATTTTTTTTTGCTAATATTATTTATTTGTCTTCTTTTCTTTTATATTGGGTAATATCCAGAGATTTTTCTATTTTTCTTAGTCTTTTTTTAAAAAAACAACTTAAAATTTTGTGGGTTTTTTTGTTTTGTTTTGTTTTGTGTTTCATTAAATTCTGCCAGTTTTCTTCCAAGTTTTTAGGGCTTATTTTATTGTTATTATCTGTCTTTATGAATTAACTGCTTACTCAGTTTTTTCTAATATAAACATTTACACAATACATCATTCTCTGTATTTTGTTTTGGTTGTGCTTCACAACTTTAAAACATAGTGTTTTTATTCTCTTTTAATTCTGAGTATATTCCAATTTACGTTATGATTTTTTTCTTTGATCTGTATATTACTTTGAAGTTATTTTTAAAAGACTTTCTGTCTTTTATATCAATCTATGTTTTATGTTATTGTTTAATCAATTTTTATAGTGTTGTTACTTTTCTAAACATGTTAAACATTCTTTCCCATTGCTCTATTGTATCAGAGGATGCTAGTCCTACTTCTCTATTTCGTTGTCTGTTGATACACTCTTGATTGCTCATTTTTCTGTTTCATATATTTTTAAAAATTGCAAATGCCTCTTGAGTGTTGTTTGCTTAAGTGTGGGAGTTCAGTGCATCTTAGATTATGGAACTTCTTCAAAGTATTCCTGGTTTTGCTTCTGCTAAAATTTTAGGGAGTTCTCATTAAACTTACAGCAGTATTTACCTTAATCTCTCAACTTGGGAATCTTATACCACCTAGATTGCTAAATGTTCCCTGACATTCATATAAATTGTAGGTTTGGATTTGCTTCTGATAATGGAATTACTTTTCCCCAAAGCCCTGACAGAAGTAATTTTTCATGTTTCCCTGGAGAAAAATTGGTAAGAGTGTTTCTAGACCCCTGTTCGCGGAGCGGTCACCCATTATAGGGTCCTGGCGAACTGTGTGTCTTGGTACCACCGTCCTGCCTTTCAAGACCCTGTGGCCATGCATCCATGTGTCTCCCCCAAGGAGTCAGGGACTTATGTTAGGACTAATATTTCCAGGGGACCAGCTTATTGCTTGTGTATCAGGGCACAAGCTTATTGCTCTGTTTTTGAGTTCCTCTTTTATTTCTGGCACCTGTAGATTTCCTTTGCTTTTTTTTCCAAGTTTACCTATTAATCTTATTTGGTTACATTTTAGCCAGCATTTCTATGTGGTGTTGCTGACACTGTAAATTTGAAATCTATATTAGCACTGGACCCAGGGAAACTAATGTAATTGGAGAGGGAGGAGAAGGAGAAAATAATTCAGAAATATAGAGGAGCTAGGCAAGGAGTGGTGATAGATTGCTCCAGAAAGTCTGTAAGTATCTAGTATCTTCCGGGGAGCCCCTGGGGGCCTATCTGACCTGTTTGTTCTTTGGTTATGGAGTACTAAGAACAGGGCTGAGCCTGGTAGCCTGACAGTGTGGGCATTTGCCGCGCTGACTTCTGGAAGTTGCTCAGTCCCATTGTTGACTAAGTGCCAAGATCACTTGGTAGGACATGATTCTAGCAGAGAAGGAAAGCATGCTGCTGCTGTGCATGTGCTTACACTGAATAGGAGTGAAGTTTTGCATCTTCTAAAATGCATTAGAAAGTGATCAAAATTACAGCCCTCTCTGAATGAGACTCTCCTTTAACACAACTTACATTCAGTAAGTGCCTACTATGTTTCAACAAATGAGATGGGTAGGTGGGTCTCTGAAGCTGTCAGCTTAGCAGAGGAGGTGGGAGCACACAGCCAAGCCTAAAACAATTTGAGGTTTGTTATGAAAGTGGTATGAACAGATGCCGTTGGAGCAAAGGCGAAGGAGGAATGAATTGGTTGATTCAAATGAGTGGGAGTGATGTGGTAGGGAAATCTTTCTAGGGGCAATTTCTGAGCTTTGCCTTGTAGGATGAACAGGAAACTACCTGTGGGGAAAGAAGAGAGGGAACATAATCTGAGCAGAAGAGCTGAGACCTCTCTCTGCAGGGTTTTCAGACCTCTGTTGACCAATCCCCTGGAGCTGGAGCCTTGGCTATTGTCAGAGTGGAGGAGGCTGGGTCCAGATAATAAAAGACTTTGAGTGTAATAGTTGCTTTCATTTGTTTGGAAGATGCTTTTTCCTCTTACCTTAGGGAAAATAAATGTTTACATCAAGTCAGTACATGCCTACATTTGGATTATATTTTGATTCCCTTAAAGTCCTGCCTATATACCTAATTTATTTACTCGAATGTAACAATGTTGTGGAAAATAAGGGGGTTTGAAAGTCTGTTGCACAAAAACCATTCAAAAATATTATTTTTAGTGATTATCATAAAAGCATAATACAATAACTTTATCTCTGAATGAGATAGATATAGACTAAGCAAGGGTATGCAGTTTTTACTATGACAATTTCACATTGCATGCTATTTATGCTACTTGTGATTTTCTAAAAGAGATACCAATCAGACTTGCAAATTAATATGGTTAGCATTTTACTCAAAAATAATGATTTTGCTCCTCACCTTTATTTATAGTCAGTGCAAAGTTATAAAAAGGAACAAGGGGGAGAGCTCTCACTAAATTGGTGAAGCTTTTTATAGTACTTTTTAGACTAGCACGATGTAAGAGGAAAGATACTGGGAAATACCAGCCCAAAGCCTTTTAATATTCATTTGTAATTATAGGTATATGTTAGACCCCCCAGTTCACAAGAGAACATTTATTATTTTGGTCATAGTTTTAATTAAAAATCAGAATAAATATGACTTTCTATTGCCATGCTAGTCAGTTTTACTTAACTTTTTGTTCCTGTATTTAAAACATCTATTTTCCTACCTATCTATTTATCTAGGCATCTTAGCATCTACCACTAGTCCTAGTGGTCACTGAATTGAAATATAGGAAAACATAATACCTGGTTCCTTCGATCAGTGACTTGCTGTTCTCTACTTTTGCTTGCCTGGATTTTGGTATCTATGTCATCTTCAACATGGTCATCCCTGGTTTGAATTTGTGAATGCAAGTTCCTTCAGCAGTCTGATCACATGTGGTGTTTCTGCAAACGTGAATGAAAAGAGATTAACTTCATGCCACCTACTGCAATAATATCTCTTGTAGATTTGAAGCTAAATTGCAGAAGTGGATGTGTGATATATGAATATGGCATGATGCTTTTCTCATATCTCTTTGTTTTCAATCCTTAGAAACCTGAGTATTCGGGAAAAATGCAAATTCTGAAAAATCTTAATAATTTTTCTGAGACTATTTTTGGCAAACTTGTAGGTTTCAACTCATACAATTAGGAGGAAGAAATTGCAATTGTTTTGGTGAATTTGTTAAAATTTTACAAAAGATCACATATACCAGATGAGATTCAAACAACTGAAATGTAATTGTTTAATTAAAATGGAAAATCTGAAGAGAGTATTGTGTGGTGGTGTCTGCCCCTGAAAAATGAGCAAAATAACTCCTTGTCTCACATAAAGTTATTTCATTAAACAGGCCTTTCGATTTTAAACAACCTTTAGAAGCAGAACCAGAAAGACATTTTTAAGAAGTGAGGGAGGAATGATGACTCAGAGGATGAACAAGCACAGAAAATTTAGGAGAGGAAATTATTACCTGGAGGCATTAAATATAACAAACTTAGCTGGTATTTGTCACAGCAGTTCAATGTTATGTACAAAAGAAAACATATTTAGCTATTGGTTTCAAAACAGCGAGGAATCACCAAATCCGGAAGTGGTACTTCTTATAATGTTTTCATTCACACAACCAACACTTATTAAGTGTTATTATTCATGAGGCACTCAGTAAAGCAACTCCTGTTCTAAGGAGCTCCCAGCAGTGCTGGGAGGTGTTAGGAGGTGGGGGAGAACAGTGAATTCCTTCAGGGTGAAGGGTGCAGGGGATGGGCAACCCCAAAAGTCAAAGCTAGTGGGGTAAGAGCTGCATGCACTTGGCTGGCTTTGACTGGCTTAGCCTTTCCAGATTATTTACATTTATTGTGTCTGCCTGTGCAGGCCGTTGGATTTAGAATGAGGGTTGTCTCAGAGCCAGGTCCAGAGAGCCTCTGCAATGCACCAGCCTTCGCAAGTGCTCAAGAGGGGACAGACAGCTTGCACAGGTGTGGTGAGACCAATGCCCACCATTGTGGATCTCAGGACTCCAATCCACTATAGTGTAGAAGGTTCTTTCTGCAACGGTTCCTGGGAGATGGTCATTCACTCGTCCCCAAGGGAGCTACATGCAAATTAGCTAAACGTGAAGGGTTAGTGATTGGCTCTGAGAGGGAGATTTGGCCCTGCTTTTCCCACCCATTTCACCACAACTTTTATGGAGATGTAGATTAGGAAGCCCTCCCTGATTATAAGATCCTGATACTGGGGCCATCCCATCACCCTGACTAACTCCTATGTGGGTACCACACAATAAAGACAACTTGTGACTTGAGCCTTGAAGTGTGGGGAGGACTCAGCTCGGTTGGTCTGGGGCAGGGAAGGAGGGGTAGATGGATTCCAGTAAGCACCAAGGAGCGGGGACATGTTAGGGTATCTTGCAAAAAATTTTAGGAAGCTCAGAATTGACACCCAGAGGTGAGGGAGGAGAAGCAGTGCAAAACGAGGCTGAAGAAGAATGCAGGATTCACACATTCAGGACGTTGCATGGGAAGTAAGGGTATGAGACTTTATTTTGAAAGTGATGGAGAGACATGGAAGTGTTTTAAGGAAGTGACAACATTTGCTTCGTGTTTCAGAAAGAATCATCTGAAAGGAATATGGAGATCAGAGAAAAATGATGGGAAAGTTACCACAGCCTGCAAATGAGAAATGATGAGAGCCTGCCTGGGGGAAGGCAGTCGTGTGGGATGGAAAGGAAGCGCTAGATGAGGCAGATGCTTAGGTGGAGCAAGAACAGGACAGGAGAAGCAAGTAAAGGAGGGGACTGAGGGAAGAGAAGGGGCCTAGAGCTCTGGAGGGCTTCTGGCTAGGTGGCTGGGTGGCTTGCGGGGCCGTTATTACAGGAAGGGGATCAGGAATAGATCAGAGTCCAGATAAGACAATTAGGTTCTTTTTGAATATATCAAACATGTAGTATTGGAGATACTCACTGTGCACAGACGTTTGTTGTTCCGGAGAGCTGTCATCCTGGAGTCTTGGATTTGGGCAAGTGTGGATGTGGTCAGCTAAGGATCGAATGGGGCGGGCATATGGGGAGCTGGAGCCACAGACCCAGGATTATCAATACTTAATAGACATTTTAATAAACAGCCATAAATACATTTCTATTAAATGAATTCCTTTTTTTCTTTCTTTTTCATGTTGCAATATGACCTGTTTGAGAGAATATTGAGCTAAACTATTTGGGCATGAATTGGGGTCTGTTTCTGGAGGGGTAATTGGGGAAGTTATCATCTCTCGCCTTCAATGTCTCATTTTATAAAGAAGGGATGAGACTGCTTCATCTCAAATCTTATAATTTTATAATTACAGGACTTCTCATGAAGTTGCTGTAGGTGATGAAATGAGGGAGCCTTATGCGGTCTTCATTTTCTGTTATTGTTTTCTACCTCCATTTTCTCAGAGGTTTTCTGATCCTTGAATATGGATAACAGAAGGAAAGTCACTCAAGGGACACGGGAAAATTTCCTCATATAAAGAATAATCTTGAATGTGAAAGAGTACGAAGGTGGAGAAACTCAGAGATAAGCAGCTACCTATACATATGCCTGACTCAAATAATTTCCTTCCTGGGTTTATATTTGGGCGTGGTGTGCCTACTCTTTGATACAGTGGCAGACGTTGAAGCACGCTTTCTCTGTGGTCTTACTAATTTTTTTTTTTTTTTTTAGCGTTTCTTTTCTTGGCCTATTTGCCTCATTTTCCCTTTTTAAATAGATTTTTTAAAAGAGAAGTTTTAGGTTTGCTGCAAAACTGAGCAGAAAGCACAAAGAGGCCCCATATAGTTACACACACAACCTCCCCAGACATGCACAGCGCCACCACTGTTGACATCCCCTACCAGAGTGGTATCTTTGTTTTTTGTTTGTTTTTGCTTTTTTTTTTTTTTAAGACAGGGTCTCCCTTTCTTGCTCAGGCTGGTGTGGAGTGGTGTGATCACAGCTCACTGCAGCCTTAACCGCCTGGGCTCAAGCGATCCTCCCACATCAGCCTCCCAAGTGGCTGAGACCCCAGGTGTGTGTCACTATGCCTGGCTAATTTTTTAAATTTCTGGTTAATTTAAAAAATTTTTTTTTGAAATGGGGGGTCTCTGTATATTGCTCAGGCTGGTCTTGAATTCCTGGGTTCAAGCGTTCCTCCCTCCTCAGCTTCCCAAAGTCCTGGGTTACAGATGCGAGCCACCACTCCCAGCCAAGAGTGGTATATTTGTTGCAATCAATGAATCTATACTGACACATTATTAAAACCCAAAGTCAGTAGCTCCCATTGGGATTCACTCCTGGTTTTTGTTGTACATTCTGTGGGCTTGGATAAATCTATAATGAACATATAACCACCACTACTGTATTATACAGGGGAGCTTCACTGTCTTCAAAACCCTGCCTCCTCTACCTATTCATCCCTTCCTCCCCACTATGCTCTATGCTCTTATGTTTTAATTTAAATATATCATATGTCTGTTTGGTTGAAATTTTCATTTATCTTATAGATTTGAATGTGCATTATAATATACAGGGAATATGTTAATAACCTAGACATAGTAATAATTTTTATCCATGTCAAATGCTTCATGATGTAGATTATTATTATTATTGTTTAGCTTATAATGATAATTTTAGTAACAAGTTATAGTAGTTGGAGCTTCACTGCTATCAAAAGTTTTCTAGTTAAATTAGGCTAGCCCCTCAAGTTTTTTCAGGAGTCATCAGGAGTGAAGAATATTAATAAAAACTGCTTAATCAGGTAAACAGACAAAACTGTATCAGTTTATAGAACAGGTTGTTTCCGTTTTAGCACAATAATCTCCTTTATTTTTTGTCACAGTGAATACTTACCTGATATCTAGGGTCAAAAGTCTATGACTTGAAAGCCAGCACCTGCATTTGTATTAAAACCTTTTGGAAGCTGGCCATGAGTATGTCTGTGTGTGTGTCAGTGTGTGTGCATGCATGTTCGGTACGTTTCAGCACATGAGATGGAAATAAGAAGTAAGCAAAGTGGAGTGGGCAGGAGAGGATTGCACTGAATTATTTATTTATTTATTTATTTATGTATTTCTTTATTTATTTGAGATGGAGTCTTACTCTACCACCCAGGCTGGAGTGCAGTACAGCAATCTCGGCTCAATGCAACCTCTGCCTCCGGGGTTCAAGCCATTCTCCTGTCTCAGCCTCCGACGTAGCTGGGATTACAGGAACCTACCACTGTGCCCGGCTAATTTTTGTATTTTTAGTAGAGATGGGATTTCACTATCTTGGCCAGGCTGGTCTTGAACTCCTGACCTTGTAACCACCCACCTGGGCCTCCCAAAGTGCTGGGATTATGGGTGTGAGCCACCGCACCTGGCCCTGAATTTATTTTTTAATGATAGAAAAGAAAAAAAAAGGAGCAGTAGAGAGATGACAGAGCCAACTGAGGGAGAGAGAAAATACATGAGGTAGAGCAGCAACGAGCAGGTGCAGGAGGAATCGTGTCGTTGTGGAGGAATGTGGTGAAGAGTGGCTAATGGCACCAGGGTCCTCATGGTAAAAAACAACTTTTTTTCTCTGATTAGGACCTGAAGAGTGCAGAGCAGTACTGGATGTCTGTGTTGCTGCAACTCACTCCCTTGCCTTTTCTCCTCCCTAGCTGAGAAATACAGGATTCTTTACTCATTACTTTGTTTGGATTTTAACCAAGACCAGGAATCTTACTTGATATAGGAGGTTGAATTTTTCTTACCTTCTTCTAACCTGATTATGAGGGCTGCTATTGGTTTTAGTTTAAGCAAATCAGTCCAGGGTTTCTTGATTTAGGCATCTCACTAGAAAAATCTTTCTGAACCTTTCCCAGGTGGGAGAGAGGTTTCCTGGATTAAATACCAGATTATAAAATAAACTGGTCTTTAACAACAAAACTTTTTTGGAGCCCAGAGTGCGTAGGTTATACGAAACCAACTAGGAATGAAGCATAAACACTGAACTACAATCCTGACACATTTCACATAACTCATTTTAAGGAATATTCATATTTCTCATAGTAATAAAATTAAATTTTATGAGTCTCTTTGAAAAATTGTACAATGCACTTTCTGCTTTACCTGATTTAGGAAAAAAAAAAAAAAAACCGTTCCAGGAAAGAATGTAATATAAGAATATAAAAGAAGAAAGATCTATTGCTCTGGTGCTAGTGACATGATCTCTTTTGAGGGATGAAGGGTAAAAAAATTGTTTAATAATATACGCGTCCATTAACTTGATATTATTCTTCAGTAGACTCTTACCAATAGGGCTGTCTTTTTTTTTTTTTTTTTTTTTTTAATCTCATACCTAGTAGAGTGCCTGACGCGTAGTAGACACACATATCCTTTCCTGGATGAATGAATGACAGCGGCAGAAAAGTCTTTGTATATGAACTGGAGAAGAAAATCATAGCAATGATGAAGGTAATAGTGGCCAGGCACAGTGGCTCACACCTGTAATTCCAGCACTTTGGAAGGCCAAAGCGGGTGGATCACTTGAGGCCAGGAGTTTGAGACCAGCCTGGCCAACATGGCGAAACCCCATCTCTACTAAAACGCACATAAAAATTAGCTGTGCATGTGCCTGTAATCCCAGCTACTCGGGAGGCTAAGGCATGAGAATCCTTTGAAGCCAGGAGGCAGAGGCTGCAGTGAGTTGAGATTGCTCCACTGTACTCCATCCTGGGCAATAGAGTGAGACTCTGTCTCAAAAATAATAATAATAATAATAGTGATAAAGGTAAGAGCTAATATTTATTGAGGGCTTATGATGGCCCTGGCACTCTTTGAAGTATTTTGTATGTGTTAACTCATTTAATCCTGACAATAATTAGGCACATTATAGATGAGGAACCAACCAAGATATACAGCTGCTAAGCAGTTTACACAACGTCTCACAGCTAGAAAGTGCTGCAATCAGGATTTGCACCCCAAACGTCTAGCTCCAAAGACCATGCTCATTCACCACCAAGCTAAACAATCAGCTTCAGCCCTGCCCCATTTGTTTTAGGTGGTGTGATGCAAGCAAACACTACTCCCAGGTGAGCTATGGTCACACCTGCAGTGGACCTGGGCTATAAAGATGATGTGAACATTGACACGTGCAAGGTGGTATAGGAAGAACTTCAGATAGGTGGTGGAAAAGAGACTCTGGCTGGAAGCAGGGAGCTTGTGGACTTGCATGACTTGCACATGGCTGATTCTGCCCTGTAGTCCAGCTTCACTGATCTGGGACGTTTCCGAGAGCCCCTGTGAGGACCTAGGGAGTCAACAGGGGTCATATCCATTCTAATGGTCTTATGCCCATGTAAACTTTGCACCATTTCTTTGCTCATTGGAAGCAAACTGAAGTAAAAGTCACTTTCAGCTGTATTTTAATGATCATTCTTCCCAATCTTCCAGCTTGGAGTAGGCGTGGTGACTGTTCGTCATTTTTCTCATTTGTAAGATAGAGGTGATAATAATCTCTGCCTTGCAGGGTTGTTTTTTAAATTACAGGACCTACTGCATGTAAACCTTTTAGAAAAGTGTTTGGCACATAGCAAGTACTAAAAAAAAAAAAAAAGGAGCTCTTAATTGTATAAAATTTTGTATTCATGAAACTTCAGTTTAACTGGGTTTCTAGCACTTGGATAATTCCAGTTCAGCTGAAGGACAGCGGGGAGCCATTGATCTGAAAACTCACATTATCAGTTTACCCTGCCGTAAGTTGGGTAAAATGGAAGGATTTAAAAAGTGAAGCACTCTATTTTAGAGACAGAGAAATTGAGGCAGAGTGAGATCAATGGACTAGTTTAGCATCATGCAAGTAATCAAAGCATGATTCCCGATCAAGCCAGATAAAGAATTCTTAGGCAAGGCCGGGCGCGGTGGCTCAAGCCTGTAATCCCAGCACTCTGGGAGGCCGAGACGGGCGGATCATGAGGTCAGGAGATCGAGACCATCCTGGCTGACACGGTGAAACCCCGTCTCTACTAAAAAATACAAAAAACTAGCCGGGCGAGGTGGCGGGCGCCTGTAGTCCCAGCTACTTGGGAGGCTGAGGCAGGAGAATGGCGTGAACCCGGGAGGCGGAGCTTGCAGTGAGCTGAGATCCGGCCACTGCACTCCAGCCTGGGCGACAGAGCGAGACTCCGTCTCAAAAAAAAAAAAAAAAAAAAAAAAAAAAAAAAAAAATTCTTAGGCAGTTACACTAATTGGGGTGAGCTTGTGGTGTGTGTTTATTGCTTTAGTACTAATGGTAATGAGCTGGTGAATTCCAGGAGGGTTGACCTTCTGAGAAGGCCATGACTTCTATCAGGGTCTCAAATGGCCAACGGCCCAAATTCTCATCAAGAGTTTTACCTATAGTCTGTAGTAAAATAAAGCCCTGTTTTCCTTGTGGAAATCACTGGCAAATGATCCCTAATAAAAAGCTTTCCCATCTGATACACAGGGAGAAATGATTAGCATGACCTGTCCCATCTCAGTCTCTGGAGTAGGTATTTTTATTGACTGAGCTTCTTTTAGAGAAGAAGAGAATGCTATTTTGCCAGAGAAAAGTACACATTTTAAAAGGGGAGCATCTGCTGGTTGTTTCCCATGTGGTGAAAGGGTAAGAGCCATGGAGTCTGTTGAGTTCCAAGAGATCAGAGAGGACACCTAATCCAATTCTCACACTTGACTGGTAAACTTGTGCAAGGTCACACAGCTAGTAGGTTGAGGAGAGGATGCAGCCCCGGACTATTTTGATTCCGACTTCCATTGGCTGCACCCTTCTTGCTGGTGTCTGACATTGTTTCCATGTAAAGACTGATTGGGGATATTGTCAAAGTGACCATGGTACTGGGGTCTGAGAAGCATCCTGATAGCTGTATGGGATTCAGGACTCTATTTTTCACTCCTTACCTTGGAATTTAGCACATTTATACATACATATGTGTATATATATGTATATTTATATATATTTAAGAGATAGGGTCTCAGTAAGTTTCCCAGGCTGGTCTTGAACTCTTGGCTCAAGCAATCCTCCCACCTCAGCTTCCTGATTAGCTGGGATTACAGGTGATTTAACTGACCAAGTGTATGAATTATTTGACTTTGGAAAGTAAGAATATTTTTGTTTGAAACCTCCCCAAAATGGGTAGTTTGTATAGTGGCTATAATTTTTATGAGAGCTAATTATATTTTGGACCTTTGGAAACAGCATTTGTGCTTCTTATTTGTATGGTTCAGAACTCGGCAGCCTGTGGCATCTGTGCCATAAGCTTTGAGTGGGAAGGCTAGAGTCCTGTGAGACAGAGCCAAATTGTCCTATGCTTTTCGGGAAGTGACAGGATTTTAGACTGTTGATTAGTCTGTTGAAGACAATGAGTAAGATGACAAAAGAGTGAGGAGAAGGCAAAGCTGCCTTTAGGAAGAATGCTTTGGATTAGTTGGGAATTCTACCCCAGAGGTAGGAGAGAACTGAATCCCCAAAGTTGAAACATGGATGGCAACTTTGATTGATGGTCTGAAAAGAATATTTCTGGTATCTCATTGGTATGTTAT
The DNA here is from genome assembly GCF_043159975.1 of Macaca nemestrina. Classification (NCBI taxonomy): domain Eukaryota; kingdom Metazoa; phylum Chordata; class Mammalia; order Primates; family Cercopithecidae; genus Macaca; species Macaca nemestrina. Next base: position 72,932,933 of record NC_092143.1, on the reverse strand, counting down.
ATCTGATTGGAAGAGTCAGAGTGGCATGTGGGAGCCATGAGGGGCCTGATGAAATTAGGAGGGCAGGCTGCGACAGGAAGAGCAAGGACAGAATTAGGGTACTGGAGGGAAGAAGTGAAGCAGCGCCCCCTAATGGCACCAGAATGGTACCAAGGAAAGTAACACCACCAACCATAGATGCAGGGTCGGGGGTGGGAAGAAATTGTCACTAAGGAAAGCATTTGAGCTACCTAAGATAGGCTCAGTAACAGGGAGATGACTTGGAGTCTCAGTGTCGTTACTGGATAGAACAAAAGAATACAGGTCCCTAATGCTTCCCAAAGCTGCTGTGACCCGGTGAGGCGGGCGTTATCCCTGGGAAACCTGGTGAGCCGGGGATGGGAGGCGCACCCTTCTCTGAATGGAAGCAGCACCTCCGTCTCACTTGGTCCTGCTCTCCCTCAGAGAGCTGTACATGAAATCTTTTTTTTTTTCTGGAACTTGTTGATCAAAATGAGAAGCTTCAGATTTTAAAAGAGAACTTTTAAACATGTAACAAGTCCCTAAATAAATGGAATGAATGGAGATTGTAGGATGACTTAAAATAGGGTTGACATTTTAGGTCAGAATGCCACCTTCAAAAGATTTCTCTTCTTTCTCGGTTGAGCTTTGACATTATTCAGTCACTTATTTTTGGGATAGAGCCTTTCCTAGGCACCTCTGTTAACACATCTTACTGTCTCTATCTTATCTTGTTCAGAGTCTCCAATCTTTCACCTTCCTCATTAGGCTCGTAGATACCTAATACATACTGAGCAGGGAATGAGTCCAGTTTCCATCATGAATCCTTTTGGGGCCTCCTGACATTATATTATGTTTTAACCAGTACGTGTTTATGAACTTCGTTTTCCTCTTCAACATTAGAAATAATTGGCCAATAGTCTTCATATTGTAATTTATATTTATGCAAATTGAAGAAATTTAGAGTCAGAGAGAACATAAATACTCCATGATTAAACTTTGTTAAAATGTTATTTATTGATTGCTATAGTTAATAACTTTTAATAATAGTACACAATTTATAATTTTCTCATTACAACCCATTTAGAAAACCTAATACATTCTACAACACCAAAAACGCTTGCTGAAAAGAACTTATAAAAAAGGATACTAAAATAAATTTTAAAAAGAACTTTTCCTTGTTAAATTGTGCTTAAAACTACCAGTTATTTGAAAGACAAACACCTTTTTAATCCTTTCTTCTTTAAAGTAAGTTAAAATAGAAAGCTTTTTCAGGGTTTACAAATATATTTTTTACCCATCCTGAGTTCCAGTTTGTTCTCTTCCACCTCTTGTACTTTAAGATGCTGTTTTGAATTTCGAGATCATCCTTGTGAGCACACGTTTAGAATGTTTCCATGAATTATTATGCTGCAAGTCTAGAATTCAGGATGAGATAAGTGGATGTATCATTTTGACCTGACCTAATTTAGATGGCTCACTCTCACACATGAGCCACTTTTTAATAAGTTTTGGTTGGTAACTTCAACCATAAAAAATCATTTTTATATTATTCCTGTTGACAAGAAAAAATCTGACAAAATTAATAAGATCTCTTTACCCGTTATAGATTCCACTCAATTCTTTTGGGAATGGGAAAACTTGTAAAACTCTCATAAGCATAAATCCTCCTGCGTTTCATTACATGATTTTTAAATCATTACATGATTTTTTACAGTTTCATTAAGAAAAGTACAATAAGATGAAGAAATACAATTGTAAATTATTGATAAATCCATAGCATGCTTCATATGAGTAGTTCCCCATATTTCACTTTGATATTATATTATGTGCTTTTCTTTCAAATGTCATCTTCTTTTTAACATAACCTCTCCAAAATAGAGGACAATGAACCTATAAGACTTTCTCAGTCATTCGTAGGATGTTCTTTCTTTTCAGACTTAGTATAAATTTAGTGCAGCCAAAAATCGTGGAGAAAATCCACCATTGTTTCAGTCAAATTGGTATGCATAGAGTGTTATATATGAAACAAAAAAGGAGCAATGAAGGACCTGTTTCATAGAATTAGAAACTTCTGTGAAAAAAAAAAAAAGTGAGTGGGAAATCAATCACACATTTGCATTGTGGAAACAAACTGAAGTTTTAAATGTCAGATGTTCCTTACATACTTATTAAATAGAAGACTAGGATCGCTAGTTCATTTGGTGTGTCTCCATGAATGTTTTCAGATCTTGTAGGAAAAAAGTGTTGGAGTCTTTTAGTTTTTCATATATATTTATTCACAACCAGTCACTTTTCTGATGGCTAAAATATACAGTAAATAAATAGATAAATATAGAAATATACAGTAAAATAATCCTTGAAATATATAGTAAATAAATAGATAAATATAGTAAGTAATTTCATTTATTTACTGTATTAAATAAATATAGAGATATACAGTAGAAATAATAGTATATAAGAAAATATACAGTAAATAGATAATACAGAAATAGATAAAATACAGTAAATAGATAATACAGAAATATATAAAATATGGTAAATAATACAGAAATATATACAGTAAATCAATAGATAAATTATCCCTGCCCACATAGATTGTACATAATAATACTGAGATGAGACAAATAATTGAAAGAAAAAATATATAAGCACATATTTGTATATGTGGGTATATTATATTAATATGTATTGATAAATAAGAGTATAGTTTATTAAGTATTATGAGCATAAAAAAAGAGAGCATGGAAGTGGGAAGTTTTATGGGGTGTTATGGGGCCTGGGAAGGCTTTGCTGAAAAGCTAATATTTGAACAGACTTGAGGATTTGAGAGAGTGAGCACTATATCGTGGAAGAGAGTAGTCTATGCCTGGGGAACTGAAACAAAAGGGCCCTGAGGAGGGAAGGACCCTGGATTGCTCCCAGAACAGCAGTCAGCTAGAGAGACCAGAGCAGCAAGAGCAAGCACACAGTATTAATAAAGAGAGAGTGGTCTGGCGTGCTAAGGAAATGGAAGGTCATTTTAAGGACTTTGCCTTTTTCTCTGTGTAAGATGAAAAGTTATTGAAAGAGCATAAGAAGCAAGTGCTCTGAATTGTTTTAATGAGATCTTCCTAGCTCTGTGATGGGAATATATTGGCAGGGTTGGAGCAAGAGAGAAAAAAGAGAAACCCCTTATATGACGATGGCTTGGTAGGTAGTAGCAACACAAATTGTGAGAAGAGATTGGATTGTGCATATTGTATTTTCAAGGTAGAAACAGTAGAACAAGGTGATGGATTGGAGAGGACTGTGAGAATGAGGAATAAGGGACTGTTCTGAATTCATTGGCCTTCAATCAATGGAAGGGAGGAACTTCAACAGACTGAAAAGTGGAAGAGTCCCTGGAATGCAGGTTTTGGGGACAAGACCAGCAGTTTGTCCTAGGAGATGCTAATTTTAAGATGTGTATTAGTCAACCAAGTAGAGATGTTGAATAAGGCAATAAATATAGAATTCTGAAGTTTAGGAGAGACCCAGATTGAGATATAAATTTGAGAATCAGAAGTCTGTAGATTATGTTTCAAACATGAGATAAATTGAGATCATTAAAAAAGTTGTTATCAGTAGGAAGACCCAGGATGAAGTCCTGGGGGGAACTTCAATATTAAGAGGTTGAGAAAAGAATCAGCAAAGAAGATGGAGCAAGTAATTTGTGAGATAGGAAGAAAGGCAGTTATTTACCTACTGCCTGTACCACCATTGTATCCTGGAAGTAAATAGATTGTTTTTGATTTTACAGACTTATAGTTGGAAGGAACATGCCTTGAGTCTTAGATGAGAATTTGGACTTTGGACTTAAGTGACCTTGGGATGAGTTAAAACTCCTGAGTACTATTGGGAAGAGATGATTTTATTTTGCAATATGAGAAGAACATGACATTTGGAAGGCCAGAGGCAGAATGATATGGTTTGGTTGTTTTGTTCCCTCTAAATCTCATGTTGAAATGTGACCTCCAATGTTGGAGGTAGGCCTAGAGGGAGGTATTGGATCATGGTGACAGATCCTTTATGAATGACTTAGTGTCATCTCCTTGGTGATGAGTGAATTATTGCTTAGTTAGTTCATGCAAGATCTGGTTACTTAAACAGTCTGGGACCTTTCCTTTCTCTCTCTTGCTCCCTCCCACCATTTGATACCCTGGCTCTCCTTTGCCTTTTGCCATGATTGTAAACTTCCTGAGGGCCTCACCAGAAGCAGGTGTCATTCCCATGTTTCCTGTACAGCCTATAGAACAGTGAGCCAAAATAAACCTCTTTTCTTTATAAATTAACTAGTGTCAGGTATTTACAGCAAATAGACTAACATAGCAGGTGAATGTGATACCTTTTGCTGGACTCTCTCTTCTGTAGAATTGATACGTATGTCTATCATTTTTCCAATGCCATATTGCTTTTGATGACTCCTTGAAACAGTAAGTCCTCAGCTAAGGTCATCAATAGGTTGTTGGAAACAACAACTTTAAGTGAAATAATATGTATTATAATAAAACTAATGTTTTCCCACGTGAACATTAAAACAAAACAATGTTGAATGAAACAATCTTACTTGAGGACTTCCTGTACATCATCTCACTTAAAGTCTCAGTTTTCAAGAACCCATTGATGGTATTAAGTGAGGTGTTACTGTACTTCATTTTAAAAACAATTAGTGTGACTCCTCCAACTTTGTTTTGTTTTTCAATAGTGTTTAGCTCTTTCAACTCTTTTGCTTTTTCATAGACATTTTACAATTAGCTTTTAATTTTCTTAAAAAATTTTACTGAGATTTGAATTAGAATTGTATTTTATCTCTAGATAAGTTAGGGAGAATTGACATCTTAATTATATTGAGTCTACCACTCCATGAACATGGTATTTCTCACTGTTTATTTAGACCTGTTTTGATATCTTTTATCAGTGTTTGTAGTCTTGATAATACAGTTATTATGCTTATTTTGATAAACTTATACCTAATTATTTCTTTTTTTGAAGCTATTATAGTTTTATTTTTCAATATCAAATTATTTGTTGCTACATATTATATTTTTTCTTAGCAAGTAGACAATATTATCTGTGAATTAAGATTATTTTATTTCATCCTTTCCAATATGCATGTTTTTTATTTGTCTTTCTTTTCTTACTGCATTGGCTAGGGCCTTCACTCTTAAGTTGAACAGAAATGGTTGGAGCTGATATTCTTGTCTTGTTCTTGATTTAGGTGGTAGGGGGATGGGGAGAGGAATATTCACACTTACATCAGTGTTACGTTAACTGTAGTTTTATCAAAGATACTCTTATGAGGTCAAAGCTGTTCCCTTGTATTTGTAGTTTGTTGAGAGATTTTGTTGTGAATGGGTGTTGTATTTTTTTCAAAAGCTTTTAGTGCATCTGTTTAAGTAATCATAGAATTTTCTTTTTTTATTCTGTTGACACAGTGTACCACATTAATAGATTTTTGAATGTGGAACCAACCTTGAATCCTGGGATAAAACAATCTGGTCATCATGTATTAGACTTGTACACTTTTGGATTAGATTTGTTAATTGGTTGAGATATTTGCACTTATTTTCATGAGGGATGATCTGCAGATTTCCTTCCTTTCCTCTTTCCTTTCCTTTCCTTTCCCTTCCTTTCCTCTTTCCTTTCCTTTCCTTTCCCTTCCTTTCCTTTCCTTTTCTTCTTCTCTTCTCTTCTCTTCTCTTTTTTCTTTCTTTCTTTCTTTCTTTCTTTCTTTCTTTCTTTCTTTCTTTCTTTCTTTCTTTCTTTCTTTCTTTCTTTCTTTCTTTCTTTCTTTCTTCTTTTCTTTCTTTCTTCTTTTCTTTTCTTTCTTATTTAGTAGAATTCACTGGTGAAACCATCTTGGTGTTTTCTTTGTGGGAAAGATTTAAACCATAAATTAAATTTCTTTAACAAACATAGGAATAGGTAGTGTGTTTCTTTTTTGAGCTTTGGTAGTTTATATCTTTCAGTGAATTAGTCCATATGATCTAATTTATCAAATTTATTGGCATAAAATTATTAGTAATATGTCCTTATTATCCTTTTAATATCTGTTTTATCAACAGTGTTATTTATTTTCCTGCTTCCAATATTGATAATTTCTTTTTCATAACACTCGTTCTAGAGGTCTATCAATTCTGTTGATATCAAAGAATTCTGAAAATCGGCTTTTGTTTGCTTTGAGATTCTTCACGATCTTCTGTCATCCATTTAAGTGACTTTTGATTATTTTTATTTATTATTTCCTTCCTTCTGTTTGCTTTAGATTTAATTTGTTCTTCTTTTTCTAGTTTCTTAGGATGGAACCTTAGATCATTAATTTTAGAACTTATGTTTTTTCCAATATGATTGTTTCTTCCTAAGGACTGTCTTAGTTTCATTCATCATATCTTCATATGTTGTGCTTTCACTTCAAATCCTTTCAAAACATTTCCCATTTTCCTTGTCATTTTTTTTCTTTGACTCATGGATTAGTTAAAAATATGATGTTTCCAAACATTTGAGGATTTTCAAGCTATTATTCTCTTATTGAGTTCTAGCTTCTCAGTTCTATTGTGTTCAGTGAATATATTTTGTATGACTTAAAAATTTTGTAGAAACATGTTTTATGACTCAGAATATGGTTAACATTGATACATGTACACTTGCAAATAATGTATATCCTGTTGTTGATTGGTAGATTGTTAGGTAAAATGGGATGATAATATTGTTCAGATTTTCTATGTTTTTACTGATTTTTAAATTGCTATTTTTCTATCATGTACTGAGAGAGGAATATTAAAATTTCCATTTATATTTGTGGATTTGTGTATTTCTATTTTCAGTTCTCTCACTTTTTAAAAAAGTTTTTTTTATTATACTTTAAGTTCTAGGGTACATGTGCACTACGTGCAGGTTTGTTACATATGCATACATGTACCATGTTGGTGTGCTGGACCCATTAACTCATCATTTACATTAGGTATATCTCCTAATGCTATCCCACCCCACTCCCCCCACCCCATGACAGGCCCCAGTATGTGACATTCCCCTTCCTGTGTCCAAGTGTTCTCATTGTGCAATTCCTACCTATGAGTGAGAACATGCGGTGTTTGGTTTTCTGTTCTTGCGATAGTTTGCTGAGAATGATGGTTTCCAGCTGCATCGATGTCCCTACAAAGAACATGAACTCATCCTTTTTTATGGCTGCATAGTATTCCATGGTGTATATGTGCCACATTTTCTTAATCCAGTCTGTCATTGATGGACATTTGGGTTGATTCCAAGTCTTTGCTATTGTGAATAGTGCTGCAATAAACATACGTGTGCATGTGTCTTTATAGCAGCATGATTTATAATCCTTTGGGTATATCCCCAGTAATGGGATGGCTCGGTCAAATGGTATTCTATAGTTCTATATCCCTGAGAGATTCTAGTTCTATATCCCTGAGAAATCACCACACTGTCTTCCACAATGGCCGAACTGGTTTACAGTCCCACCAGCTGTGTAAATGTGTTCCTGTTTCTCCACATCCTCCCCAGCACCTGTTGTTTCCTGACTTTTTCATGATCACCATTCTAACTGGTGTGAGGTGGTATCTCATTGTGGTTTTGATTTGCATTTCTCTGATGTCCAGTGATGATGAGCATTTTTTCATATGTCTGTTGGCTGCATAAATGTCTTCTTTTGAGAAGTGTCTGTTCATATTTTTCACCCCCTTTTTGATGGGGTTATTTGTTTTTTTCTTGTAAATTTGTTTGAGTTCTTTGTAGGTTCTGGATATTAGCCCTTTGTCAGATGAGTAGATTGCAAAAATTTTCTCCCATTCTGTAGGTTGCCTGTTTACTCTGATGGTAGTTTCTTTTGCTGTGCAGAAGCTCTTTAGTTTAATTAGATCCCATTTGTCAATTTTGGCTTTTGTTGCCATTGCTTTTTGTGTTTTAGACATGAAGTCCTTGCCCATGCCTATGTCCTAAATGGTATTGCCTAGGTTTTCTTCTAGGGTTTTTATAGTTTTAGGTCTAACATTTAAGTCTCTAATCCATCTTGATTAATTTTTGTATAAAGTATAAGGAAAGGATCCAGTTTCAGCTTTCTACATATGGCTAGCCAGTTTCCCCAGCACCATTTATTAAATAGGGAATCTTTTCCCCATTTCTTGTTTTTCTCAGGTTTGTCAAAGATGAGATAGTTGTAGATGTGTGGTATTATTTCTGAGGGCTCTGTTCTGTTCCATTGGTCTATATCTCTGTTTTGGCACCAGTACCATGCTGTTTTGATTACTGTAGCCTTGTAGTATAGTTTGAAGTCAGGTAGCGTGATGCCTCCAGCTTTGTTCTTTTGACTTAGGAGTATCTTGGCAATGTGGGCTCTTTTTTGGTTCCATATGAACTTTAAAATAGTTTTTTCCAATTCTGTGAAGAAAGTCATTGGTAGCTTGATGGGGATGGCATTGAATCTATAAATTACCTTGGGTAGTATGGCCATTTTCACTATATTGATTCTTCCTGTCCATGAGCATGGAATGTTCTTCCATTTGTTTGTGTCCTCTTTTATTTCATTGAGCGGTGGTTTGTAGTTCATTTCTCTCACTTTTTGTCTTATGTGTTTTTAAGCTCCTTCATTAGGTGAATGCACATTTAGAAATTTAATTTTTCTTGATGAATTCTAATGCTATCATCTTTTCAATCCCTGAGAATATTTCTTGTTCCGAAGTCTACTTTATCTAATACTAATTAAATTACTCAAGATTTTTGTGGATTAGTATTTATATGGTATATATTTTTCCACCCTTTGGTTTTTAACCAATCCATATCTTTCAATTTGGAGAGGAGTTCTTGTACTCCAATCTATTAACCTCTGCCTTAACTTTAGCATTTAGACCACTTACACTTAATGCAGCTATTGATGTGGTTAGATTTAAATGAATAATCTACAATTACTGTTCTATTTGTCCTACCTCATCTTTCTTCTCTTTTTCTATTTTCTTGCCTTCTCAATTAATTGAGGAATTTCTATAATTCCAATTTAGCTCTACTATTGGCTTATTAGTTATCCTTCCTTTTTATTTTATTTAATGGTTGCTCTAGGGGTTTGATATACATCTTCAACATACAACAGTCTACCTTCAAATAATATTGTACTACGTCACAGTTAGCATAGAAAACAGTACACTTGTATATTTCCATTTTCTTTTTTTTTTTTTTTTTGAGATGGAGTCTCGCTCTGTCACCCAGGCTAGAGTGCAGTGGCCGGATCTCAGCTCACTGCAAGCTCTGCCTCCCGGGTTTATGCCATTCTCCTGCCTCAGCCTCCAAAGTAGCGCCCGCCTAGTTTTTTTTTGTATTTTTTAGTAGAGACTACAGGCGCCCGCCACCTCACCCGGCTAGGTTTTTTTGTATTTTTTAGTAGAGACAGGGTTTCACCGTGTTAGCCAGGATGGTCTCGATCTCCTGACTTCGTGATCCGCCCGTCTCGGCCTCCCAAAGTGCTGGGATTACAGGCTTGAGCCACTGCGCCCGGCCATATTTCCATTTTCTTCTTTCCATCCTTTGAACTAACTAAAAATGTCATACAGTTTACTTTTACAAACGTTGTTAACCCTAAAGTGCACTCATTTTTTTTTTTTTTTGCATTCAATTGCCAAGTATAACAAAGGTCAAAAAATAAGAAAAAATATCTTCTATGTTCATTCTCACTTTTATTATTGTGACACTCTTCATGTTTTTGTGTAGATTCAAATTTCTACCTCGTGTTATATTTCTGCTTGAAGAAATTCCTTTGAAATTTCTTTCATTGCAGGTTTAAGCTTTTGTTGGTCTGTAAGTCTTTTTGTAAACCTTTATTGTTTGAAAACCATTTTGCTAGTTACAGAACTCTAAGCTAAATTTTTTTTCTTTCATTCCTTTAAGGTGTCATGTTTTGTTTATTTTCTAGCTTGTATAATTTCTGTAGAAAAGTATCTTCTAAATCTTGTATTTGTTCCCTTATATGTTGTTTCTTCTTCCAACTCCATGGCTGTCTTCAAGCTTTTCTTATTATTTTTATTTTCAACAGTTTGATTATTATGTATCCAGGAAAGTGTGTGTGTATGTGCGTGTGTGTGTGTGTGTGTGTGTGTGTGCATGTGTGTGTGTGTGTGTATGCTCACATGCACATTATTACTTATCCAACTTATCATCATTTGAGGTTCTCAGATCTACCGTTTTCTGTCACTCCTTTTGGAAAATTCTCAGCCATTATGTTTTCATTTATTTCTTCTGTTCCGTTTTCTCTCTCTCCTTATATGTTTTCAATTATAATATATTAAGTCATTTTATATTGTTTCATGGCATGTGGATGCTCTGTTTTGCTTTATTCACTCTTTCACTTAATGCTTCATATTTTTATTTTGTATTTCAAGTTTAAGTTAATTCAGTCTTGCTTCTTCTGTGTCTAGTCTACTGATAATACATTAAAGGAATTCTTCATCTTGGTTACCATGGGTTTTTAAAATATTTTAAAAATTGGAGTCTTTAAATTTTAATTAATTTTCCCATTTATTCATGCACATGGTCTATCTTTTCTACTGGATATTTTGACATATTAATCCTCATTATTTTAACTCCTCTGTCTGCCAGCTTCAACAGAGTCCATCTTTGTGTCTATTTCTGTCGACTGCCTTATGCCTTAACAGTGAGTTGCTTTTTCTTGCTTTTCATGTGTTCCTAAATTTTGATTGACTGTTGGACGCTGTATATAGAAGAACAGTAGAGACTGAAATATGAAGTATTTTTGCCCTGAAATAGTCATGCCTCATCTTATTTAAGGCTATTAATATGGATATATGAAATATGAATATGGAGACTGACCTAATGGTCAATCACATCAGTGATTGTGTCTTCTTAGGTTTTGTTGTTGCTGTAGTTAGCTGTAGACCTCAGATTGTTTTCAGCAGTGAATCTCCTGCTACCTTCTGTTTGGTGTGTGGCCTGAAGTGTTGAAGTTCTCTTAATGTTTCTTCTTTACTTTCTGCTTTGCTTCAATAGTTCCCAAATACCTGAGCAATAGAAGAGGACTGTCTCCACACTCTTGCTTTTCTTCCAGCAGTATACTGATTTGCATGTGATTTAGTGTTGGGCTTGTCGTGGGGACAAGCAGATACTTTTGATTCTCTCATTACAGCATCACTCTTAGGCAGGCTAATGTACTCTTGAGCCTCCAGGCTGAAAGTTTCTCTGTGTTCTTGTGTTCCCTCACTATGGCAGTCATACCCTGCCTAGCATCTGTAGGAGCAGGGGGAGGAAATTGGCTTTAGGCAGGAAAGAGTTTGAGTGATCTTTGCAAGATCCTAGGCCTATGAAGATTTTCTTCCACTTTCCTAGAAAGAGATGGTCTTTGCTTTTACTCTTCCCTCTGCAGCAATGTATCTTTGCTTGGAACAGGTCGCAGGAGAGTTTTCTGTTTCACCCTCAGTGGTGGGCTGCTTTTGCTTATTAAGTGCAAGGCAGGTGGTGAGCGATGGGTAAGGGGATTTCCAACCTTCTCCGCCTCTAAGAGACCAAGAGTTTTTGCTTCTGTATCTTGCCTAATTGCAGTTTAACATTGTCTGAGCCCCGGGGCCTAAAGGGTTTCCTGCTCTTTCTCCAGCAGCTTAAAGCTATGGGTACCTAAACAAGAAGAGTCTAGGAAAGAAGATAGGGTTTTTCTTTGTTTTATCCTCTTTCAATTCTCCTTCCCTGCTCACATCTTTTTTGTGAACACCAGGTGGAGGTCAGAGAACAGAGCTTTCTGTGAGTTCAGACTCAGCTTGCGTCTGAGGGTCTAAGGGAGGCTAGCTCATAGCTCTTTAAGAATTTGTTGTAATATTAACTGCTTTCTTCTAACCTGCTTTTATGATGGCAGTTTCCTTTTGTGCTCTAAAAATGCATCACTTCCTAGGTCTTGTGTGTCCTCACAGGGGCTGTTCACTCTGGAATTATGTTCACCTGCTTGCCTTCAACCTCAGCTCTCTAATGATCTTCAGGGAAGTTACAGTTTTCTAGATTATCCAGCTTTACTTTGCATTAGGGTTACTCTAAGGTGATTTTTTACATTCTATAGTCCCTTCAAATGTGCATCAGGGTTTCCCACCTTTCTATGCAGTCTCACAAGGAAGGAAGACATGGAGAAATTCACCATTGGATTTGCAACATGATAATCATTGGTAACTTGAGAAGTATAATTTCAGTAGAATGGTGGTGGCCATGGCTTGATTTGGGAGTGGGTTCAAGGGAGAAAAAAGGGAGAAGAAGAATTAGAGGCTACGTTTAGATAATTTTTGTGGGGAGTTTTCCTGGTAAAGGGTAGTGGAGAGATTAGGTAGCAGCTAGAATGAGGAGAGTTTATTGCTGGAAATATGTCTTTGGACAGGGGTTTCACCTTTGTTTGGAGCATGACAAATTTCTCTAACAAAGCAGGAGGGAAGGAAGATTATTTTAGACACTGACACTGGTAGGTGAGATGATGTGGTGGAGGAAACTTGTGAAGGTTCTTTTATTACTGCTTTTGTATTTTCAGTGCCTGAGAAGGCAGGTATCAGGTGAGAGTAAGGACCATGTTGAGGGTTTGAGAACAGCTACAAAGGTGTGAATTAGTAATCTATTAAGAATGCAAATGGACTAAGATTTGAGAATGACAATTTTCCACCTTAAAAGGTAACTAAGCCGGAAAAACAACGGCAAAATTTTTCTTTCTTTCTCTGTTATCTTCCATTTGTTATCCTTACACAAAAATATATAGCTTCGTAGTCACTTCTTTTGCATGTGTGCTATGCAATAGCTAACATAGCAATTGAAATGTTAAAAAAAAAGTCAATGATCCACTTCTTTGACATCTTAAGGAAAAAATTATAGAGCTGTTCATGATTCTGGTAATTTTTATGTTATGTGAGTGTTGCCCTAGTATTCCTCTGGCACCACTGGTACACATGATCTGGTGAATAAGGAAACAGGCCATGATTATGGTTCATTTGGCTTGAACACCTTGCTGGCACATCCAAATAATATACTTCACCACTGTTACTGGAAATCCTCTGAAAATTCCCCCAAATGGATTGTGACACTTCTTGAACCACTTTGTAACAACTTAATTTTTCACCTAGGAACCAAATATAATAATAGATTATGACCAGTTGTTAAGCAAAGTGAAGCAAGGTCAGTGTGCTCTTTTCTGATATGTAGGCTGTACATCTGCATTGAGGGAGGAGTAGCATCTGCATAGCATCTGCTCAGAGTTCCTCTGTTTGGGAATTCTGTAAGAATTAAAGAAAGAGGAAAGAAACATGAAAGGTGGCTTGACAGTCAAGGAAAGGTTTATTTTAGAGAAAACAAACCTGAGAGGGGCTTCTGGAAGAGTTAGGTCAGAGCTCACTCTTTTACAGACTAAGAGTTTTTAAGGATTTGGGGTGGGATAGTTTATCAGAGGCTTGGACTGCTTCTGTGTCTCTTTATGTGCTTATCTGGGAGGGAGAGTTTGTATCTGTTCCATACATTTTCCTGCAGCTGCAGGCAAACCCCCCTCCCCAGTCTGCTTTTAGTTTCCCTATCTTAGTGCACCTGAAGGGAAAGGAATGTGCTTATTAAGGACCACTGTTTTACTGGGGCCCATTGTATGAAGGTGAAGTTTGGCAGTTACCCAAGAGACTTACCCCCAACTCCTTCCATACCCTAGCTGTCTTATCTGTGTTTTACTGTCTGCTTTTTCTGGCTGCTTGTTGTTAGAAGAGAAGTGATTTCCTTGAAATGCATGAAGCTAGAAAGGGAGCTGGAACTTAAAGTGGTGGTGTTTGTCCCAGATAATGGTGCTCCTGCTCCGTCAAATTCTACTTGTAAACTCTTATTACTTCTGGTGTCTGTAGGTAGATTGGCAGGGGCAGGGGGATTTGTCCCTTTGCATCTCAGACAAATTAATATTATAATCAGATTTCACCAGAGGCCCCAAACTTCTGTCCAGAGAAAATAATAAGATCAGAACACTGCAGGAACATACACTTAGTGCTCCCTAATGTTTTGAGCTGTGGTTTGTGGATATGTGTGCATCATCTTCCTCCAAGAGATGGCATGAACAATTCTGGCTCTTGTTTGTGCAGTTAAAGATAACCATGTTCAAGTAAGTACCTGCAGGCAGGATAGGTATTGTCTGGATATTGCTTAACATTTTCTTTGGCAGAACAAAAAGGGACTGAGAAAACTTTTGGTTGTTTCCTTCTCTCACTACCATGGAATTTCTACCCCATGGCTTTTGAAAAGAATCAAAGTCATGTGTTTTACAGACAAAGGAGTTTGACAGTACCAAGTCTGGCAGTAACTACGGCAGCTGTACACAACCGAACAGCTCAATTTTCTTAACATGCAAATACGCTAAAAAAAAAAAAAATTACAAAAAGTCAACAATTTCAAAGCATCAACAAACATTTGAATGGTAATAATCTTTGCATCATGACTGAGTCTCACCATGGCTTAATCTTATGGGATTAAATCATGAGTAATGCAGAAGATCACTCTGTTGAGCTGACTTCCAAATCCCAGCCATGTTCTCTCTTTCCACCTCTTATGATCTGTCGTCTCTTTGCCTCTGGGCAGCTTAATTCAATCTCTTGCCAGTCTCCTTGATCTACTCTTCGAGTTCACAGCTTGTGCTCACATTTCATTTCCTTTCAGGGTGGAAAACTAGGAAACCCTTTCTTCTTGAAGTCCTTACTACTCTAGAATATGCTATGCTTTTATCACTCACGCATGGCATCTTCCTCTCTAATTTCATTTTTATTTGAGACTTCTAACCAGTACCCATATTGAATGAAAGATCACATTATGTAATTGATTTCTAGATTTATTGATAACCAATGCTCATAATTAAGTCCTTGTCTGGGATAGAGAGTAGCAAAAAGCCACAAAATGATTGTCACTGCTAAAGTGGATTAAAACCTTGTTTACAGGCACCTCAGCTATTACCTTCTACACATTATAGTTGACTTCTTTCTCTGTGCTCTGCTTGGCTCCCATACATTCTTGTAGATTAATAAACTGTTTCTACATGCATGGTACAACTCACCTCATCCTCTCAATCAGTCTTTGAACCTAGATTTGAATCTACTGGTTTATATTGGCCCAGGTTGGCTCCCTTTAGGTAGTGTACCAAGACCTCTTCTAGAAGTTATGCACTGAGAGGCATGTCTACCAGGATTTTGAAGGTGGACACACAATTTCTTTCAGATTTATACTAATAAATCTTTCATCATATTAATTTCAAAAAGTCTTTAGATTCATACAGATTTGGGTAAAATTCTGGATCTACCAATTACCAACTGTGTAACCTGGGGCAAGTTCCTAACATTCTCTAGGCCTTAATTCTATCTTCTGTAAATGTTTTATGCTCAGCAAGTGTTAGCAATTATTTAATATTTTGGTTTTAAAAAATGATGTTATGATGATAATATGATAATGGACATTAATCAGGTAAATATTATAATTAGCGAGGTTTAGTAGGCATTAGCACTATTCACTAGTATTTGGTTCTCCTCTCATTCTGGTTGCACTGGAGGATTAAAGTCTCCTGACCCCTTGAAGTTAAGCACTGTCATGTGACTTACTTTTGGTTAATGAAATATTTAAGAGATTATATGTGACTCCCTATTATTCTCCCATCTCTTTCTCTCCCTGCCTGGGTCATTGCAGAATCAGTTGTTGATAAGGCTGAGCCAACACGTGCAGTACTGCTGTTTTGGAAAGATTAAGCCATTTAGAGTTTGGTATCATTTATTACCAAAACATAATTTTCTTACTTTGAATGATTCACAAAGTCAGTGAAGGAAAAAGTGGTTAACATAGTGATTGTTTCTTGGATAAGCTTGTCTGCAAGAAAAGTTAGAGTCTTAACCATGGTTAAGAGAAACTATATCTAGGGGTGGCAGGGAGTAGTTTAAATGTAATATTCTAAGACGTGTGGTGAACTCATGTTTTGGCTGAGCTGGTTCTGGTAGCAGAAAGTAGCAGAGATAGAGAGGTAAGTTAGACAGAGCCACTGTCCAAGTTTTGGGGAGAATACCATCTAGTCACTGGAATATAAAGAGGTCCAATTTCCAGGAAGGGCAAATTGTCAAAAATGCAACAACCTATAGAAAGGGATTCAATGAAGAAGGCCTGCTATGGAAGGTGAACCAAAATTCATATCAGAAAAATGAGACAGAAACCCATGTGTTGAACCTGGTAAATATGGTATTGTTAGAGCCAAGGGCTGTAGTTTAATAGAATGGAAATGCAGAACTGTACTGTCCTTTAGAATAAAATACTAAAAATGTTGCATTGTATTCTAAAAACTCTAGACTCAAACTATTAGACAAATGCAACCCAAATTGCCTGAGCAAGTAGTCATAAAATTAATTTAGTATGACTTTCACTTCTGAAATTTCATTAAGTCTTGATAAAATTCTCGTAATTACAAACACTGTACTATAGTAATTAGACATGAAATAGTATAGCTTGAAAGAGAGAGATTGGGTCTTGCAAGAAATGATCATGTCACAAAATTGTTAGTTTTATATTACAGCTGCATTGAAAGCTTGAAGAAATAGAATCCTTAGGGATTTTTATTTGTCTGTCAGGAAGAATAAACTGATGGAGCAAATAATGCCTTCTAAAGATTAAACTGTAGCAAGAATATTATTAACAGAGGTTTAGCCACCTTATGTGGGAATGCCAGCCTCATTCAAATTTTTCAGAAATTTGCTCCAGGACTTGCTACCATGATATATATATATTTTCTTTCTACTCTGGTTCTCTTTGGTCAAATATGAAAACCATTGTTCTAAAGTTTAATAATTTTTTTTTTGTACTGCTGTTGCTGCCCATTAATATAATTGCTGAGGTTGCCAGGGTCCAATGTTGACGGTACAACTGCTTGTGGAAGGTGCACAGAAGAGAAAAAAACCCCAATAACACATCTTAAATAGGATGGACATTTATTTCTCTTCCTCAAAAAGGCAGTCTAAGGCTGGTACAGTAGCTTTGTGGCCAATAGGGATCCAGGTTTCCTCCAGGGTTAAGCTCTGTCATTCTAGTTGTTGATTTCCATTTTCAAGATTATTTCCTTTGTTGGAAGCCACCAGCTGGAGGAAATATAAAAGGGCAAACATAACTTCCTTTTTTTTTTTTGAGACGGAGTTTCACTCTTGTTGCCCAGGCTGGAGTGCAATGGCGCGATCTCGGCTAACTGCAACCTCCACCTCCTGGGTTCAAGCGATTCTTTTGCCTCAGCCTCCAGAGTAGCTGGAATTACAGGCACCCATCACAACGCTAGGGTAATTTTTTGTATTTTTAGTGGAGATGGGATTTCACCATGTTGGCCAGGCTGGTCTTGAACTCCTGACTTCAGGTGATCCATTCGCCTCACCCAGGGCAAACATAACTTTCCACCATTCCATCCACTTCCATTAAAGAGGTTTCCTGGAAGCTCTATACAACATTTCTACTCACATTTCATTAGCTTAGCCTTAACCAAGCCTAGCTGCAAGGGGAGCTGAGAAACTCAGAGCTTAATTCCAGGGAGCAGATAGGAGTCTCTACTACTCTGCTCCTAATGAAGATAGAAAATAGGTATCAAAATGCAACTAGCTATCTTGTCATAACCACCAAAGCCACTGTCAAAAGTACTACTGAAGATTTGATTTCAATGTCCCACTGGGTTTTTTCTAAGTCAAAAGAACATTTTTAATTAAAAATCTACATATTCATTATATAGTACATAGAACATACAGTGACATAAAAAAGAGCATTAAGTTTGTTCTATAATTGCACCATCTAGAAGTAACCACTAGGATATTTTGGTATATATCCTTTTGGTTTTTCATATATACTTACATATTTATACACCTATATATCTATCTACATAAATTACTATCTATATGTGTTGCATATTATACATATGTACAAATACACATACACATAAAACATAGTTAATTTTAACCATACTCTAATATTGTTTTATTCATATTTTCACTTATCAACATTTTCTTATATCATTAATTTTTTGGAAACTGTGTTTAAATATTTGTATTGCTATATAATATGCCATCTAAAAAAGGTTTTATATATATGTATTCAAATATTCTATAAATATGCTATACCTGAGTTTTCAATTTTGTTCCTTATATGATAATGAACATAGTGTCTTTATATATTTAGATCCCTTTGGATTAATTTCTCAGTATAAACTGTTAGAAACAACTGTTTTGTCAAAGATTTAATATTTTGAAAATTCAATATTATGTTTATAGTTAGATAATTTTACAATTGAATGTTTAGTGTGAACCCAGAAAATCTGAGACAGGTCTCAGTTAATTTAGAAAGTTTGTTTTGCCAAGGTTGAGGACATGCACCTGTGACACAGCCTCACGAGGTCCTGACGACATGTGCCCAAGGTGGTCAGAGCACAGTTTGGTTTTGTACATCTTAGGAAGACATGAGACATCAGTCAACATATACAAGATGAACACTGGCTCCATCTGGAAAGGTGGGACAACTAGAAACAAAGGTGGGAAGGCTTGAAGCAAGCTGTTAGGGGGCTTCCAGGTCATAGGCAGATAAGAGACAAATGGTTGCATTCTTTTGAGTTTCTGATTAGCCTCTCCAAAGGAGGTAATCGGATATGCATTGATCTCAATGAGCAGAGGGGTGACTTTGAATAGAATTGGAGGCAGGTCGGCCCTAAGCAGTTCCCAGCTTGACTTTGCCCTTTAGCTTGGTGATTTGGGGGCCCCAAGATATATTTTTATTTTGCATTAGTAAAACTAAATCTAAATCAAAATTTACATTAGGCAATGCCTTCTGAAACTACAGGTGTTTATTCAGGCATTATTTTTAGGCTACCTTTGAGGATTGGTGTTTATACATTCATTTTAAAAACAACAGCAACACCACACACACACACACACACACACACACACACACACCCCGGAAAAAAAAAAGTGAAACACAGCAGACATTCCAGCATCTCCACCTTTTATAAAATGTTAGTGAGGCATGAATGCTGTTTCTTCATGTTTCTTTTTGATGTAAGTGTTGTTTTTTTTTTTTTTTGCATATACCAGGAAACACTGAGCGTTTTCATGTATGTGGGACAGGAGTGTGGAGAGTTTCTGGAGGAGGATTAGAATACATCCATGGATCTTTGATCCTACTGGCCTTACAGGAGTAATGCAACAGAAAGCACGGGACATAAGTGTATGGCTGCTTGGGGAAAAAAGGCTCATTTACTGGGCATTGTTCTTAGCATGTGGGAAGACACAATTTTTCTGTCTTGAATTCAGGCCTATAAGTGTCATTAGCCTCATTCTGATTGGGTGAGAAATGTCAGAGACCAGAATGTTTCATTTATAACAGATTCATTTTTAAGACACTTTAAAGCAAGACCAAACTTAGAAAAGTCGGGTATTTCAAAGTAGGCCTCTTATAATGGCCTTTGATATATCTTAAACATCTTCTTAATTAACAGTTTGGAGAAAGCTAATTAATTACCCAGGGGTCCTCAGAATAGCTTAATTGTTCACAGAAAAACTGAAGCTGTTTTCAGTACCATAAAATCGTTCTAAAAAGAGAATGTCAGGCATTTATATTTGACTATCAAGGGTTTGAAAAAAATTTTAAAGATGTGGTTGTCAATATGGACAAGGGAAGCAAAGAATCTGCTCAATAATTATAATTAGAGATCTGTATTTAGGAAGAAATCTTAAAAATTTGCTTAGTATTCTCTTTGCTTGATTTCATCCCAAACGATCAATTTAACAAATCTCATTCTTGAGATGTTGAACACATTTTCATGACTTGGAGTATAGAGACTTGACTCCAGGAATTGTCTCTTGATTTTTTTTCCGAACTTTGGGATAATTAGTTTATGGTAAAACTTCTAGTTAGACCATTTGCATTTAAAGACACAATGCACCTTCTTTTTCTTAAGACATACTGAGATAGAACAAATGCTGTCTACCGAGTGTGTATTCTGGATCAAATCCTTCATGTATGTTGCCTCTAATTTTCAAAACAAGTCTGCAAGGGAGGAATTATTATTAATTCTTTATAAATGAGAAAACTGAATTTCAGAGAAGGTAGTACTTAATTTGCTTCAGGTTTCATAGTTACCAAGAGTCAGAGGTAGGACTGGAACCTAGGTCACATGGCGGCCAAGCCACCAGGATGGTTCACTAAGGAAGACATTGGTTCTGGGATGGAGCAGATAAAAAATGAAAGGTGAAGCTCACTGAATAACTTTGTGAAAATAGATAGGAAGATAAAAAAGTAAGACTTGAAAGCATTACCTTTGTTAAGTTTTCTTTTTCTTATTTAAAATAAAAAAACCCAGTAGAGAAGGGGAATTTTCAAAATTAAGTATTAGTCAATACAAACTATTCTCTTCTAAAAAGATACTTAAAATCTTAAATTTCTGGAAATTGTATAGTCTGGAGCATGTATGCTGATTCAATCTCTCTGTAAAATAGAGGGAAAGATGTTTTGAGTTGACTAATAAAATAAGTGGTTTGTTTTCTTCTGACGGCCTCATTATACTGCAAGGCTGAGAGCAGTGTCAGCAGCAGAAGCATCAATTTAATACTCACTGAAGGCTCCAAATGTATTGAATGCTAAGTAGGTGAAGAACTTCTACAATTTAGGAAGGAATACTTTGAGGAAGATGGGAGCATACACAGCATCATCTTTTCATGTGAGGGCTTTTTATTCATTTGTCATGTTCAAATGCTCATTGTATAACTGTAGTGTAAGATAATGTTTAAAGAGCCCGATGTGTTTAGCTCGTGAGAGGCAGCATAGCTTAGTGCTTATGGTCTCCTCAGTAAGATTTTCTGGGTGCAAATCCTGAATCAGCCATTTACCAGTGGTTGTACCGAACCCCTCTTAACTTCAGTAGGGAAGGCACCAGCTTCAAGAGGTGGAAGAAGAGACCTAGAACCAGCAAACGACACACGGGCTTATACTAAGGGATTATATACAGGGGAGAGAGTCCATTGGTGGTGGGCTGGACAGCATACCCTCCTTCCTGAAGTCCAGCGGCAGTGGGCTGGGCAGGAAAACAACGACTTGTAAACAGTGTGCAGTTGATACAGCGTTTTCATTCAACACCCAGCCCTAACAACCTCCACCTGGCAACCTTCATTTAACTCCAAACTCAGGGCCTCAGTCCCCTGTACAGCTTGTATTCCACAGGATGGTGGTGGGGCAGTGGGGCTGGGGAATGGGGGGCCAGATGTTTCTCATAGATAACAAATGAATCTCTGGGTTGGCCAGTCCTGGATTCCCTAGCTCAGAACACATATTCAGGTGCATGTGCCATACATGGTCATTCTAAGGATTTGCTTGTTATTGCTGTCGGATGCATTTACCCTACACTAGCTGTGTTTTCTTTATTAATAGTTTAACCCCTCTGGGTCTCCGTTTGCTCATCTTCAAAACAGAGATAATAACAGAAGCTCTCTCACAGGGCTGTTATGAGAATTACATGGTTTAAGAGCAAGTTGTAAAGCATTTAGAATGTTTTATAATGTATAGTAAGTGCTATGTGAGTGTTTGATACTTGTCTTAGGAAACAACTCATAAAAATGGATACTTGGGTAAATAATAGCTCTATCCACAACACATAATTTTGAAAATGCAATTTCACAATCTCTTCAATGTTTTTAGTGCCAAAGAGATGCCATGATACATTTCTGTGGTGGTGTCCTGTGTTAAACAGAAGCTAACTCATTCTAATGAAACTTTGGAAAGATTCAAAGTCTCTAAGTTTGTTTGAAGTGGATTTTCCTTAAATCAGGGAGGAGGTTGTGTAAGATTGACACTTTGAGTTCTAGAATATCAAGAGCAAAGAATATTTCCTAAGCAATTTCAGAGATAAAGAACAAGAGGGTTGGAACTGCATCTGATTTCTCAACATGTATATCTTGTGCCAGAGGACAGCAAGGCCATAGTTTAAAAAATCTGAAGGGAGATGATTTTAACCTAAAATTCTATGCCCAGCCAATCTTATAATCAAGTGCACAATAGGATAGCAACATTTCCAGATGGTCAAAGGCTCAGAAAGTTACCTACCATACTTCCTGAGTCCTAACTCTTACGTAAGAAATTACTTAAAGATGAACTAGAGTGAAATGAGGAGCAAAGCAAGCCAGAACAACAGATGGCAATGAGGAAACAGTTGATCCCATTCAGGAGAGGAATGAAGCAAGTTCCCATGATGACAGCTGGGCAGTCAGCCCGAGAGCCATTGGTTCAGGCTTGAGCAAGCAGAGAGAGGACCAGAAAGGAGGAAAACTGAGAGAGTTTCAAGAAATTTGGCAATATTCTTGAGGGAGTAGATATGTTAAGGCAGACTACATAAGGAAAAAGAAATGGCAGTTAGTAGAAAACAGGAAAAACATATTGAGTCCTCAATCGGACCAAGGGCAACACTGGATCATTGTTTCTGTCTCCTTTCTCTTGATTATGTTACCAACTTCTATGTGGTTCATTAACTGAAATAAACTTCTCCAGTTCCTCCCTTCTGTGCACTGGGAATGAGGAGAGAGTGAATTGTTCGTGTTCTCTGTCACTAAGCCTAGAATAGTTGCACTGACTCTCATGCAGAGAGAGGCCACAGTCCATGGAGCAGTGCAGCAGTGCAGCAGCATCCAATAGTCTTAGAGATGAGACTCAACAAAACTGATTGTATTCCTTCATCTGTTTTCACATTGTTGATAAAGATATACCCGAGACTGGGTAATTTGTAAAGAAAAAGAGGCTTAATGGACTCACAGTTCTACATGGCTAGGGAGGCCTCAAAATCTTGGTGGAAGGCGAAAGGCACTTCTTACATGGTGGTGGCAAAAGAGAATGAGAGCCAAGCAAAAGTGGAAACCCCTTGTTAAACCATCAGATATCATGAGACTTATTCTCTTCCAGGGAACAGTATGGGGAAACCCTCCCATGATTCAATTATCTTCCAATGGGTTCCTCTCACAACATGTGGGAATTATGGGAGCTACAATTCAAGATGAGATTTGGGTGGGGACACAGCCAAACCATATCACTGATGGAATGGTGAAGAGAACTGCCCATTAGCAAGATGACAAACTGATTAGTGCTGTTGTTCAGGAGAAAGCAACTTTTCTAACTCATGCCAGACAACTGTGTTTATTGCAAAGGGCAGAATCCTTCATCATAGCTGACTGAGGCCTTGCTTTTGATACCTATTTTCCACATGCCTGTATCTGGATAGGACATTGTGTCTCATGCTACCAAGGTACACTTCCATATTCACATTATGATGTTGTTAGCAGCATGCATTATTTTGAAATTGTAGTTTGGTTAAATTTTTCTTAAGCTCAGAAATTTGGACCATATGTGTCAGTGTATTTGGGCTTTAAATAATGATAAAGTATTTTGGCTGGGTGTGGTGGCTCACACCAGTAATCCCAGCACCTTGGGAGGCCAAGGCAGGTGGATCAAAGGGAGGTCAGGAGTTCAAGATCAGCCTGCCCAACATGGTGAAACCCGATCTCTACTAAAAGAAAAATACAAAAATTAGCCAGGCATGGTGGTGCATGCCTGGAGTCCCAGCTACTCAGGAGGCTTAGGCAGGAGAATTGCTTGAACCCAGGAGGTAGAGGTTGCAGTGAGTTGTGATGGTGCCAATGTACTCCAGCCTGGGAAACAGAACAAGACTCTGTCTAAAATAATAATAATAATAATAAGGTCTTTTTATAAATAATAATTAATCATTCTATTAATAACACATTTAATATAGGATGCCAAAATTATTAATAGCACTTTCCACATTGGAACATCTTAGGTCCTAATGATGACTCATCCATTACCAGGCAATCAGTAATACATGATCTATTTGCACTCAGGAAGGTTCAGGAAAGTAGGCTAGATGTACATACTCTGGGAATGTTCATTAACATTTCCCTCATTATTGCCTCATAGATTATTTTATCAGATAACAGTAGTTTCTCTCAGAAACTGGTTTCAACTCTTTATTTCAAACTTCCAAAGAAAAATGATGTAATAATTCATATGAATTATATCAACTATGATCTTGAGAAGGCTACTTGAAATATGAAAGAACTTTAGCTGATTAGTTAATGAAGAATCAATTGGTTTATCTATTTTCTCCCTTTAAAGGATTTTCGTTACTTCTACCTAGTGCAGCTCGATAATTAATTTGGAATTATCTTTAAAGAACTGAGAAGAGATGAATGTTTCAAATCTAAGTGAAAATGAGTAAGAGATAATTTTCTCTGAGAGAAAGAACACTAGTATATTACCTGATAGCCTCATTACTAGAGAAACCTGATCATTGATATAAGTAACGATAATCTTATTTATAAAATGATTTTTTATTAACAAAACCAACACAAATAAAAAACAGGGAAATAAATGCCACATGTAAATTGAAAGCACACAAGAACAAGCAAGCTATTAACCTTGTCCAACAGAAAATCAATAGCAGTGATTTTTATTTTACATCAGCGGCCTATCAATTATAAAGGGATGGGAGATCACATTTAGTCATTATTTAGCCAGGGACAGAAAGGTGAACCGGACCATGTATTTCTATATTTCTTCATAGAAGCTTGATTTTTGTAGGAGAGAAGATCCTATTGAAATGACAATTCTGTACATGCGAAACGTGTTTTTGCACCTTCTTAATGCAATGAATGCAACAGAGACCAAATTAGAGGCAAATGAAGTGAAGTGGAGGTCAGAATGTACAGGACCCAGGATACGTGGTTGATGAGAATAGAAGAGATTTGGAGGGATGACCTATGGCCTTTAAAAACATCAATTTAGAGTTTTCTCACTTACAGAGGGAAATACAGACATATGATAAACTGCAAGCTGCCTTTGGGACTGAGATCACCATTTACCTAATCTACTATTAATCTGGCTCCGGTCATACACTGACTTTAATAGTAGCTCCATTAAGTTTCATTTTAAGAATCAGATGCTCACTGTTTCTGATCTAAAACTAAGTAATTTATAGTCTGAAACCCATCAGATTACTGTCAATTGAAGCTTGATTTTACATTTACCTGGCATGTGCAATGTAATGTTTAAAATATTACGCAACTGGCTGGGTGTGGTAGCTCACACCTATAATCCCAGCACTTTGGGAGGCTGAGGCAGGCAGATCACGAGGTCAGGAGTTTGAGACCAGCCTGACCAACATGGTGAAACCCTGTCTCTACTAAAAACACAAAAGTTAGCTAGGAGTGGTGACATGTGCCTGTAATCCCAGCTACTCAGGAGACTGAGGCAGTAGAATTGCTTGAACCCGGGAGGCAGAGATTGCAGTGAGCCGAGATGGTGCCACTGCACTCCAGTCTGAGTGACACAGAGAGACTCCATCAAAAAAAAAAAAAAAAAAAAAAAAAAAATTTACTAAGATTTCTCAAAATAGAATGGTGATATTTTATGGTGTTTTATAGCAATTCACATGATTTTTATCAAAATAGTATTTAAGTCAAAATGTTGGTGCTGGAAGTGATTTAAAAAATCCTTATCAGGCCAGGGGTGGCGGCTCACGCCTATAATCCCAGCACTTTGGGAGAGAGAGGTGGGCAGATCACGAGGTCAGGAGATCAAGACCATCCTGGCCAACATGGTGAAACCTGGTCTCCACTAAAAAAAAAAAAAAAAATTAGCTGGATGTGGTGGCTCGTAATCCCAGCTACTTGGGAGGCTGAGGCACTAGAATCACTTTAGCCCAGGAGGCGGAGGTTGCAATGAGCCGAGATTGCACCACTGCACTCCAGCCTGGTGACAGAGTGAGACTCCGTCTCAAAAGAAAAAAAAAGGAAAAATCCTAGTCAATCTTCTAACTGTTTTATATTTCATGAGCAACAACTTGTGAAATCAAATGGATGACTTTTTAATTTTGCAACTATATTTTCTTCTTTTTACAACGCACTGCTCCTATTTTGTGCTTTAAAAAGAGTTTTCTATTCATCATTGAATCAGATACCATTGGCTGCATACCCAGCATCCAATGCCTTCTTTCTTGTTGACAATCAAATCCCGATTTCTCTAGACATTGGCTCCTCAGGGAGGAATACTATCTGTAGGTCAAAGGGACCTTTACCTGTCTAGTGACGGTCATCCTATCTCCTTGCCATTAGTTGGTATAGAAGTAGGCAGAGGATCTAATTTTGACCGATAAAGTATGAAGAGATGTCCTACTGAAGCTTTCTAGGAAAGATTTCCTTATGGGATTCAAGAAATATATCCAGGGGTGTAACAAAGTACATTATCCCCATAATGAACGTTGTGCAGCAGGACCAGACAGTAACTGGTTTAAATTTGAGGAAGCAGATGATGGCCCATAGGGGAGAAAACTAAGAGAAAGGGTTTGGAAGAATTGTTAATGTCCTTGAGAGATTGGCTAAGTGAAAGCAAATAATAGAAGAGAGAAAGGCAATTCAAAAGCACTTGAAAAATGTACTCTGTGTGTAATGAGCTCAAGGACATCGCTGAATATCACTTCTGAATTGCTTCCTTCTTGATTAAGTTGTCAACTTCTGTGTGACCTAGTCATTGAAATAAACCTGTCTAGCTCCTCACCAGTTCTGACTCATTTCGCTCTGAGACATTCCAAGAGCAGATCTGCTTTTCTGCTCTTGCTCTGAGGCCAGAAACAGCTGTGACCATCTTGGTGGTTTTCTGATGCCTGCGTCAATGTGGGGCAGAGCAGGGGCCCGAGAACCACAAGGAGGCAAAGGTGAGCCATGTGCCTGCCTCTGGGTCTGCTCTTTCTTCAGGTTCATTGTCATGTGAAGTTAAATTGTCAGCTTATCATTTATTCCACTTTGAGTCTGGGCTTACTGTTGCTTTCAGCAAAAGGATCCATTCACAAAATCAAAACTTCATTGGAACTTTACAGACCATGTTAATACGCTCCCTGGATGGGATAATGAAAGACATAAAGACAACTGTTTAGGCATATGTTGGTGCCATCTCCTTTATTCCTATTCCTCATAGCTTTGGGGCTAGATGGAAATAGGGATCCTTTCTCTGTTGCAACAGCATTTTATGAGCCTCTTTCCTCAACATAAATATACTTTTTCGGCATCACATCGTCCTGGGGCCCAGACCTTGGATCTCTTATTTTCATACCCTACCTCTACTTTCCAGATAATGTCATCAAACGTCATGCTTTTAAATACCAACAACACACTGACAACTTCTAAATTTACAGCTCTAATCTGGAGCTTTTCTCTGAACTCCAGCATCCTGCCTCCTAGGATCAACAGATTTTTTGACATCTCCACTCGGATATCTAACAGGAAGCTCAAATTTAGCAAGTCCAAATACACATTCGGGCTCCCTCAAATGTACCGCCTCCTCCCCACAGCCAAAGAAGTTAGATCTGCCATAACATTCTTCTCAGTTACCAACACTATCTTTCCAGCTGCTCAGGTCAAGAAACTTTGAGCCATTTTTGACTGATATATTTCTCTTCTACCTCACATCTGATTCACCAACAAATTCTGCTGGCTCTATCTTCAAAGTACACCCAGACCCAGACCACTTCTAATAACTTGCGTATTACAGCACTTGATCCTGGTCTGCTTTCTCTTGTAAGTGCCAATGGTCCCACATTCCCTTTCTAATGCTGTCTTCACAATTCTCCCTTCTCATTGCAGCCCAGCCTTGTTGCATTCCTTACTATTCCTGGTACAGGAAACAGCAGGAAGCCTTCCGTCTCCACCTCCAGGGCATTTCACGAGCCCTCTTCTCTTTGCCTGTAGCTATCTCCTTATCCCTAGCACTGCTCTCGCTCTCTAACTTCCTGCAGGCATTTGCTCAAATGTGAACAAGAAGTGAGGCTTTCCTTGACTCTCTTTTTGAGATTAGATTGTCTTTTCATCCTCAGACTCTGTATCTCTGCGGTCTGTATGATTTTACTTCTTAACACTTACCACCATCTGGCGTACTATATATTTTATATATACGTCACTGTATGTTTCCCCCTCCAGCATGTAAGCTTCATGAGGGCAAGGATTTTTGTGTGTTTTGTTCATTACTGTATTTCCATTGCCTAGAGTATTATTAGGCACATTGTAGGCACTCAAATATTATGTCTAAAAGTAATGTTTAATTAATGAAAAAAAATTCCATTTCTTGGTGATAACTATCAATCTGACAAGTGTGTTCTTGCTGCTAGATGCCAGTGATAATGTACTAAGATTTTAGTCAAGAGATATGCCTTAATCTACTAAATATTCAGTTTAAACATGGGATCTTTGAAGTGAGTATTTTAACAAGAAACAATGAATTTAATAGTGCATCATTTGGTAATTGTGAGAAAGCAAGCTTGCCCTAAACCTTTGTATCTGTTAACATTCTTTCAGTTTTAATAGAAACCCAACCCATATTTAAAAATAAAAAAGTATTCTCTAATTTAATGGAATATTTGGGTATGAGGTATTGGTCAGGATTTCAATGATTTTGGCTTCATTTCTCTTTTTCAGGAGTCCAGGTGTCTATACTTCTCTGTATGTTGGCTTCATCCTGAGGCTGGTGAGATGTCTGTAGATATATGGTCTCATATCCATGCATGGCAGTGTTCCAGCAAAGGGAGGGGAGGTTGTTTTAGAAAAATTTCTCAGAAGAGTCAGGAAGAATTTTCCTAGACGCTTCCAGCAAACCACTCCCCTATACCATTTTCTCAGTGTAAGTCGTATAACCATTCCTGAAGAAATTACTGGCAAGACGTTTGGGGTCACCTATAGTTATCAAGTCCACCCCTAAAGCTGAGGTAGACTTCCCCTGAGATGTATGGGGTTTCTGGGAAAAAGAGTGGGCTTAACAGCTATTAATAATTTTGGTTCTATGAGGAAGGAGAAAGAGGAGGGTAACCAAGTGTAAGCTGTAGCTGTTATATCTTAGGGACCAGTTATTTCTATTCATCCAGCTTTAGGAATAAGTTTATTAACTTCAACATAAGAGCCATAAAGAGTTTGTTTCTTTAGTCTTTCTCTAGAAATTCAGCTAAATTGATGCTGCCTATGTGGGTGAAGAATTAAACTGTTTTTCTTCTAAATGAACTCAGTGTCACCTAGAGGGAAAACAAAAACTTTATTGTGTTTTTTTCTTAAATATCTTCAAGTGTTTTGAATTTTGTAGCTAGTGCTTTGTGAAGCGTGAAATAAATGTATTAGTTCCTAAAATTATACAAACATTTTAATATATGCTATTGATCGATTTTAGATTTATTAGAATAATGCATGTATTTATTAAAGTTATGAAATGAAAGTGAGATAAATGTTGTCTGTCTTATCCTGAAGATGCAGTGTACTCCTTTTAAAAGAGTATATTGAAAATGTATATTTGGATCAGTTTGAGGACAATTAAAATAACAGAAATCTCTTTTGTATCTTAAAATATAGGTCATAAGAATAATTTCTTAGTGTATATAATTTGAGTTATCTTTATAAATTCAAAACCAGATCCGGGTTCAATGGAACTATTCCAAGTATTTATAAATCAGTTGCAGTGTCATGGGCTCTCATTCAGCATTTTTTATAGTGATGCATTTTTTTACGGAGGTAAAGTTTACGTAACATAAAATTAACCATTTTAAACCATGCAGTTCAGTGGTATTTAGTACTTCTACATTTCTGTAGTCATCATCGCTATCTAGTTCCAAGTAATTTTTGTCATCCCCAAAGGAAACCCTTTCCCCATGAAGCAGTCACACCCCACCCGCCCTCACCTCAATCCCTAGAAATCACTAATACGTTTCTATCTCTATGGATTTACCTATTCTGAATATTTTACCTAAAGGAAATCATATAATAGTGACATTTGTGTCTAGCTTCTTTCTCTTAGTATGTTTTTGAGATTCATTTCTGTTGTAGTATTTATCAGTGCTTCACTCATTTTATGACTGAATAATATTTCATTGTATAGACAGAACACATTTTGTTTCTCCATTCTGCTGATGGACATTTGTGTTGTTTCTGTCTTTTGGCTGTTGTAAATAATGCTGCAGTTTTCGTTTGAATGTTTTTAATTCTTTTGGGCAGATATTGGGGTGAAATTGCTGGGTCATATGGTCATTATATGTTTAACTTTTTGAGGAACAATCAAACCATTTTCTACAGTGGCTGCACCATTTTGCACTCTTAACAACAATGCACAAGGGTTCCAATTTCTCCAGGTCCTTGTCAAAACTTGCAGTTTAAAAAAAAATAGCCACTGTGCATGGTGGCTTACGCCTGTAATCCCAGCACTTTGGGAGGCCAAGGCGGGCGGATCACGAGGTCAGGAGTTCGGGACCATCCTGGCTAACACGGTGAAACCCCGTCTCTACTAAAAATACAAAAAATTAGCCAGGCGTGGTGGCGGATGCCTGTAGTCCCAGCTACTCAGGAGGCTGAGGCGGGAGAATGGCGTGAACCTGGGGGGCGGAGCTTGCAGTGAGCCGAGATAGCCCCACTGCACTCCAGCCTGGGTGACAGAGTGAGACTGCGTCTCAAAACAAACAAACCACAAAAAAATAGTCATTCTAGTGGATGTAAAATGAGATCTCATTGTGGTTTTGATTTGTATTTACCTAATGACTGATGATATTGAGCATCGTTTTTATGTACTTGGCCGTTTGTATATCTTTTCTGGAGAAATGTCTATTTAAGACCATTGCCGATTTTTAAATTGGCTTATCTTTTCAGGTTGAGTTGTAACCATTCCTTATCCTGAATAATAGACCCTATTCAGATACAGTTTAGTCTCATTAGTTGTAGATTCCATATTTGTGAATTTGCTTACTTGTTAAAATTATTTGTAGCCCTAAGTCAATATTTGCAATGTTTTTGTGGTCGTTCAAAGACATGCACGACAGTGAAACATTTAATTGCCAGAGGTACATGTTCCCAGTTGAGGTTGAATTAGGCATTGCTCCACCTTCTTGTTTTAGCTGTTACACACAGGTGACCAGAAGATAGAGACGGTAGGGGCAATGCAGTGTACTGCGATGATAATATATGATATGCATCTCCCCCTAGGGAAATACATATATACATTATATATATATGTTATACATATATATGTTAAGTGATGGATGTATGCATCCTATCACTTAATATATATGGGATATATCCATCACTTAATATATATATGTATAATATATGTATAATATATGTATTTTCCTAGGGGTAATGTTTCAGTTTTTGGTAATTTAGTGTTTGTTTTTTAAAATTTTAAAAATTATGTTTTATTTTTAATTGACATATAATAATTGTATATGTTTATGGGGTACAAAGTGACGTTTTGATACATGTGAACCTTGTGGAATGATTGGATCATTCTAATTAGTATATCCATCACTTCAAATATGTATCACTTATTTGTAATGAAAACATGTAAATTTCTCTTTTAGCTATTTTAACATATTTAATACATTATAATTAACTATAGTCACCATGTTGTGCAATATAACACCAGCACTTACTCCTTTTATTTGTAAACCAAAAAGTATCTGAGACTGGTCTCAATCAATTTATACATTTATTTTGCCACGGATAAAGATGCACATCTGGGAGAGAGGACTGTGCCTTTTGCCAAAGATAATTTCGAAGGCTTCACTATTTAAAGGGAAAAGGTTGGATGTTGAGGAAAGAGGAGAAAATTTTTTAAAGGTGTGGGTAGATAAGATGCAAATGGTTGCTTTCTTTTGAGTCTTTGGTCAGTCCTTCTTATGTGAGAGGGCAGGTAGAGGAAAAGTCACTTATGCATTTATCTAGCTTAGCGAATCTGCATTTCTACATAAGGTAAAATAAACAGAGGGCAGAAGAAGTAATCACATATGCATTTGTCTCAGGTGAGCAGAGGGATGACTTTGAGTTCTGTCCTTTGTCCTGTACCTGTGAAGATAAGCTATCAATGTACACTGTCAGGGTGACATTCAACATAACGGTTAGGGTAAAGATTTTGACGCCTACAAGGAATTTCCTAATGGGCAAATTCTGAGGGAGGTATGTAGCTCTTTAAAATCTTTGTAGTTATCTTATTTAGAAATAAAATGGAAGACAGGTTTGCCTGATGCAGTTCTCAGCTTGACTTTTCCCTTTGGCTTTGTGATTTATGGGTCCCAGGATTTATTTTCCTTTCACATATCTAAACGAAACTTTGTACCCATTGGCCAGCAACTCCCCTTTTCCCATTCAACCCTACCCCCATCCTCTGGTAACCACCATTCTACTCTCTATACTTCTATGGATTTGACTTCTGTAGCTTTCATATATGACATTTGTCTCTTTGGGCCTGGCTTAGGTTATTTCAGTTAGTGTAATGTCCTCTAGGTTTATTAGAGGACATTATGTTAAGGATGTTACACGTGTCCTTAACCTTGGCAAAATAAACCTCTACATTGATTGAGATCTGTCTCAGATACTTTTTGGTTTACCGATAAGAGGAGTAAGTGTTGATGTTAAATTGTACAACATGAAGTCTATGGTTAATTATGATGTATTATATATTTTAAAATAGCTAAAAAGAGTTTTTAATGTTTTCATCACAAGTAAATGATGTATATTTGAGGTGATGGACATACTAATTAGCCTGATCTGATCATATGGCATTTGTCTCTTTGTACCTGGCTTATTTCACTTAATATAATGTCCTCTAGGTTTATTCATGTTGTTATAAGTGTCAGAATTATTCATTTTTTTCTTTAAGATTGAATAGAGTTCCTTTGTGTATATATAACGCATTGAAAAAATCCATTGACACAGGTTGTTTCTGTATCTTGGCTATTGTGAATGATGTTGAAATGAACATGGGAGTGTAGGCATCTCTTTTGACATTCTGATTTCAATTCCTGTGGTTATATACTCAGTAGTGAGATTGCTAGATTATATGGTAATTCTACTTTCAGTTTTTTTCAGGATCCTCCACACTGTTTTCCAAAATGACTGTACTAACTTACAATGCCACCAAAAGTGCATAACAGTTCCCTTTTCTTGTGAACATTTATCTTTCATCTTTTTGATAATTGCCGGTCTAACAGGTGTGAGGTGATATTTTTAATTTGCATTTATTTTATGATTATAGATTTTGAGCATTTTTTTCTTATCCTTGTTGGCTATTTATATTTCTTATTTTGAGAAGTGTCTAAGTCTTCTGCTCATTTTTTAATAGGGTTATTTATTTTCTTATTATTGAGTAGTATGAGTTCTGTGTATATCTTGGATATTAGCTTTTTATCAGATGCATAATTTGCAAATATTTTCTCCCACTGTGTAGGTTGTCTCTTCATTCTATTAATTGTGGTTTGTTTTTTTTTTTTTTTTGACAGACTCTCACTCTTGTTGCCCAGGCTGGAGTACAGTGGCATGATCTGGGCTCACTGCAACCTTGGCCTCCCAGGTTCAAGCAATTCTCCTGCCCCAGGCTCTCCAGTAGCTGGGATTACAGGTATGTGCCACCATGCCCAGCTATTTTTTGTATTTTTAGTAGAGATGGGGTTTCTCCATGTTGGCCAGGCTGGTCTCAAACTCCTGACCTCAAGTGATCTGCCCACCTCAGCCTCCCAAAGTGCTGAGATTACAGGCATGAGCCACCATGCCTGACCATATTCTATTGATTGCTTTCCTTGCTATACAGAAGCTTTTTAGTTTTTTGCAATCCCAATTGTCTTATTTTGCTCTTATTGCTTGTGCTTTTGGGGTTATATTTAAGAAATTACTGCCCAGACCAATATCAGGGAGCTTTTCTCTCATGTTTCCTTCTAGTAGCTTTATAGTTTTATGCCTTACATTTAAGTCTTTAATCTGTTTTGTGTTGATTCTTGTATAGAGGGTGAGATGAGGGTCCATTTTCATTCTGCTGTATATAAATATCCAGTTTTCCTAACACCATTTATTGAAGAGACTGTCCATTCCACATTGTATTGTACCTTTGTGAAACTCAGTTAATCTATGGGTTTATTTTTGGGCTCTCTATTCTATCTCATTGGTCTATGTGTCTGTTTTTGTGCAGGTACCATGTTATTTTGATTACTACAGCATTGTAATATATTTTGAAATCTGGTAGAGTGACACCTCCAGCTTTGTTCTTTTTGGCAAGAATTGCTATGGCTATTCAAGGTCTTTTTTGGTTCCATATAAATTTTAGGATTTTTAAAATTTCTCTGAAGAATGACATTGGAATTTTGATAAGGGCTGCTTTGAATCTATAGATTGCTGTGGTTACTGTGGACATTTTAATAATATTAATTCTTTCAGTTCATGAACACAGGGTATCTTTCCATTTGTGTCATCTTCAATTTCTTTTATCAGTTTTTAGTACACGAGTCTTTCATTTCTTTGGTTAAATTTACTCCTACTTTATTTTATTTTTTGATGCTATGTAAATGAGATTGTTGTCTTAATTTCTCTTCCAGACAGTTCATTGTTAGCATATAGAAATGCTACTAATTTTTGTAAGGTGATTTTGTATCATGAAACTATTGAATTCATTTATCAGTTCTAACAGTTTTTTTGGAGGAGTCTTTAGAATTTTCTATATATTAGAGCATACCATTTACAGAGACAATTTCACTTCATTCTCTTATATTTGGATGTCTTTTTATTTCTCTCTCTTGTCTAATTGCTCTAGCTAGGACTTCCAGGACTATGCTGAACAGAAATGGTGAGAATATGCTTCCTTGTCTTGTTCCTGATTTTAGAGAAAAAGTTTTCCACTTTTTGCCTTTGAGTATCATGTTAGCTGTGGGCTTTGTATAAATAGCCTTTATTTTTTGAGGAACATTCCTGCTATATCTAATTTGTTGAGACATTTTGTCACAAAAAGATGTTGAATTTTGTCAAATGCTTTTTCTGCATCTATTGAGATGGTCTTATGGATTTTATCCTTCATTCTATTAATATGGCAAATCACATTTATTGATTTGCATGTGTTGAACCAACCTTGTATCTCAATGATAAATCCCACTTGATTGTAGTGAATAGTCCTTTTAATGTACCATTGAATATGGTTTGCTAATATATCTCAGCATTATTTGATTTTATCTGCGCATAAATTTGACAAAGTATTTTCTTCTTGGTTTCACACAGCAAGCCCTAGAAAATTGGTCTATGAGGAAAGAATTATTCCTGATTATTTTGTCTATGCCTAAACCTTTGACAAGATTATTACCACACCAGGCACTCACGTCATCAGAAGTAATTGCCAGGTACCCAGACTGTGAAGGGGCAGAAGACTGTCTCTCTGGGGCCCTGTCTGGAAGAGGGATTTAAGTATCTCATGAATTCTATCTTCAGCTTATTGGTGAGCTAGCCTCCTCCATGTTACTTAGATTTCTCTTCAAAGGATCAAGCCTTTACATAAGGAAAGCATAGATTAGCCATCTTTGGTCCTCTAGAAGATTACTTTGTAGGATTTCTCTGTGTAAAATCTGAGAATGAAGCTGGTGCCTTTTTTCTTTTTTCCTTAAATGGAGCTCTGAAATACTAGACAGACTAGAGCTGACTAATAGAGATTCTGCCATTCAATAAATGAAGAGTAGTTTTCAGTCTAAAACTCATATCTGAGATGAGCCAAGGCAAATTAAAGGCTTCAGCTTTTTGTCTGAGAAGAGAGACAGAAAGACCCGTGCTGTAAACAGAATGCTCCTAAAGTCGTGTCCTTATGGTAAAAGGGCCATTGTTTTGAAAATGGGCTGAGAAAATAAATGTCATTGCCTGATTAAGGACTACCTTTGTGTCTTCTGAGAATTCTCATTGAGAGGTTTTGGAAGGTTCATGAACAATTAATTGTTAAAGTTAAATCATCTTTGAAGAAAAGTATCTCCCATATCTTGTGGTATAGGGACTGTTCACATAGGCTATTTAGTAGGCATTCAGTAATATTTTGTTGAAATAAGTGACTAAATTAGATATTATGAAGAAATTGAATGGCATGTTGTATGAAAAGATAGCATCATTCCAATAATTCAGATCAATTGATGCAAGAAATGAACTTTTACTTTTCAAGATAATTTTGGCCTGTGGTATCACTGGATTAAGTACCAGGAAATTATCTTCCAAGTAAGTGAAGGATCTTTGTAGAAACATATAGAAAGGAAAACTTTGTCTGATTAGGCAATAGTTTATCTTCACAAAGGATGCCATTAAACACTATGTATTCTGCTTCTTGAAGGCAAATTAAAAAAAGAAATGTGGTTATCAAAATAAGTTCTAGCCAAGACAAGGAATTGAAAAGGGTCAGAAGACTTAATAATTGGCAAACCCTGAAATATTATTGGCTATCAACTTATCCTTATATTATATACAAACATATATACACATATATGTAATACATATATACACATATTATACAAGGATATATACATATATACACTAGGATATATACATATGGCACATTACATATATGTAACATATACATATATGTTCACATAGGCTATTCAGTAGGCATTCAGTAATGTTTTGTTGAAAGGAGCAACTAAATTAGATATTATGAAGAAATTGAATGGCACATTGTGTGACTATATACATATTCCATATGTATATATGGAATATATATGGAATATGTATACATATATGTAATACATACATATGTAATAATACATGTGTAATGTGTATATACATATGTAATATATGCATATGTATGTAATGTGCCATATGTATATTTCCTAGTGTAATACATATATACACATATGGTACATATATTAAACTTTCTTGAGAAAACCCCTAAAACATGCATTTTAATATCCATGAGCTGTGATACATATATATGTACATATATACACATGTATGTATATATCCTTTAATAATATATAAATAGACAGATTTTGCCTTTCAACAGAATGTATTATAAAAGGATAAATTGATGATCAATAATATTTTAGGGTTTGCCAATTCTTGAGTCTTCTGACCCTTTTCAATTCCTTGTTTTGGCTAAAACTTATTTTGATAGCTGTTAATTGCAACAAGACTGATATTTTAGGATATTTAGAGACAAATACAATTAAAAGGTTCTTACACATTTTATAGTTCCTATCAAATGCTGTACCCCCTCCACTCCCATTTTTTACTAATGATGCTTCTTGCCTTCCTTATGCCTGACATGGGACCTAGAGGTGGCATTGCTTGGCTGTTTTCAAGAAAGTGATACAAATGCTTAGTAGACATGCTAATCAACAGTCTTCTCTAAAGGATGAAACTTCCTTGAGAAAATCCCTAACACACACATTTTAATAACCATGAGCTGAAGAGCAAAAAACAAAACCTTTGGCTTCCTCTTTTGCCTTCAGCTCTGAACAATCTAAATTGATGCAAGATATAAGTCCAAAGTAAAACATCCACAAAATTCCTTTCTTTAAGTAGTGCACTGAACTCTATCTAACATGTAGAATAGAGCAGATCTGAGTGATGTAACTGAATGAGATTGTAGGGTTCCACTTACCACTCTCCCTGGCAAAGGCAGCCCTCAAGACACTTCTTCAGAATTCCTAGTGTGCCCTGAACCAGAACTGGAAAACCATTGTATTATATGATCCTTTTTAGTCTTAAGATTCAGAGACAATTAATTTATAGACACTTTTTCTGATTTCTATTTGCCTTTATGTTCTTATTTTTAGCATGATTAATATTTTGAAAAATGATTTAGAAGTCAAAGTAGTTGACTTACTCAATGAACAGAGAAATCAACCTATTGGAACATTTTATTTGATCATAGATTAAATTAAAAGACTTTTAAGAGCAATAACTGAGCTGTAGGCAAAATCTTTATTTTGTGCTGTTGGTTAATAAGAAGGAGCTTCGTTGGTAAACTTCTCAACCCTAGCAGCCCAGATAAATATTGAATTCAATAGTTTATAAAAGCTTTGGCTATAAGTCAGGAAAGATTATTTTAATAATATTTTCTCTCTTTCTAATAAAAATATTAGAAAAGTTCATGAGTAATTCTCCTATTCTTATACACCACAACAAATCTTATGCTGTGAAAAAGGGTGAAAATTAGAGATAAATGTAGGTGGAATAGATATTGAAGTTGAAGATGCTGGCAATGGGATAGACATGTGGCATTATGATGCCTTCTGACTACTGATTATGTCACATTTTTCACTACTGAGTTTTGTGTGTACTTTGTATAGATTTGCATGTGAAATTACTGTACAATGAATATGGGAAAGAACTTCATTCATGATGTATGATAGAAAACAATCTTTACCACTAGTGATAAAATTATGCCAAGGTATTCATAAAAATAATTTAATAAGTGAAAGTCCTCAAAAATGAGTATTTTTAAATTTATTTTAAAGTGTTAGCTACTCCAAGGCTTCCATGGAGCTTTTAGGAAAATAATTCTAGTAATAGCTGACTTTGAGTTTTCATGGGAGTGGCAAGTAGCAGTGAAGAATGTTATATAGGTTAACAACTCCTTGAGTGATTAAGAAAATGTGATAGTAGTAGATACAAAGCAAAATACAGACCATTCTGAATAATCAGTGGTGCAAGAATAATGCCATCAGATGTATAGATATTACAAAAGGGAAGAGAGTTTGTTGTCAAAACGTTTCTATTGATATGAACAACAAACTGTGTCTCTTGCATCGAGAGATTTGCTAAGACAAAGCATGAGCTGATGCACTACTGTATTTCTAGAAGAAAATTGGTTTGTAGCAAGTCAAAATTTCTGTCCAATTTCCAATTTGTAAAATAAAATGTCTTGAATTCTCTATGCACATCTCTTAAGTTTGTTGAGGTCTTTAAAATCTGAAAAGCACAAAAAAAGTTTGTTTTAATACCACCAGGATAAAGAATGATCTCCACTTTTCCAAATGACACACTTCTATTTATGAGAATCATAATAAGAAAATATGCCTCATGACTTCAAGAGAAAATGGACATTCTTCCTTGGACTTCAAGAATAGAAAGATACATGAGCAAACAAACAAACATAAAACCCTCTAAACAACTAACAACTAAAATTAAACAACAAAAAAACCCCAAAACAAACAAACAAAAGCTTTCTATTTTTTCTTTACTCATATTTCCTTGAATAAGAACTGTGTTTTCTAAAGATACTCATGAAAACTCTTCTTGCAAGCTAGGAGCTTTTTGCTAATCTGGTTGCCATGGGAGTGGCAGTGTGAAAATCTAGCAATCTGACATTGGGTTGACTGACCAGGAAAATCATCTAAAATTAGCATTGGCATCTTGACTTTCCTTCTTTCCTTCTGGGCTGTCTATCCAGTAGTGCTCAGAGCTTGTCTATAAATTTTAAATAGTAGATCTAAATAAGCACATTAATCAGGAAAAAGAGGATCAAGATCCAGGTAACAATGATGCTTGGCTCTAAATAGGCTGGCAGTAAAATGAGACAGATGTTCTTGGGGTGGGAGAGGGGGCTACTAATTATTATTCACAAGCAGATGGCGTATGATCAGTTTGTAGAATACTTTTCTAATATTGCATATGACATTGTAAATCCAGATTCCTGAATAAGAATAGGCGATAGGAAAATGCATAGATTTTTATGTGATGAAGCTTTTGAAAGAGAATATCTCAAAAGTCAAGAGAAGTATACATTTCCTTATATATCTGAATGGAGGCACAAGTTCCATTTTAGTGGTTACATGAGGTTGATGACCTTAAATCTGAAATGAATGTAAAAGTGGAAAAAAAAAAGTTTTCCCCAGATGTCCTTGCTTTTATCACATTTGTGCTTTAGGAGGTGCAACTGCAAATCCTCCAGGCTTTTTAAATGGAAACAAATCTACAGAGGTGGAAAGGCCAGACGTTTAAGGACACTGTAATAACAATAACGCCCTGGAAAGTAGCCAGTTTCCTACCTGGAATAGGGTTGCTGTGGCACTAGTTTGGGCATGTGCCAAGAATGGAAGCCTGCAGGAGACATGAAGCAGCTGCGATCTGGTGAGCTGGAACGGAATGACCCAAGAGGGCAGAGGAGACAACATATGGACACAGCACAACGTCATTCAAGACAAAGTGAAACAGGAAAATGAGAACTTCTAATAGAAAAGCAAGGCGTGCACCCCTGACATGAGCCAGGTGGCTTCTTGGGCCCCAGCTTTGTCCAGAATAAAGAGTCACGTTCTTCATAACCACATCTTGAAAACAAGCTGTTGACAAATTAGCACATAACAGACCCACAGCCAGGAGAAATTATTAAATGCGGTGACTTTATCCAGTGTGCCTTCTGTTCACTGGAGTTCAGTTCTGGGGTCTTTGAGGAGATTTATGTCTATGAATACAAAAAGTAAACTAGTAGCAAGGTGTGTTTACCATTGAGCGAGTGTAGACAGCATGAATTAGAGCATCAGACTAAGGAGTCACAAATAGGGGTTTGAATTTTATTTCTCCCATACTTTGCAGATAGGCTTGGGAAAACACATCATCTCCATTATCAACATCATTATCATCGTCGTTGTCATCATTATCACTATTATCACCATCATCATTACCTCCATGAGTTGACAGTTTGTTAGTCTCTGTGCTAACACTTGGAAATCACTCAAATCCTGGAAATGACCACTGTTCTCCAATCCACTCCACTCCTGATTCTTTTTATCAGGGACATTTTTATTTCTTTGATATTCTTTTGTAGTGCCCACCTAGGACTCGTTGTTATTCATGTGACCACCTTCTTACCTCCAAGAATGTCACAATGAGATTAGGAGATTCAAATAGTGTTAGGGCAGTTCCTGGGAACAAATTGGATTTCTTGAAGGCTCTGAAAGCGAACCTGCTAAACTGGCCAGCTGCAGAGAGGGCCAGGGCTGGGGAGATGTGTGTGACGTGCAGCTGCTTGATTCACAGTCAGGAGATGCTGGATCAGTGGTTCATGATGATTTTGTAATGAAACTAAGGTATTGAAAGAGCAGGTAACTCAGATATAATGAACTGAAGTCAAGGAAAGCATATATAAAGTAGTAAATTTAGATACCGGAAAATTTATTCTGAAAAATCTAGACTAAAGAATCACTTTCATAATTTTAATAGTTTATATTTGCTACCTTCACAGTACAAATTTCCTCAATGACACTCAAGTGTCATTTTGCTGTGTAGACTCTGCTTGGGGAGTCTGGACCACTAATCATTTGCATAGTTTATATATGATTATGCGAAGAAATGGTGGCTTGGGATATCTCATATGTGTGTTTCAAATTAGCAACTGTCTTGAAAACATATGGTACTATGTAATTTCCTGATGTTAGAACTGAAAAATACAGATGTGATAGCCTATAAAATTTGCTTGGGAATACTGAATATAAATAATTGTAATGTAAGATTCCTTAATTATCACACTCGACTCTAAATGGAAGATTGATTTCACTAGTGACTTCTTAATGGTCTTTACTAATCAGGTTAGATTAGCTGAGAAGTGGTACCAGACACTCCAGTTTATAATCTACAGTGCTATCCAGTAGGAAAGATTCACTAGCCACATGTGGCTCTTGAGCACGTGATACATGGTTAGTGTGACTAAGGGGCTGAATTTTAAATTTTATTTAATTTTAATTCATTTAAATTTAAATACCCACACTTAAATAGCCTATTGGATACTGTATTGGATTGTGCAGAACTAAAAGGATGCTCATCCTAAATTTATTTTTGAACTGTGCTGTGGCTTCGAGTTGAGATGACAATTCATTATTTTGATAGTACAGAGATAACTCCATGGATAATATGAGTAACAATTCTTAAAGAAGGAGCATAAAACCCACTTTTATCTAAGACTTGTATTATGACAAAATAGTGAGTCTATTTATAGCCTTCAATTTGGTGTTGAAAAGTCCATCTGTTCCCTGGAAAACGTAAAGGAGTTGTTTGTGGTTAAATAGTTGGTTAACAGAACTTTCACTATTTCATCTGCTTGTATCATGTGGAACACAGAACTTTTGGGGAAAAAGTGATCATTTATTTCAGCAAGAAGAATAATAGTATTCGTGAAAATAATAGATCTTTAGAAAATCTAGAAAATGATATTTACTGAGCTTTTACCATCTCCACGAGCACTAGAGTTTCACAACAACTCTAAGAGGTAAGGCTCTCCCCATTTGACAGGTGAGAAGACAAGGCCCAGAAAGAATAACTAACTTGTCAAAGGTCACAGGGCTTTTAAGTGGCATAGCCCAGTGTTCTGAACTCAGGTAGTGTGCCTTCTGGGGCCGAGCACTTAACCACTAGGCTATAGTTTTTTCATTTCACTATGGCTGTTCTCTTGTATCTTCTATCCCTTCTGCCTTCCTCATCCTTGAGTGCTTCAGGTAGAGAATGATGGAGAGATGGCTAAATATTCCAGTTCTTGTACTGGCTATTCGCCAGATAGAGGACCTTAAAGAAGCCCATTTCTACCTTCTCTTACTTTTTATATATGGCAATTGAGATGTACTTGAGGCTATTCTGTCTCCTTGAGGTGGATCTGGCTGAGGTGCTATTCGGAGGTGGCAGGCAGAAGAGCTTCAGGAAGCACAATCTTGGTGACTCGGTTGAGACAGCCTGGGCCATATTTGGTGTCCAAGTTCCATAGTCCAGGAAGAGCACAGAACAAACTATGGTTCTGCATAATGGTACCCTGCCCATATTGTCAGAAGAGGCTTCTACTAAAGTTCCCATAGAGTTCGTAACCCTAGCATGCTGAGACTGAAGATTCATTCAATACAT
Organism: Macaca nemestrina; assembly: GCF_043159975.1. Taxonomy (NCBI): domain Eukaryota; kingdom Metazoa; phylum Chordata; class Mammalia; order Primates; family Cercopithecidae; genus Macaca; species Macaca nemestrina. Next base: position 72,890,241 of record NC_092143.1, on the reverse strand, counting down.
GGAGATAAAAGTTAGCAAGAAGCAAAATGGGGGCAGAGGTAGAAAATAGTGACTTTAAACTGAGGAGAACAACGATCTTATTATTTGACATAAATAAAAAAGAAAAGCTATTTTCAGCTGACTGGGTTGCAGGTAGGTGTTCCTTTCCAGGTGCTACTAGTTACCACCACTGTTTCTCAGTGATATGTTGGCATAGAACTTCTGGTTACCCATGCGGCCTGAGAATAAGATGAATCAATAGGCTTACTCTATTAAAAGGGAATTTGGGGGCCAGGTACAGTGGCTCACTCCTGTAAACCCAGCACTTTGGGAGGCCGAGGCAGATGGATAACCTGAGGTCAGGAGTGCGAGACCAGCCTGACCAACATGGTGAAACCCCGTCTCTACTAAAAATACAAAAATTAGCTGGGTGTGGTGGCAGGCATCTATAATCCCAGCTACTTGAGAAGCTGAGGCAGGAGAATCACTTGAACCTGGGAAGGGGAGGTTGCAGTGAGCCAAGATTGTGCCATTGCACTCCAGCCTGGGTGACAGAGCACGACTCTATCTCAAAAAAAAAAAAAAAAAAAAAAAAAAAAATATTTTGGAAGCGGAGATGCTATTCTATGGTGCTCTGAAAGTGCTTGGCATCTTTTGTTTCAGGCATTGAATAGTGAAATAATTATTTTAAATATTTTTTGATTTGGGATATAGGCTCTTGGTATACTGCCATGGTCCCAGGAGAATGCAGGAGAGCCTACAGATAATTAAGTGCTTGGTGTAAACAACTGAGATGGGGAAAAAAATTGGAGCAAGGACTAGTAGGTGCATAGAAAAGTAAACCAACCATTCCGTACACCTTGCCCTAGCCAGATATCATCTACCTTTTCTCAATGAAATTCAAAGAAAGTCATGTTCATAACAGTTTACTGGTGGGTTAATTGAATAAGTTGGAGGATATATACCTCCTGTGTTATTTCTTTTAAACACTGGATTACTAAAAATACTGAATTAAAACAATTTTAGCAAAAAAATTAAAATCTCAATCAGTTAGGATGTATGATTTAGAATAAGACAAGTTGGGCAATATTTTAATGATTCTGGAGGTATTGCAAATTTGTTTCTATGTGCATGTATTCATAGCATATGTGACATGTCTTTCCTCATTTTTCATTATTAATACATCTAGACCAATCACTTTGGCATATGCAGGGACATCTTTATCATTTATTGCTCTATTTATGTTACTGTCTGTCCCACTAGATTGTGAATCTTATCAAGGCAGAGGCTTTGTCTTATTCCTGGATGCTTTCCCAGGGCCAGGCGCATTGTATATCACAAAATGGGCACCCACCCATGTTTACAGAAATGATCCAAAGGATAGTGAAGGACTGAGCAGAATATCTCCAGCTTTTCTGATATTTGTAGAGCTTGCAGAAGGGGAGAACCGGGGACTATGCCGAAGGGGAGAACCGGGGACTATGCCAACAAAAGCAATATTATATGAAAATTGTTATTTGCATCATCTGTGGAAGAACACATTTAGATAGGGACCATTAGAATATTTAAATAATTGAACCTAAGATCCCTGTGCTGTCTCTGCTCACATTGATTTCATTGCATGACTGGCTATTTTTTTTTCATTATGTAGTACTCTTTATAATGTCACATGTCATAACATAAAAATGTGTGCATAGTAGTTGTAATAAAAATCTGTTGATTCTATTGGATAGTGTACTGGATAGTAGATACTCTGTTTGCCAGAATTACAGCCTTGTTTTTTCTACTCCAATCCTTATACCTTTTATTTCTTTTCTTGTTCTGCTGAACAGTATAGAATCTTCAGTTCACCACTGAGCATAAGTGGTGATGGTATGCATCGTTAGTTGGTTCTAACTTTTCAAGGAAATGCTTACAATGTCATATGTTTAACATGATGTTCACTGAAGATTTTGTTGTGTTAAGGGAGAGTTGTTTTATTCCTAATTCATTATTTTTTTAAAAAATCATGCTTTGATATAGTATTCTACAGGATTCATTTTTTTGCATCTGTTGTAATTATAATTGACTTTTTAATACATTAATTATTATTGTGATGATATTCATGAACTGATTTTATGTTAAATCTACTTTGCATTCCTAGTATAAGCAAGTTATTAATGCTCTATTTGATATTTTTTGTACATTGCTAGATTCAGTTTGCTGATGGTTATGATATGTTTTTTGGCCTATAAGTGTACATAGTGTTTTGGAAAATTGATGTGTAAAAAAGTTTTCTTTTTTTTAATTGACTAACTTAATTATATTTTGATCAAGGAGCATAGTCTGTAGGATACCTATTATTAATTTGCTAAGACTTGCTTTATGGCCTGGCATTTGGTAAATTTTTGTAAATATTTGATGTGTACCTAGGGTAAAAAACTGTAGTCTCCAACTGTTTGATATAATGTTCTATGTTTTCCTTAGAGCAAACTTGTTGATTACAGTGTTCAAATCTTGTTGGAATTTATCTTCCTCTTGCAGAGCTGTCAATTTTTTGATGATATAATTTGAGGTTTTGTTCTTAAATACATAAAGATTTTGAATTATTTTATCTTCTTAATGAATTTAATCTTTTGTAAAAAAAGCTGCTATTTTTCTTAGATCTAGTAATGCTTTGTCTCAAAATCTATTTTATACAATATTTATAATGCAACACCAGTTTTCTTTTGGTTTGTATTTGCCTTGTAGATATTTTTTATCCTTTCATATAAACTTTCTGTGTCTATATGTATTTCACAGAGTCACTTATAAATGACTTATAAGTGGAGTTTTAAAGAACTTGGTGAGACAGTTTTGTTTTTTAACAGAAATATTTATCCCTTTTTATAATTATTAGTATACTTGGATTTATTTCTATATCTTAATTTTTACTATTTCTTACTTTTGAGGAATTTTGTGTTTTACCCTTTTTTAAAACCTTCATTTGGATTGTTTTATTGCTTTTGATTTTTGTTTGTTTTGGTTGCATATTTTTCTCATTGGCCCTCCATTATAATTTAATATTTTGAAAATTACACTATCCGTTTATCAGTTCAAATGTATTTACCTATTTATTTATTTTACTTCTACAGATAAAATTGTATGTATGTATCATGTAAAACATATTTTTGAAGTATATATACATTGCAGAATGGTTAAATTTAGCTAATTAAAATTTTGCATTGCCTCACATAGTTATCATTTTTGTGGTGAGAACCTTTAACTTTCACTCTCTTAGCGTTTTATAAGAAAACAATGTATTCCTCTTAACTATAGTCACCATGCTGTAAAATAGATCTTTTGATTGAACTTACTCCTACTATCTAGCTAAAATTTTGTATTCTTTCAATAATATCTCTTTTCCCCTCCCCCAACCACTCTGCCTCTGGTGACCACCATTCTACCCTCTACTTCTACAAAATAAACTTTTTTTTTTTTTTAAATCTCACATATGAGTGAGATTATACAGTATTCGTCTTTCTGTGCCTGGCTCATTTTACTTAACATAGTGCTCTCCTGGTTCATCCATGCTGTCATAAATGGCATAATTTCCTTCTTTTTTAAGGCTGTATAGTATTTCATTGTGTATCTTTATAACACACATTTTCTTTATCTATTCACCTATTAATGGGCACTTAGGTTGATTATATATCTTGGCTATTGTGACTAATGCTGCAATAAACATCAGAGTGCAGGTATCTCTTTTACATACTGATTTCATTTCTGTTGGATTATGTACATAGTGGAATTGCTGGATCATATGTTAGTTCTATTTTTTAATTTTTTATGCAAATTCTGTACTGTTTTTGAAATAACATGCTAATTTACATTTCCACAAACAACGTAAACATGTTTCCCTTTCTTCATATTCTCACTAACGTTTGTTATCTTTCATCTTTTTGATGGTAGCCAATCTAACAGGTGTGAGGTGATTATCTCATTGCAGTTTTAATTTGCATTTCCTTGATGATTAATGATGTTGAGCATTTTCTCATATACTTGTTGGCCATTTTTATGTCTTGTTTTGAGAACTGTCTATTTAAATCTTTTGTCCATTTTTAATCCAGAATATTCTTTTCTTGCTATTGAGCTCCTTGTATATTTTAGATATTGATCTATCAGATATATAGTTTGCAAATATTTTCTCCCATGTTTTATGTTGAATCTTCACTGTGTTGATTGTTTCATTTGGTGTGCAGATGCTTTTTAGTTTGATATAATCTCACTTGTTCATTTTTGCTGCTGCTGCCTGTGCTCTGATGTTGGGTGTATATATAATTGTTATATCTTCTTGACAGATTGATTCCTTTATCATTATGTAATTCCTTCCTGTCTCTTGTGACAACCATTGACTTAAAGTCTATTTTTTTCTAATATAAGTATAGCTACTTCTGCTCTCTTTTGATTTACATTTGCATGGAATATCTTCTTCGTATATTTACTTTCAGTCTGTGTTTTTGCTGGTGAAGTGAGTTTTTTGTAGACAGCATGTAAGTGTTTTTTTCTTTTTTCCTGTTCAGCCACTCTATGTCTTTCAATTGCATAATTTAATTTATTTACATTCAAGGTAATTATTGATAGGTAAGAACTTACCACTGCCATTTAATTAATTGTTTTCTAGTTGTTTTGTAGGTCCATGTTTCTTTCTTAGTCTTTATTGTCTTCTTCTGTGACTGAGTAATTTTCTTTAGTGGTATGTTTTGATTCCTTGCTTTCTTTTTTTTTGTGCATTCACTATAGGTTTTTGCTTTTTGGTTACCATGAGTTTTACAAAAAACATCTTATAGTTACATTATTTTGTGCTGATAACAACAATACAGATCACAAAAACCCTCAAAACACTATACTTTTAGTGCAACCCCATTTTAATTTTTTGACATCACAATTTACATCATTTTATATTGCATATCCCTTACAATTATTTTAGTTATTATTGTTTATAATAGTTTTGTCTTTTAGCCTTCATTATGAAGATAAAAATGATTTACACACCATCATTATAGGATTAGAATCCAAAATTTGACTGTGTACTTACTCTTAACCCTGAGTTTTATATTTTCAAATATTTTTGTGTTATTTATTAGCATCCTTTTCTTTCAGTTTGAAGAACTCCCTTTATCATTTCTTATAAAACAGGTCTGGTGGTGATGAACTCCTCAGGTTTTGTTTGTTTGGGAAAACATCTCTCCTTCATTTCTGAAGAACAGCTTTGATTCTTGGTTGACAATTGTTTTTTCTTTAGCACTTTAAATATATCATTCCATTGTCTCTGGCTTGTAAATTTTTTGCTGATAATTCTGCTTCTAGGCATATTGGAACCACCCTTATATGTTATTTACTTCTTCTCTCTTGCTGCCTTCAGGATCCTCTCTTTGTCTTTGACTTTTGACATTTGGTTATAATGTGTCTTGGATTATAATATGTCTTATTTGAGTTCATTATTATGGAAGCTCTTTGCCCTTCTTGTGCCTGAATATTTATGTCTTTCTCCAGGTTTGGAAAGTTTTCTGCTATTATTTTCTTAAACTTTCTACTCCTTTTTCCTTCTCCTTCTTTAACTCCTATGACATTTACTCTTGTGATATTGTCCCATAAATCTTGAGAAACAAAAGTTTCTTTGTTCCTTTCTTTTTTTCTCTCTTCTGATTGCATATTTTCAAATAACCCATCCCTGAGTTCACTCATTCTTTCTTCTGCTTGATAATTTTGCTGTTGACCCTATTTTACTTTTAATTCCATTCACTGTATTTTTTTAGTTCCAGGATTTCTGTTAGATTTTTCTGAAATTATAGTAATCTCTCTGTTAGTTTTCTTATTTTTGTCATGTATTGTCTTCCTCATTTTGTTGAATTGTTTCTCTGTATTTCCTTGATGTTTGATAAAAACAGTTATTTTGAATTTTTGTAAGACAGTTCATACATATCCATTTCTTTAGGGTAAGGCACTGGCACTTTATTTTGTTCATTTGATGATGTCATGTTTCTATGATTATTCTTGATCTTTGTGGCCATGCATTAATGTCTGCACATTTGAATAAATAGGTACCTATTTCATTCTTCACAGACTAGCTTTGTTTGGGAATGCCTTTCAACAGTGAGCCTGTCCAGAGATTCTAAGCAGGCCATCTGGTGCTCCCTAAACCCAGGGCCACTGTGACTGGTATGGCATTGAGCTGGAATCCCATGGCTGCTGAGGTTGGTGCAGAGCTGGTGTATGCCTAAAGCTTCTGGCTTCTGAATCTGTTGAAATGTTGGCTTGTACCTGAAGCCCACTGCTGCTGAGACCTGTTATAACTAAGTGTTGTCTTGATCTCAAGGTCACTGTGATTGACTGGCAATGATGTGAACTGGAGTTGAAATCCACCTCACAGGGGATACAGGTTTCTGTCTGCTACCAGGTCATGTCTGGAGGTTGAGTTCATGAATACCAGCCTGAAGTCAGAGGCCGTGGAGTTCTGCTCAATGCCTTGTTTTATGGTGGCAGACCCACTTTTGGGGTCCAAAGCAAATTCCTTCACTTCCCTTTCTTTCGTCCAATAAGATGGTATCTTTTTCCACACTGTGTTGCCTGAGATTGGAGAAGAGGTGATGTGGGTAACGTGAAACTGTCTTCCTACCCTATTCAACGCATCTTTTCTTATTATTGTGCTATAATCAGGTACTGTAATCTCTCATCTAGTTTCTTTAGCTCTTGTGAAGATATTTTTTATGTATGAATAGTTGTTCAAATTGATGTTTCTGCAGGACAATTACTGAAAAGTCCTATTCTGCCATCTTGTGCCACCTTCTTTTTTATGTATTTATTTTTAAATGATAATTCTAGATAGTTTTATATGCATATATAACTAATGTGTAAAGTTGATCAATATCTTTACCTTCTACTTTACCCATTTTAACTGGGATGTTAAAATGCTTTAACTCTTATTGCAGCTCTCCAACGAAATTGTATTCTATTTCTATCTGATGTTTTCCCTTAATCTGTGTTTTTAATACCATTCTTTAAATATTATAATTATTTTAAAAACAATGATTCATAGATTTACCAAAATTACTACCCGTTATTCTCTTTTCACATCTCTGAACTTCTATGATAATTTTCTTTTTGAATGAAGCGGATGTTTAGATCTCTAATGAGAATTTGTAGTAAACATTCTATTTAGATATTTTTTTTTTGCTGGAAACAAAATTTTATTATTATTCTTGAAAGACAGTTTTGTTAGTATTTTAGATTAACATTTTTCAAGGAAGATTAAAAAGTCTTTTACTTTTTCTGCTTTCTATTGTAGCTATCAGTTTAAAATAATTCTTCTTATCACAGACTTCTTTAAATATCACACTTGCCGTTGGTGCTCTAAAATTCACCAAAAACATCTGGTGACTAATTGTGCAGATATAGATAATATATGTATTTTTTTCTGTAAGACAATCAGTAGGTTTCTGTGATCTGAGGTTTTTCTTTCTTTCCATAGTTCAAAAAATTATTTGTTTCTATCCCTTTGATTATTGCCTTAGCTTAATTATTTTGTACCATACCTTTTTGTTTCTTTCATCAAACGTATGGTTAGACCTTTTCATTCCTTCTAACTGCTTTCATATTTTCCATATATTTGCATTTAGGGTTAATTTCAGGATACTATATTTGCATCTATCTTCTAGTTCATTAAATTTTTCTTCAGCTGTACCTAGTTTTCTCTTTAATGTGTTAACCTGTTAATCTGTTAACCTGTTAACCTGTATTCCGTTAATCTGTTTACATTTCAATTATTTTATTTTTAATTTCTAAAAAATATATATTTCACTTATTTCAAATTTTATTTTATTTATTTTATTTTATTTTTTTTATTTTTTATTTATTTATTTATTTATTTATTTTTTGAGACGGAGTCTCGCTCTGTCGCCCAGGCTGGAGTGCAGTGGCCGGATCTCAGCTCACTGCAAGCTCCGCCTCCCGGGTTTACGCCATTCTCCTGCCTCAGCCTCCCGAGTAGCTGGGACTACAGGCGCCCGCCACCTCGCCCGGCTAGTTTTTTTGTATTTTTAGTAGAGACGGGGTTTCACCATGTTAGCCAGGATGGTCTCGATCTCCTGACCTTGTGATCCGCCCGTCTCGGCCTCCCAAAGTGCTGGGATTACAGGCTTGAGCCACCGCACCCGGCCAAATTTTATTATTTAATTTATATAGTCTCCTGTCCCTTGCTCATAATTTCAAAAAATAATCTTACTGATTGAAACATAAAAAGTACTAATTTTATATTCTTCTAATTAATTTCAATATCTATAATTATTGCTGGTATCTTGTTTTGGCTGACTCTCATTAATTTCAGCCTATATGCTCATATATTTCATGATTTTCTATCATTAACTCAAGTTGCTTGGAACTTCAGCTGTGATAATTCTTTGAGGTCTGGATATGACTCCATTCTCTGGAGAGGAATTCTGTTGAATTCCATCAGTCACCTGATAGTATTTCCAATTTGATATCACTTAAAAATCTTTGTTGACCATATATGTAGAAGGAATCCAGGTTGAAAATATAGATTATAAAAGCATAATTGTGTTTACTAGTCAGGGAACCTTAGAGAATTGAGCTTACTTGATGATCCTTCTGTTTGGTTGATTTAATTCTTATTCATCCTCCAGGATTGTTACCAATTTTATGAAGAGCTCTGTGAAATCTTTCATTTTGGGTAGTCCTTGATTTTATTACCTATTTCCTGTGTTCTGCACTTCCATGAAAACAGAAACTGGGAGATTAACATGATTGAGCAGATGCTTCCTAGGGAAAAGCTGGCTTTAGGCCTTTATTATCTTCCAAGTGTCTTCTTTTTCTCCGGTTTTCAGCTTCTGTGCATTCTTTGACTTCTTGCTCTCTTAGGAAATCATTTAAAAAGATGATTTCAATCCATTATCAAACATTTCGTTTACTTATTTTTGCAGAGTATATGGGCTGTTTACCACTGGGCTCTTTTCTTCCAGAGCTCTTTGGGAGAGGCGTTCCTCTATGACCAATTGTCATAGTTACCACTCTGACGAGGTGATAGACACAAAACAGCAACTTATTTACTGACATTCTTGAAAATAATTTGGTAGTGTTATAGATTTTTATGTCATTAGACAAAAGTACACTCAAAGAGGACATTATAAGATTGCAAGAGTGAGATGTAGACATTAAAAATGAAATGATAGTCCCAGTACCAGTTGCTCAATCTAGTTTGTGGGACTGCACATTTGACTGGTTTTAGTTTTATTTTCATCAAAATTATGAGTTAAAATATTCTTTAAATGTACAGTTAGTAGTGGCTTATTAGAACAAAGATTTAACACATGGTTTTGAGCTATGACTATGCTTATGTAATATTGGCCATACAAGTAGTCCCTGGAAAATCTTTCCTTTTCTTACTACACTACAGCCAAGAAAATTTGAGATTTCACTGTACACATTTCCAAACTCAAAGCTATAATGTGGTTTTGATACTATGGTTGTTGCTGTGGAGATTTCTGGGTTGTTTACAAAACACAAAACAGAGAATATTGAATAGGGGAGGGAAGTAAGCAGCAAGTATTTATAAACTGCAAATATAAAAGATTCTCTTTCAATAGTTAGGCTGTCACTATCACCTTGTTACCATGGGTCAAATGTTAATGTTTGTATCTATCAAGAAAAATATCTCTTTTCCTTGTTTACTCTCCCGAGCTTAATTATTTTCAGACAAAGAATTTAAAATAGATCTTCTCCAGCAGCTCTGGAGGTCAGACCCAGCTGTGGAGAGAATCATTCCTAGAAAACTGGAAGGCACTTTGGGAGGAATGCTAGCTTTTTCATAATATCAGAGCAATGATTAGGGCATTTTCTACACCGAAAACATTGTTTTTTTTCTGTTGTCATAGTCATAGAAATATTCATTAATATTCAAATTTACATGTGGCATTATGTGAGATTATTATATAGTCATCATTGTTATTGTATTATTAATATGTGTTGCCCTGAAAGTTGTTTTGAAAATGATAGGATAAAAGCATAAGTAAATATGGATGATTACTGTGGAAATACCATTTTTATTTTATAATAATGTTAAATAATGAAATCTTTCCTCTAACTGGGAATATTAACTCCATTAATTCCATGGCACAACCTCAAGACTGCTACTTTCTGTGGATGAATGGGAAATTCAAGACATGAGAAAGTGGGTGGGCGGTATGGAAATACTGGTAAGATGCGGAAAATCTGGGTTCTCTTTCTGGCTCCGCAGTATGTTAATGATGTGATCTTGAATAAATCACTTAATCCCTCCAGGCTTGTTTCTCATGCATAACAATGGGGACAATACTGGTTATGTGGTAACTAAGAACATGAATTTGGGGAAATGAGATATCAATTTGAGTACTGAATCTGCTGTCAGTGAACTATGTAAATGTAAGCAAGTTTTTTAACCTTTTTAGGGCTCAGTGTTCTCACCATAAAATGGAAATAGTAGAGTTTCCTGAATTATTATTTGAAATAATACATTATTTGTTTATTATTTCTTATGCAAATTCTTTTTCATCTCATTATTCTTCCTGTTAGACATTAGGTTTCCAGTGTGTCAGAACAGGGTTGTTACAGTAAAAATGAAGAGACAAAATCATCAATGAAGGCAGAGGTCCTTGAGTCAGAGGTGTTTGAACCAGAGCAACTCCATCTTGACTAGGGGCTGGGTAAAATGAGGCTGGGAATTGCTGGTCTGCATTTCCCGGAAGTTAGATATTCCTAGCCTCTAGGTATTTACAGTTAAGGGAACAGATTGATTACATTTACTAAACAGATCCAGACTCAGGAATGTCCTGATATCCCAATATCTTGAGGACAAAAACATTCCAATTTTGCTTTAAAGGTAAAAATATAGCTGGGCATGGTGGCTCATGCCTGTAATCCCAGCACTTTGGAAGGCAGAGGCGGGAGGATTACAAGGTCAAGAGATCGAGACCATTCTGTCCAACATGGCAAAAGCCCGTCTCTACTAAAAACACAAAAATTAGCTGAGTATGGTGGCACGTGCCTATAGTCTCAGCTACTCAGGAGGCTGAGGCAGGAGAATCGCTTGAACCCAGGAGGCGGAGCTTGCAGTGAGCCAAGATTGCACCACTGCACTCCAGCCTGGCAACAGAGCAAGGCTCCATCTCAAAAAAAAAAAAAAAAAATACATATATATATATATATATATATACATAAATATATATATATATATTTTTTCTTGTAAAATATAGTAATTAGAAAAAATAATCCATTATCACAAACCCTTGTAATAGAATACATCTCCCCATGATATAAACAAGCATTGTACCTAAAGTGGGCATGTCCCTCCCCTTTTGGGAACTCCCTGCTCTGTCTATGGAGTAGCCATTCTTTATTTCTTTACCTTCTTAATAAACTTGCTTTCACTTTGCTGTATGGGCTTATTACAGGTAGTCATGTGCAGGGCAGAAGAGGGCTCTCCCCACCACCCACTAGAAATGTCAGGTGATGGTTCAGTAATTATCACTTTGCCTCTCTAAACATGCTAATTCAGCAGTGCCAGGGAGAGGTCATTTCCAGATGGCCCACACCTGTTAACATCACAATAGTAATTGAATACAGGCCTCAGGGAGAAGCAACTTCCTAGGCATGTACGTAAAGAGACAAAAGTGGAGAGGAATGATCTTCCAGAGGCACACTCCACTGGAAAATGGAAGAAAGCCTCAAATGGGCACTCATATAACTCCCTAAACACACTGTGTGTGCTCAGTACCCAAGGGTAAGGAGGGCACCGCGCATGCAGAAAGCCCACCCTAGAAGAAGAATCATAGGAAAGGGGCAAGCCGATAACGTCTCAGGGTGAAGGTTAAAGGCACTTCTTTTCTCGTTTTGACCTTCAGGCGCCCAGTTGGATCTCTTCCAAGAGTTCTTTACTTTCTGTCCTGTTCTAAAGCCTTTGTAAGAAACTTCCATTCCTGCTCTGGAGCTTGCCTCAGTCTCTTTCTCTGCTTTCTGCCCCTCAGTTGAATTCTTTCTTCTGAGCAGGCAAGGGATGAAGCTGCTGTGGAAGAAAATTTTCCAATCCAGTTTTCTAGAATCTTATCCCATAATAGTTACCCATTTATTGGCCAGAGGAAAACAGGCAAGCAGAGAAATGGACGCTTAAGCAATACACTAGTCAGTGTCCTGAAGAGGGGACTCTGGCTCCCACCTCGAGTGGAGGTGGAAAGAATGAGAGAACTGGAAGATAAGCTTATTAAGCAATGATGACACTGGAGTCTTATGTCACTTTCTGAGTGACAACTTGCAAAAGCAGTTTCCTTTGCTCATTAGAACAACTTAGTAAGTGATAAAATACTATGTGCACATATTATACTTGAGGTTTGAACCAAGACGAGGGCCATAATTTTTACTCACATTTTGTTTTTGTTCCTTGAGTTTTCCTTAGATTCATCTGACAAGCTGATACCTTAAGTTATTCCACTGTAAAGGAAAATCTAAAAATTTCAGGACCCCCAAACTCTTTATGCAAAAATGAAGCTGGGAGGCTGAGTCAGACAACACCTTCTTCCAAATGAATAGCTGTTGCTGGAGTTATGCATTAACGGGATCCCCATGGAAAGGTAAAAGGCCTCCAGCATATATGAATGATTGTCTCCACCGCTTATTCAAGAGTAAATTATTTATTGATCTCCCATAATAAGGACATGCCACTTGTAGCTTTCGGTCTACAAATCTAAGTCTAGGCCCTAAAACTAAAGTTCATCCCACACTGATAATGTCAATTATAAGCTTATCTTCCCAGCTGTGAAACAAAAATAAGAGATCAGTTCCTCCACCTACCCAAAGATGTCTGTATAAGTGACTCTTCCTCTGCTCCCCTTTTCTCTTCAAGCATTCACCTTATCTTACGTAAAATGTATATTTACTAGGCAGGAAACTAAAGTCTCACAAGTATGAAACCATTCGCCTGACTGCCCACCTGCCCCTCTTCTTAGATGCCTTCCCCACCTTGAAGGAATGTATAAATACTAAACCTCCTAAACGCCTCTTTGAAAAAAAGCCCCAGGCTCTTCTGTGGTTTATGTTTTTTTGTTTTGTTTTGTTTTGTTTTCTGGGACATGTCCTAAATCTGGCTAAATAAACCTTGATTGACTGAGACTTTTGCCTCAGTCACTCATTTTGATTTTCACTGTGAAAGGAAAATATCTTGGGTCCCCAAAATCACTAAGGAAAACTCAAGCTGGAAACTGCTTAAGGCAAACCTGCCTCCCATTCTATTCAGTCACTTCTCTGCTCACTGAGATAGATGCTTATCTGATCTGCCTCCTTCGGAAAGGCTGATCAGAAACTCAAAAGAATGTAACCCTTTGTGTCTCACCTATGGTAGTGGGACGCTCCCTCCCCGCCTGGAGTCTTATTATCTTTGCTTCAAGTTGTCCCGCCTTTCTGGACCGAACCAATGTACTTCTTACCTATATTGATTGATGTCTCATATCTCCCTAAATGTATAAAACCGAGCTGTGCGCCGGCCACACTGGGCTCATGTCGTCAGGACTTCCCGAGGCTGTGTCACAGGCGTGTCCTCAACCTTGGCAAAATAAACCTTCTAAATTAACTGAGGCCTGTCTCAGACTCTTCTGCGTTCACATCACCATAGGATGGAATTGTCTGATACAAGTCCCTTTATTTCTTCAATGCTGAGAGTTCAGTCTCTGAAAAGAATCTGCACAGGGTCAAGCAATGCGAAGATCAGGACCTGGCCAGGGTTGGGGCAACGAGAGGGAAACAGCTGATAGCATTTTCCATGGCAGAGCAACCGATATGCAGAGGCAAACTAGTCAAACACTGGGGCCAAACACTGGGCTCCATCCACATATCATTTGTTTGGCTTTATGCCAGCTTCCTAAAAATTTTTGATTTAAATACAACCAATAAGCTGTTGATGAAGGGCGTTAACATCAACAACGTTTTCTTCCTTCTATCCTGGCCTCACTGAAGGACTGACTTCACAAGGCAGCCAGGGATTCTTTTAAAAACATAAAACATCGTGTCCTTGCTTTTCTCACATCCCTCCAATGGCTTCCCATCTTTTAAAGTAAAAACCGAAGGCCCTAGATCACCTGCAAGCTCTCTGTGGTTTGGAGGCTGCTCTTCTCTGACCTCATTTCCTACCCTCTTGTTCTGGCTCACTCTAGCTTGCCAGTTCTTATGTTCCTGGCATGTTCCTGCCTCAGGGCCTGTGCACTTCTCCTTCCGTTAATGGAATGCTCTTTCTCTATGTGGCCACATAACTCTCTTCATCATTTTATCCAGGTCTCTGCTCAAATGTCACCATTTTGGAGAGGCCCCTCCAACCATCTTCTCTGAACAACACTCCTCTCCTACTCTAATGCTTTCTTCAAAACATGTTTAACTAACATACTGTTGCCCAGTGTAAAGGCTGTGTGACCTAGCTGAATTTCTACCTTGTTCTCACGCTGCTTATCTTTAAAACACAGGATGCAGTCGGTAAGAAGTTCCCCTTGTAACCAGACAAGCTGAGAATGGTTAGAAGTGAGACAGCTGACTGAATGACCCCCCAAACACCTGATGCTTTATTTTAATTTCATTTCCATGCTAACTGACACTCCTACCAGCATAATGACAGTTGATAATCACCATGACAATAACCAGAAGAAGCTGTAAAAGGACAAAAAGGAAGGTGGCATGCTAGTTCTGAGAGGTTCACCAGCCATTTCCAGAGAAGACATAGGTATTCCTCCCCTTGTTTTTACTGTCCACCTCTTCATTAGAGAAATCCTATATTTTAGCCCCCTTACCTCTCGCTAGTTGAGAAGTTGATTTGTGAGCCACGCTCTCGCTTCTCCATTCCTTGGCCTTGTGGTTTGGGTATTGGCTCTGTGACACCGAACAGAGAAAGATCCCATCTGTGGGGCTACCGAGTTTATCAGAAAGTGTACCACAATGTAGATTCCATTCACGAGGAGAGTCTGTTTTGTTCTCTGCATCTCCAGCTCCTGACTTATAGAAGGTGCACAACATAAATTTCAGTTGAATGAATGAATGAATGCATGGAGTATCTATTATGTAACAACAAATTTTCTAGACATCATGTATATTAGTATATATGGGCATTTTATACACATATATATACATATATAAAATGTCTAACCTTTACAACTACTCAGAAAAATGTGATTATTCTAATTTTACAGAGAGTGAAACCGAGGTTTAGTAACCAAACACCTGCCCAGGTCTGACAGCTACTAAGTGGTAGCACCAAAATTCGCATTCATATTTATCTGATCCCAAATCTATAACTGCTATGCTTTACTATAAAAAAGCCACTCCTGTTTTTGATTATCTTAAATTCTTTGAAAATATATGAATTTTTTTAGGTGATAACTTTTCTATTAGGTCATAAAATTGTTGAAGTTAGAGACTATGTCTTTCTTATTCACTCTGTAAATAATTGTGGAGTCCCCATTTTTCTATCACTGATATAGAGCAATGAAGAAATCAGTCATGGTTTCTGCCTAAATCGAATCTATACCCAAGGATTCTTTATATTTACATTCTATTTCCAGCAGCTTCCATATTGCTGGCTCATGGAACATACATACAAGATGTATGCTGAATGAATGGTAAATAAATGCATGAGCTTTTCCTATACCCAGATAAGGTTCTGTTCTTCTATGCTAGTCAGGAGATATGCTCTTCTATTCTAATAAAAAGAGAAATGAACTTTGTTTGTATGAAGGTTAATCTAGAAAACTGCATGAAAAGTTTGAGAAGAAGTTAACAAGTTCTATTCTAGTCCACTTCTTCCTTCTAAATTGAGCATCTACTCCTCGCTGGTATAGTCTATGAATAGATATTCTATTTGTCTTGTTATGAATGACCAATCCTTACACCACAGGAGACTTATGACTATAAATAAAGATTAACTTCAAAATTACATCAGCAATTCAAGCATCTTATGGTGTACTAAAAGTAGATTAAAGTAATTATCATCAATGTGCCATTTTAAGCTGTAAGAAAAATGGTCACGCTGTCATTTTGATAAATAATGCTGGTATGAGAGAATGTACATGTTTTAATTTTATCCTTAGGAGTTGCAAACCCACATCCATTTAAAAGCAGTCTGGGGTGACACTGTAGGCTTGTTGTTTGCCAGGGGAAAAAATCATTGTCATCTCCTTGAATAAATGTGCTGATGGCCACTGCTCAGTAATCCTTTTTCTTAAGTAGCAGATCTGTGGCTCCAACACAGGGTTATAATTGATTATCAGTACTTAACAGTCTTAGTGAGAAAGCTGTATATAAAATAGATTCAATATATAGGTTTAATATAAATGTGACACAATGCCAATCTACAATAAATAATCCTCATACCATGAAATGACCCAAGCCTCCTAAAATCCCTAATGCATCCTTGATCAAGACTAAAATAGCTTCTATTTCAAAATGTGCATCACTTTTAATATTACGTCTTTGCCTGAAAATAACTTTGAGACATTATTTAGCCTTCTCTTTTTTTTTCTTTCTTTTTAGTTTTTTGAGATGGAGTTTCCTTCTTGTTGCCCAGGCTGGAGTGCAATAGTGTAATCTTGGCTCACCACAACCTCTGGCTCCTGGGTTCAAGCGACTCTCCTGCCTCAGTCTCCCAAATAGCTGGGATTACAGGCATGCACCACCACACCTGGCTAATTTTGTATTTTTGGTAGAGACAGGGTTTCTCCATGTTGGTCAGGCTGGTCTCAAACTCGTGACCTCAGGTGATCTGCTTACCTCCTCCCAAAGTGCTGGGATTACAGGCGTGAGTCACCGCACCTGGCTGCCTTCTCTCTTATTTCTAAAGAGGACCATGTTCACCACTTTGGTACTGGGAAATTAATTTTGTTTTAAAGCCACCAAGAAAAAGAGATTTCAGATTTAACCTTCTGGACCTATGAATTACTTACTGGACTGGGTAAAGCAAGACAATCTAATCTTGTACTTAGTCCTGGAGAGTTTGGCAGGATGGGGATCTAGCTGGCCTTTCCTCTTGGCAGGCTCTTCTGCCTCCAGAACTGGGAGACGGCACTGCCACCACCCAGGTCATTTCCTCTTCTTTGCATCTTCTCCAGGTGTAACGCTGCTCTTGGCATATGGAGTGTGCCTAATAGTTCTTTTTAAAAAATGAAAATTCACTTCGTAGTTTTTCTTCTTGGAACCATGGTTTTCATTAAATAATGTTACAGGTCACACTCCCTGAGAAATAGTCTCTGAGGCTCTGGAACTGGCATGCAGAAAGTTTAGTGGTAAATTTGTTAATTGGGGTTAATCCCTATGAGAGATTAGGAAAGCCTGACCGGGGAGAAGGAGAAAGTAACTGTGATGCAGTTGCAAAAGATAACTGACTCCGTCGACTGCTTTGGAGCTGAGGTGGAACTGCTAGGCTGTCCTCACCGCAGAAAAGGGGGATCAGCCTTTGCGCCTATTCAGGTATCAATTATTAGAAGCTAACTGGTCCTGGGAAGGGAGCAAACATTGAGAAAGGATGCTTCCTTCAATTTTTGAATTTTCAGTTCAATTTCTGGACAGGTCGCAACTCTGAGTCATCAGCTTCCAACATTTGTGGAAGCTATGGGAACACCTGTGTAGGTCCTAAAGAGAGCTGAGGTGGCCCACTACTGCATCCACTGCAAATAAACACTTTAGCCATAGTATCCACTGTAAATAAATATTTATTGAATGAATTTATTGTTACAACTTTTAAAGGTAGGTGCCTCCAACATGATGAAGTGGAGGAAGAAATAGTTATATACTGAAAAACATTGTGACTGGAAAGGTGAGATGGGATGAAGAAGCAGCTTATGGTGGTACAGAGGGGAGGTTTAAATTTTGTGATATCTATACAATCGACAGCAGAGGAAGAAGCAAGAATTGTAACAATAAGGGGGAGATAGAAGAGAGTTGGGAAGTCTTCCTAATTCTCCAGACTGATCATGCCTTGTGTATTATGAGAGGCAATGATCTATGTTTTTCTTTACATCCCCAGCTTGCACCATCACTCACTCTCTGCTATTTGCTGTTCTGCATACATGGAAGACATATCTTAGCATCCATTGGTCCTTTAACTTTTTTTGCCTACAATGTCCCCATCTCTACACATTTCAAACATTTATTTATCATTAAATAAAGATTTAGATCAAGGATCTGCCCATCCTTAAGCTTTCTCTGAATACGCTTCTCCTGCTGCTTGAGAATCTACAGCTTCCTCCTTTACGTGGTCTCCCCAATGCATATTCTCCAATCATTTCTTAGCTTAACATTCAGCTCTCTTGCTTCGACTAAAAACACTTTGAGAGAAAGAAATCCTATATCTTGTTGGATAACTATGAACTGATATTGTGACTCAAATTACTTAACAGCCAATCCCTGCCAAGTCTTCATAATGTTCCTCTCTCATACATCACTTTGAAACTACCTGCCTAGTGGTTTGGATTTTTGAAACTCTAAGTCAACATTGCATTGGTCTTCCTGTTGCTGTTGTCTTGACTTTTTACTCCGGTTTTGGTGGAGTGGAAGAGTCCATTCTGTCTCTTCAGGCCTGCCAGCTTTTACTCCTTTTGGCAAAAGGAAGCTGATCAAGTAATCCAAGTAATCCAAGATGGAAAGTGGTAGTCACCGTCTTTTGGCTGAGTTAATGAATTACATAGGACCTGAGTAGGATGCCAGTGGTCAAAGAGGACTCAGTGGACACTGTAATTTAGCAGGACATAATACTCAAGGACAAGAAAAAACAATATGTCAGGTAATTTTATAAAGTTGTTAGCAAGACTTTTCTAGCTGGGGCAGAGGAGTCAAGCAGGCAGAAGGTAAGGTAGATGAGTGTCAGATTGGAGAGGACCTTAAACACTTGGATAAGAAGTTCACACTTAGGCATTTTAGTTAATGGTTTCCCAATGTAGGCATCTTTCCAAAGTCTCATTTAAAGACTAAAAAAGTGACTCATGTGGTGTACAGAAGATCTGAGTGGTCTGTCAGACCAGTTAGGCAGTTATTGTAATTACCTCGCATAAGGTGGAAGGAAACTCATTTTCAATGAGTGGTGTAACAGGTAGTGTGGGGGACTTATTATCCAGTTAGGTCAAACCCAGAACAGGTCAGAAATGGAGCATGGCAGGATACAGCAGACAATGCAGAAGGTGGCCAATAGTGACAAGACAAAGGCTGCGTCATCTTCTGGTGAGATGCTGACAGATAATCTCACACTTCATCATCTAGGAGGCTGGCTTTCAGGTGGGTGGAACAAGAATTCAGAGAACTTGGAAGCAGGTAATAGGTAGAGTCCAGCAAGCCAGCTGGCAGTAAAACAATCTGGCAGAAATAATGAGAAGCTGATCATATATCAGGATTTAGGAGATAGAATCCAGTTATTGGGAATACTAGAGAGAACAAGATAGACTCCAGGAGTCTAGCACCAGGTGAAGTACCAAGACAGAAAGTCAGTTACTGAGATTGGAGCACAAGGCATGAGGTGATCACAGTAACAGGTAGCTTTAGATGTGTAAACTTTGTTCTTAGCCACTGCCAAAGGAGGTATACTCAGTGACCTCTCACAATGGGGTCTTCTTTTAAGGATATGCAGAGATTAAAGAAGAGAGGAGTGGACATGCAGCCCCCAAGAGCATTTGGGGTCCAACCATAGCTTTACTAGTCTGACAGCAACCCTGGACACCCAATAAGGATTCTAAGGGTTGTTGCCTCAAGAATGGCATTGACCAGAAGAACTTGGCTATTACTGAAGATTACCACTGTACACTTCCATGCCTTGTTTCTGCTTGTGGTTTCTTCTTACTGCTTTCTGTCTGTGTAACTTCCTGCTTCTGGCTGTTCATTAGCTCCCTTTGAATGTTTTATATTCAAATTTCCCAAGAGGGGCTCCAGTTGGCAGCATTAGTCAGTGTTATAGCGATTTGGCAGGACTGCCTCATAAATGTACTTAATGCGCTACTCACAAGGCTATAACCTGTGACCCTTAGGTCAGAGGCCATCACTGGCCAGGGCAGCTATTCTCCTGGTGCTTGGATTACTTGATCAGCTTCCTTTTGCCAAAAGGAGTAAAAGCTGGCAGGCCTGAAGAGACAGAATGGACTCTTCCACTCCACCAAAACCGGAGTAAAAAGTCAAGACAATAGCAACAGGAAGACCAATGCAATGTTGACTTAGAGTTTCAAAAATCCAAACCACTAGGCAGGTAGTTTCAAAGTGATGTATGAGAGAGGAACATTATGAAGACTTGGCAGGGATTGGCTGTTAAGTAATTTGAGTTTTCTCATGTCTTCCCTTCTTCCAGAAAAATCTCTTAACAAAGCCATTTAAAAGGGTTGCACACATTGTAGAAATGAGAACTAAAAGGAAAGTTCTTAGGATTGAGGCCTATATACCATCTTTTGTTTTCAGTATTATATGAAGACTACAATCAGCAAAAGTTCGTAACAAAATAAATGTTCCAGGAAAGGTAGAGATGATGTCAAATTTGGTAAAATAAATAAACAACAGCAACAACAAAAACACCAAACAAAAACAGACATTCTTAATCAATAATATTCCAAACAAAATTTAATACCAAGCCAAAAATTAATATAAGCTTCATTCATATTTAAAAAAAAAACACCAAGAGGTTTGCAAACATCCCATTTTAGAATGAACCAAGACAGAAGAGATCCACATCTACTTTTAGTACCTTATAAATCCAGTAGGGTAAGAAGGGGTCTACACTGATATTTAAACATATAGAATCTGTTAAATCTAAAAAGGGTCAAAGAAATAAACATTTTAGGCAAGAACTTGAAGAAAAAATGTCAAAGTTTCTTTTTTTTTTTTCATCATTCCTACACAACAATACATTTTACTTTTCTTAATCACTTTGTAATTTATAAAACTCTTTACATTCTTTAACTAATATGATTTTTACCAAAACCTTTTGCATACAGGGAAACTGATGTCCAGTAAAGTGATTTGCCCAAGGTCAAATGACTAGTAAGTGGCCAAAACAGAATTTAATCCCAGAACTTCTTTGATTCGCTGCTTTTTCCTTCATAAATCCTTTTTGTTCTCAGGAAGAGCTAGATAAAAGGAGATACAAATGATAAAGCATTAGAAGTACATTAAGTTGTTTCTACTTTATTAATATGTATCTTATTTAATGGTATTCAGGAATTCTCCATAAAATGAAACTATATTTTCTTTAACTCCCTATGCTGCACAGTAACTACCTGGCTTCTTAGAATTCTTTCTCAAGAGTACCAAGAATTCTAGCAATGCCATCCTAATTCCAGCCTCAGATTACACTCATATAGCAATAATCATACTTCTTGAAAATATGGTTTGTAATTTGCAGGTGTTTATACACATACCATTTAAACACAAGTAAGTCTCTTGTTTTATCCACACTCCTCTCCTAAATGGCAGCTCTGTTTATGTCATGCAAGTTTAAACAAAGCAATAGGACAATACTATGTATACATTCTAAAATATATTTTAAAACTTTTCATGATTACATAAATCCTTTCAGATCAACCTCAATACTATCTCTTTGAAATTTTCATATAAAACATATACACTCAGAATATATTCAGCTTTCAAAAGTACAAGCTAGAATCACTGTGAATGTTAGAATGACTGAAAATTTTTTTTTTTTTTTTTTTTTTTTTTGGAGACGGAGTCTCGCTCTGTCACCCAGGATGGAGTGCAGTGATCGGATCTTGGCTCACTGCAAGCTCCGCCTCCCGGGTTTACGCCATTCTCTTGCCTCAGCCTCCCCAGTAGCTGGGACTACAGGTGCCCGCCGCCTCACCCGGCTAGTTTTTTTGTATTTTTTAGTAGAGACGGGGTGTCACCGTGTTAGCCAGGATGGTCTCGATCTCCTGACCTCGTGATCCGCCCATCTCGGCCTCCCGAAGTGCTGGGATTACAGGCTTGAGCCACCGTGCCCGGCTGACTGAACATTTTTAATATGTAGTTTTTGAGTGATTGTCAGGCACTGTGCTAGACACGGAGGGTGTATGGTCATGAATAAGACGGATGCGGCTCTGTCCTCACGGAGCTTACATTCTGCTGGGGAAGTTGGAAATAAATGATTAAGCAAATAAAGAAAATAAGCTCAGTGCTATGAATAAAATAAGCAGATTTCTATAGTAGAAAATGAGGAGTGACAGGTGAGTTAGAGAACTTTTCTTTAAGTAAGTGCCAGTTGAACCGAAGTCTGGGGAAAGAAATGTCAAAGGGTCAAGGGAAAGAGATATCCAGGCAGAGAGAACAACTAGTACAAGACTGAGTTGGTGAAGAGCTGGGCGTTGGGGAACCAAGAGAAACTAGCATGTCAGGCACTTAGCGTGAGCGATAGGGAAGAGGGCTGAGAGGCCTTTAGAGTCCTGTTCAGAGACAGGACTGGCTGGATTTCCTAGGCCAACTAAGAATCCCTAAGCCTAGCTGGGAAGGTGACCGCATCCACCTTTAAACACAGGGCTTGCAACTTAGCTCACACCTGACCAATCAGAGAGCTCACTAAAATGCTAATTAGGCAAAAACAGGAGGTAAAGAAATAGCCAATCATCTATCGCTTGAGAGCATGGCAGGATGGACAATGATCGGGATATAAACCCAGGCATTTGAGTGAGCAACGGCAACCCTTTTTGGGTCCCCTCGCTTTGTATGGGAGCTCTGTTTTCACTTTATTAAATCTTGCAACTGCACTCTTCTGGTCCATATTTGTTACTGTTGGAGCTGAGCTTTCGCTTGCCGTCCACCACTGCTGTTTGCCGCCGTGGCAGACCCACCGCCTGCTTCCATCCCTTGGGATCCAGCAGGGTGTCAGCTGTGCTCCTGATCCAGCGAGGCACCCATTGCCACTCCGGACTGGGCTAAAGGCTTGCTATTGTTCCTGCAGGGCTAAGTGCCCGGGTTCATCCTAATCCAGCTGAACACTCGCTGCTGGGTTCCACCGTTCTCTTCCATGACCCACGGCTTCTAATAGAGCTATAACACTCACTGCATGGCCCAAGATTCCATTCCTTGGAAACCCTGAGGCCAAGAACCCCAGGTCAGAGAACACGAGGCTTGCCAACACCTTGGAAGCGGCCCACCATCTTGGGAGCTGTGTGAGCAAGGATCCCCCAGTAACACTGTGAGCTGGGATGACATTGGAATTGGAATTTATAGAATATCAAGAATTGTAGTGTTCATTGTATCTTGAGGGGAGCTTCCAAAGGCCCTGGGAATCCAGGAGATGGTCATGGTGGGCTGGATAAAGCACTCCACAAGTCCAGTGGAGCTTTCTGAGCTTTCAGACTCCTTGACAGGCTTGCCTTGCCAGAAACAGGTGTCCAGGCCACAGCCACAACAGGAGACCTCCGTGGACTGACAGCAGTGTTCCCTGCTACTCCTGCTGGGCAGGGAGACCAAGGGAGGAACTTTCTTCATTTTGTTTCCAGCAAGGGGACTCAGGACAGACGTCTAGCCCAGGGTCAAACCAAACTATATGAAAACTTAAAAAAACTACTGTCTTAGAGAAATTCTCCTTCAGAAAGAAAGAATGTGTAATGGCACTATAAGCAAAGCAATGTTTATAAGAGCTGTGTGTGGCAGCAGAGAATCTCTACCCGCCCCCCAAGTAGAAATAAACGTTACTCTGCTGTCTGTTAAAAGTATTTTTTCCTGTGTTAATATGTGAATTGCCACACATTTCCATGGAGATTTGTAATGCAATTTTTCTGAAATATGAAAGGTGATTTGAGAATGATGGCAGCAGTCAGGGCATGCTAACCCTGAAGGAAAACTTTGTTTTTTTTTTTTTCAGGTGGCCATCATCATCCAGATCTGGAATTGCTCCCAATGTGTAAACAGTGCAAAGACTCCCTTGTGTATGAGTTTATTCTGAACAGCTAAAGATTTGTAACTATGGAAACCAAAGTGCAAAAATAATTATTGGGCTTAAAACATAAGTTAGTTATTAATCATATTGTTTTCAGGTAATGTACACACACAGTCTAACTGGCCATAACAGCGAATAGATCTTTATGGTCTCTGATGAAAAGTTAACAGAATGACCATGAATTTTTGTTAAAGGCCAGGTAGATTCAGATGTATTTAATTACATGTCCAGCTCTTAATAAGCTCTACCAACAAAGAAATGAAATTACATGGATAAATAAAATAAAACTGTATTTTCACAAATAGCTAAATTCCCTTACTATTTGTTAGCCCTTCCCATCCTTACAAAGGACATGAGCAAAAACCCTAAACCTTTTGCCTTTTCCATAAACCAATTCCAGACTGGCTGATTTTTCTTTTCAAGTTATTCCTATTCACTTGAATATTTCTATTCAAGTGTTTTCAGTGAAGGTTTCAGACAACAAAAAATCAGTCTGCCATTTAGAAAGAAAAAAAAAACAAACATGAGGGAGGGGGATGAAGAGGAAAGTGTTATAGTCTTCTAGGGTGTTGTGGTGGGCAGCTTCCGACTGGCTTCTGATAATTACTGCCTCCTGGGACCCACATTTCTGTGTAATCTCTTCCCCTTGAGTGCATCTCTGGACTTAGGGACTTGCTTGTAAGAAACAGAATGGGGTAGAAGTGCGAGGATGTTGCTTTCATGATTGGATTATAAAAAACGACATCCTCAGCCAGATGCAGTGGCTCACGCCTGTAATCCCAGCACTTCGGGAGGCTGAGGTGGGTGGATCACGAGGTCAGGAGATGGAGACCATCCTGGCTAACATGGTGAAACCCCATCTCTACTAAAAATACAAAAAAATTAGCCAGGTGTGGTGGCAGGCGCCTATAGTCCCAGCTACTCGGGAGGCTGAGGCAGGAGAATGGCGTGAACCCAGGAGGCGGAGCTTGCAGTGAGCCGAGATCGCGCCATGGCACTCCAGCCTGGGTGACAGAGCGAGACTCTGTCTCAGAAAAAAACAAAACAAACAAACAAAAAACAACAACAAAAAACCCCCAAAAAACAAACAAACAAACAAAAATGATGTCCTCCATCTGCCAGCATCATCTCTCTAACTAGACTATCTCTTGCTCTCTCATCTGCTCTCTGTCTCTGATGAAGCCAGCTGCCAGGTTGTGAGATGCTCTCTGGAAAGTCCTATATGGTAAGGAACTAAGGGAGGTCTTCAGCTCCTGAGTAACTGCACCCTCAATCCAACAATGTTAAAGAACTGATTCCTACCAACAGCCATGTGGGTGGTCTGAGAATCAGATCCTCCCCAGTCAAGCCTTCAAGTAAGACTGCAGTCCTGGCTGAAACCTTAACTGTGGCCTTGTGAGAAACTCTAATGCAGAGAACTCAGCTAAGCTGTGACCAGATTCATAATCCACATAAATTGTATTATAATAAATACATGTTGTTTTAAGCGATGTTTGAGAGTAATGGATTACACAGTAATATGTAACTAATACAGGAGCTTTCAAATTACTCTCATAAGTGTGCTCACTGCCCCCACTTTATCCTGGTAACTTGGCACAGCACCACAGATTTTGAAACATTCGACCATCCTCCCTAGTATGATCAACTCTTCCATTCCTATCTTCTATTTACTTGAAAGCCAATAGCTCATCTTTATACTAAAAAAAAAGTACTTGACTAATTGAGAATTTATAGTACAGGTAGGCCACCATATTTGTGAATTGAGTTTTGTGGTTCTAGGTATGTGGCATACTTGTTTACTCTCTATGAATTGTTCTAGGCATGTGGCATACCTATGGCAACTATAATAGAAGAATTGTAATTTCATAAAGGAACTAGGAGAGGTATCAAGACACAACAGTAGAAAGTGGGACAAAACTGGCAAGATAATGAAAAGTGGAAGTGTTGGAATTGGACAACTCAGGGTTTCAGCATAAGTTATGAATGTATAAGTTCTATGGTTTAGGAGAAAAAGATTAAACTTTCAAGGCCCTCAAAGTTTCTCATTTGTATAAAGGGAGATAGCATCAACTGATGTAAATAAGAATCTGGGACTTGGGACTCAGTAAGTGGTAACTTATGTATTTCTTCCTTGCAAAGACAAGAGTGGAAGAAACTTTCTACATGAATTCACATTATTTACTTTTCCATCTTATACCATGCGTTGGTTTTTGTGGAGTTTGAAGCTCATTTCTGGTTTTCTTACATCTCAAGTTGACAAGATGTAGTAGTCAATAGATTTTGCATTCATTGTGAAGTCTAAATTTAATCTCTGATGGATGGAAAGAATAAACCATATTTGATTTTAGAAAGGCAGTTGTTCTCTTTCCCTTTTCATATGAGATATATGAAGTCTCCATCAAGTTGTCTATATTTTGCACCCCTCCTCCCCACCTCTACCTTGTGTCTTGGAGGCAAGGCAGACATAGAGGGAGAGTTGACATAACCTGGTCTGTTTCAGCTGTGCTGAATACCAGGGCTATATTGTCAGGAATAAACTTACAACTGAGGGCAAGCAAACCTAAATGCATTCACGTGGAAACAGGGTTTAATTTAGATAAAGAAATTTTCTCCCCAAGATGGCTCACTAATTGCAAGCCCAAATCTTATGAGTAGATTTGAACATTGGGCTTTTCTAAGTAGCACATTGTCCATTCATCCTCCAGTAACATTCAAGATATGAGTGGATAGGGATGTATTTTAGAGTTTTTGTCAGACCACTTGTTGTGTCAGTGAGTAAATCCTGTCATGCAATGGGACACACTGAACAGTAATAGTACAAGCGTGTTGCTCAAAGTCCGTTGTTTTTAGCTAATTTGGAGAATTTCTGTGCTGCAGACATCTTGAGTTTATCTAAAAGTCCTTCTATGTTAAGAGCACCTACTTAAGAACCATAGGTTCATTAGTCTTACTTGAGAGACTCTTTCATCTTAGGATTTGTTTCAGGATCCCCTAGAACCAGTTCTTTGTTTTTTTTTTTTTTTTTTTTTTTTTGGGGGGGGGGGATGGCGTCTGGATCTGTTGCACAGGCTGGAGTGCCGTAGCACGATCTTGGCTCACTGCAACCTTCATCTCCTGGGTTCAAGCGATTCTACTCAGTCTCCTAAGTAGCTGGGATTACAGGCATACACCAACATGCCCAGCTAATTTTTTTTTGTATTTTTAGTAGAGATGGGGTTTCACCATGTTGGCCAAGCTGGTCTCGAACTCTTGACCTTGTGATCTGCCCACCTCAGCCTCCCAAAGTGCTGGGATTGCAGGCTTGAGCCACTGCATCCAGTCAGAACCAGTTCTTTTGAGTTTTTTTTCTGATAACAACCCTTCTCTTTGGTGTCTGGTTTTGTGGGATGTTTGTTCAGAGGGACTTGTGTTCAGCTTCCCAGATCTCCTTCACCTGCATGGTCCCTTCTCTGAACACAGGCCTCCTGACTGTTCCCAGGCCTAGACTTTGCTTGTCTCTCACTGGGCAGGGCGGAGCTGGTCAAAAAGGGAAACAATTCAGCAGTGTAAAACGACTTAATGCATGTCCTTTGACTGAATGGTTGTCTATTTGCTTAAAAAGCAAAAAGATGGTTTATATTTTACCCTTCCTGTCTCTCCTGTAAGCTTCTTTAGATCATACCTGATTCATATTTGTATCTTCCAGAGTACCTACGCTCTTTGGATTGTGTGCAGTTTAATATATGTATTTCTTGAGAGTGAGAGAAGAAAAGGAATCAGCATTTATAGGATCCTGTGTGTTAGTATTTTACATATGCTATCTATTCAGTATTAACAAAGATCCTTTTCTTTCATTTATGGAAGAAGAAAGAATTTATTCAAGAACAGGTAGCTAATATGCAACAGAGAAGATGTAGAATCCAAGGCTATCTGATACAAAGCCTGTATAATATCTTTTATTCCTCACCAATGTGGTTTCAGTGTGGCAATCTTGTGAGATTTTTTTCCTGCAGTTTTTATCATTGAACCCTGTATAGACCTTTCTGATTATGGGACAATAGCAGTCTGGGAAAATTGCTGAAAGCTTAAGAGTAGATTTGCAAAAATTTAATTGATAGAAACAACAAATGTATTTTAAATCACTCACTTTGCATTCTTTCAGTCTATGATTTCTTCTTCATTTTGATGAATGTCATATTTTGGAAATAGTACTGACAATGTATTAGTGTGAACAGGAGGAAAAGATATAATGATGCCTCTAATTGTAAGAGTTTTAATGATCTAGACATATTCTCATCACTTTATTTTACATTATACTATTCTCATATAAAATAGTAGTATTTAAAATATTACTACCCTTTTAGAAAAACCCAATAAAAATAACCATTTTCCTCATTACAAGTGATAGGTTTTTTAAAATCAATTTTAATTTTTACTGTAAGTTTCGGGGTACATGTGCAGGATGTGCAGGTTTGTTACATAGGTAAACGTGTGCCATGGTGGTTTGCTGCACCTATCAACCCACCACCTGGGTGTTAAGCCCAGCATGCATTAACTCTTTTTCCCAAGGCTCTTCCTTCCCCAACCCCACCCCGCAATAGGCCCCAGTGTGTGTTTTTCCCCTCCCTGTGTCCATGTGTTCTCATTGATCAACTCCCATTTATAAATTTTTTTAAATGAAGAATGCTGCTTAAATAAAAGCATACTAAAAAGGTGGTAAAAAATAAAAAAAAACTCTGTTAAATAGTTAAAATTGGCATCACTGGATGAAAGTGAATTTTAAATGAAAATGTAAAAAGAAAATTTTAAAAATTAATGCTTTATAAATAGTAAAAGCACTCCAGGATACAGAAAAGTTACTAATACATCAACCAGTAGTTGAAAACACTAAATAAAATCTGACAAGAAAAATATAAATTCATGAAGGCATTGCTAAATGAGCAGAACATGCATAATTGGTGGAGAATACATTTTAAAAACTGTCTGAAAAGTAAACAAAAAAGGATTCAAATATTCAAAAAACAGTGAAACACTTTTGAAAAAATGCTTAATACTGTAAACAAAATTCAGAGACCACTCTATGGTGTACAGAATTTACCAGAGAAGAAAAATCAACCCGGCAAAAATAGCCATTTTAAATTGATTGGTTGTTTTGAACATCTGGCATAGAGAGCTTTGTTCTTTCTATGAACACATACACACCTTCCTTGTCTGTCGCCTGCAGTTTTAGTAGAGTGCTTCTAACTCACTCACTTGAACCTTCATCTTTCAGATAGACTCATTGAAATTCCAGAGGTTTGGCATTTCAAGTCAGGTGGAAATTACCCCTCCCACCTTTGTTCCCAATAGTCTACTGTTTTTTCATTTAAGCTGTTTACCTCCATTTCGAGGTAATTTTGATAGCATTATTGTGTCCTTCTAATCTTCTTAGCTAGGAACTTCCCCTGTCCTCCCTGACTGTTTTGTGCGTGTGGCTGAAATGGACAGACCTAGTCTTAGAACTTCATCTCTAGTCTCAGACATATTTCCATATGACTAGTTCATTTCAATCCTAAAAGCCTTCTTGCTGTTTGACTAACTCCATGCTTTTTGCCCCAATCTATTTTCTCCATAAGGAGTCTGTTAAGCTCTTCACATCTTTTTGAACAATACCTTATTTGTAGACCAGAAATCATAGAAAGGACATCATCGTGACTAATCTGATAACTGATCATATCCCATTGCAAACTCCAAACAGCATGTG
The DNA here is from genome assembly GCF_043159975.1 of Macaca nemestrina. Lineage (NCBI taxonomy): Eukaryota > Metazoa > Chordata > Mammalia > Primates > Cercopithecidae > Macaca > Macaca nemestrina. The sequence goes on along the minus strand of NC_092143.1, from coordinate 72,860,602 downwards.
ACTTTTGTAACTCACATTGATAAAACTCTTTGAAAAATTATGGCTTTTTACTGCAGAATATTATAATGTGGATTTTTAAAAAGAAAACTTGTTTCATCCAATTTAAGGTATATGGATTAAAATAAAGGCAATTGAGAGATGTGATGATTATATATGTCTGGCTCAAACAATTCAGAGATGATAAGTCAATAATGTCCCAAACAGCTCTGTTTTACTTCCCATTGTCTCTCATGATGATAATTGAGTCAGAACTTTTAAAAAGCCCACAAGATTTCTCATTGTTAATATTTCCATGTAAATCTTATGGGAATAGGTATTGAGGAGCATTATTAGAGGAGGTGGAAGGGAGAGAAAGAACAATTCCTGTTCCTTCACTGTGAGGGAGAATGCATAAATACAGCCTAATCTGCCCGACAGGGAAAATGGAGTTATTGGGGCTGAATGACAATTACATTGTACCGTTTTGGTTTAAGTAATTCATGAGTCAACATCATTGTGCTACTCAGGTTATTAAAATAAATAACAGAGGAATGAAAAATTAGGCCATCAGTTTGTCAAACATATTGCCAATCTGGTTATTATGAGCCTTAAAATAGGTATTGCATTTCTAGTAATCATTCCAGATATTTTATAAGCTGATTATAGCAATTCTTGGACACTGAGTTTTCAGGATTTTTAGAAAAAGTATTTTAATAAATAGACATGGATGATGTGGTTAAATGTTTGCCCAAGCCTTTTTAACTTAATCTATGCTCTTGATTGAACAAAGTAAGGTCAAACACTGATTTATTAGGTAAGCATTATATAAATTCAATTAGGTTAAAACTCCACTTCATTTTATAGAGTACTCTTTATAGAACCAGGAAATAGTATAGAGTATATTTTGTTTTATGTCATTTTTATTCTTTATCCCAGTGATAACTACAGTTTTAAGTGTATATTTTGAGTGAATGCATAAAGTAAAGATTGATTAACAGATTTAAAGTATAATATATGTACAATTTTATCTGGTAAGAAGGGACTATACTAATTATATGAAAACTATAATTAATTAATTTTAAATTATAATATTGCATAATTGTTTCTTTACAGATTCAGAGTAATCTTGCTTGGCATATTGTTATTATTAATTAAGTTAGAAATCCAAATAATTTCTGGTTTCTTTTTATTGTAGACATCACAAAAAGAGAGAGCTATATAATTAAGAGAGCTAGATGAACTATATACTATATGTGTCTCTTAAGAAGAGGGCTTAATCTGCAATTGGGTGCTTATCTTGGAAGAGTTATAGAATTTATCTGGAGATTTAATATGGAGTAAATATTAGTTACAGTCCCAAATTTTCACTTCCCTGATACCAATACATACAGTTCTATTAGATCGTAAAATTCAGAGTATTCAGTTCTATCAGTCAGGATAGGTTAGGTTATGCTGCTGTAAGGAGCAATACATGCATTTCAGTGGTTTAAGACAACCAGGTTTATTCCTCATTAATATTACATGTCTATCACAGGTGAGTTGAGTATTCTGCTCCATGTTGTCCTTTATTTATCACCTGGGCTAGAACATTGCTGGTCTCCATGGCAGAGGGAAAGCCTAGTGAATTGAGCACTAGCTCTTCTTAATACCTTTATTTATTTGCTGAGAATTTCTATTTTAAAATTTATTTCAAAAATATTCATGATTTCTCACCAAGCATTTTAACAAAAATCATCTTAAAGTCTTTGTTAGGTAATTCCAACATCAGTGTCATCTTGGCCTTGGCATCTGCTGATGGTCTTTTTTCTTACGAATTTTTGATGTTACTTGTACATTGAATAATTCTGGATTGCATGCTGGACATTTTGAATATGTCTTGTTTAAATCTACTGGAGAATGTTGATATTTTTTAAGATTAGGAAAATTGTTAGGTTCAGGCCGTAAGTTCCATTTTTCCTTCCGGAGGCTGTAGTGCCAATATCAGGTCAGTTTCAAAGTCTTTATACTGCACTTCAGGTGTTTCTGGCCATGTCCTATGCAATGGGTAGTCTGTGACTCAGTGGTGGTAGTCTATCTCTTCAGTTCACAGTCTTTGGTATGCAAATTAGTATCAGATCCATGGGTGTGAGGCTCTTAGAGGAGACCTGGAGTTTATAGAAAAGGTTATGGGATTGCTTTTATGGGATGGAGCTCTTCCCTGTCTGCTATCTCCCAGCATTTTCTGCCTCCCTGGGTTTCCTCATTTCAGAATTCTGGCCCAAATCTTGGGGCTTTAGTTGCCTCACTTTGCTGAACACTTCTGTGTTTGGGCTGCTCTGGGACCAAACCACTAAAGGATAGAGAAAGAAAAACAGCAATGAGTTGGCCCCATGTTTTTTAAGTCTCAGCTCTTCCGACTGGAGAGGAAGGTCCCCCTCCTTCAGAGATTTGGCTGTTGCCAGCTCCCATCGGTGGCCACTGCCACCCGCACAGTGGGATTGCCTGGAGGACGGAGGATAAAAGAGTGGAAGAAGAGTGAGGAATAAAAGGAGGGATTCCCACGTTCTCTCTGACTGTTCAAAGTTCCCATTTTAGCTCTTCAGGCCAGAATTAGAGGAGGACTGTTCCTGGGGCTCTCTTATGTCAAGTCTGGGCTGGGTGATGTTGAAGAAAAAAAAAAAGGAGACCCATTGCTAGTATAATGGGCTTCAAAGTAGTTCAAACAGCACTTCAAAGTAGTTCAAATAATTTCAGGATGATTTAAACTAGTTCACTTCACATTCTTATATTCTTCCCCGACGTATCTGCTGAAATTTGCTTTCCAAAGACCTCAAATAGCTGCTCTACGACTTCTGTTCAGGTTTTATAGTTGCATCAAGTGTGAGAGATGGGCGAAGTGAGACTTGTATCTTACCTGACACTGGATCTGGTACTGGCTCTTAATCACCCAGAAATGACATGTTACCTCCATTCCCATTTTATTAGCCAGAGGAAGTCAAATGGTCACACCTGTCTCCAAGAAGAAGGGAAGTGCAACACTACTATCTTCCCTAAAGGAGAGTCAGAAATATTTGGTAAATAGTACTCATGGGTACTAGTGCAATCAAGTTTTGAGCTCTAGGGTGAGGCTTCACTTTGAATAAGCTCAAGCACCAACTGAATACACCTAAGCTAGAGGATTTACAGCTCTCTAGAAGATATGTTTGGGTCTCTATACCATTACAATATAATTATCTTTATGGGATTATCTATATCGAAATCTACTTATAAGAAGAATTGGCTGGGCACAGTGGCTGATGCCTGTAATCCCAGCGCTTTGGGAGACTGAGGCAGACAGATCATGAGGTCAAGAGATCGAGACCATCCTGGCCAACATGGTGAAACCCCATCTCTACTAAAAATACAAAAAAATTAGCTGGGTGTGGTGGCATATACCTGTAGTCCCAGCTACTCAGGAGGATGAGGCAGGAGAATAGCTTGAACCCAGGAGGTGGAGGTTGCAGTGAACTGAGATTGCACCACTGCACTCCAGCCTAGTGACAGAACAAGACTCTGTCTCAAAAAAAAAGATTCCATGATAACATACTCCACTCATATAATCTTGAACCCATGCATAGCTACAAGATAAAATAATATGTTTCATAAATTCCAAAGATAGTATCTATAAGGAAGAATATCTGTATAGTTGAATATTAACTAGAAATGCAATATAACTGACAGGACAAAACAGAATTTAGTGGACAAAACATTGCATTTAGCGTCATTAGATTTATTGGTACTCAAAGACTATATACGTAATATATACTACATATTTATTAGTATATAAGTTGCTAATTAGAGGCTGTTAGCTCCTTAATTTCTTCTTGTCTCTCTTTACTTTGAGAAAAAAATATCTGTATTGTGGAAAGAACTAAATGTTACTATCATTATTTTGTTGTACTGAACAACTTTATGATATTATACCTTTGATTCTGTAGGTAGTTCCATGTTCTCCTAGTTTTCTGTTTATACCTCAGAATATGGTGAACTTCATTACAATGCAGCTTCTCTATTTTTCTACAGTTTTTGCAATCTGCTGGGTCATTAAATGTGAAACCAAAAGAATAATCAGTGCCAAATTATTCCAGAGCGAATATGGACAAAAACTCCCAGGAAAGGGGGATAGGAAAGGAAATAGAAAATAAAATGAAGGCCAGCACCGTGGCTCGCTCCTGTAATTCCAGCACTTTGGGAGGCTGAGGAAGGCGGTTCACCTGAGGTGAGGAGTTTGAGACCAGCCTGGCCAACATGGCAAAACCCCATCTCTAATAAAAATACAAAAAAAAAATTAGGCGGCCTTGGTGGCGGGCACCTGTAATCCCAGCTACTAGAGAGGCTGAGGCTGGAGAATTGATTGAACCCAGGAGGTGGAGGTTGCAGTGAGCCAAGATCACACTACTGCACTGCAGCCTGGGCAACAAGAGCGAAACTCTGTCCCCCGCACCTCCCTCAAAGAAAAGGAAAAAGAAAAGAAAACAAAAGTAAAGAAAAGAAAAGAAAAGAAAAGAAAATGAAGGGCAATGGTGATGGACACATATCAGTTGTTTTGCCTCTTTTATCATTTCTTTCCTACACTTATAGCTGTCAATCCGTGTAGATTTGTTCCAGGACCTCTTGTGAATACCAAAATCCACAAATATTCAACTTCCTTCTATAATATGGCATAGTATTTGCCTAAAACCTATGCACATCATCTGGTATACATATCTAGATTATTTATAACGCCTAATGCAATGTAAATAGTTGTTATACTATATTGTTTAGGAAATAATGACAAGAAAAAATGTATATGTTCAGTACAGATAATTCTTAAAAATATTTTTGATCCACAGTTGGTTGAATCCTTGGTTGGGAACCCAAAGGATATTAGCCCATAAAGAGATAATTTAATATAATACATGCTAAGATAAAGGCTTGCAGAGGGTAATATATAATGGTATAATATCCATGGCCTGGAACACTATCATATCTGAAGAATTTTACATATTTTACCTTAACTAGCTCAACGAATAAAGAAAGAAAAAACTTGTATATCCATTTTAAAGATAAGGATACTGAGGTTTAGAAGAGTAAATGACAGGTCCATAAATGGAATCTATGTCTTTCAATTTCAAATTCTCTTATCTTTCTATGATGGTCTGCTACTTTAACATATATAACCATTTATAAGCCATCAACCTCTAGCATGTTGTCGAATTGGGAAATATTACAATCTCATTAAAATTGATTCTAGAAACCTCCAAATCAGTCTTGGGTGTAGCTTACCTACAATGTTCCACACCTATCCCACTTAGAATAGTTTGCTTTCCCTATTTTTCTGTTATAATAAGTTTCCTCCCCCTCTAAAAACAAAACTTTCATTTTACTTGACTTTGAGCATAGCATTCAGTTTCAAAGTTCAACACTACTAGAAAATAATTTAGAAAAAGAAAGCTATTATATAATCTCTCAACAGCCTGGAGAAGGTACAGGGCAAGGACTGAGGTCTACTTTCCACGTAATACAAAGGAAATATGCAATTCAGCAAGTAATTCTCAGTGAACTTATAGTAACATGACTCACAACAAGAAAATCGTTCGATAAAATATGCTGAATGGGAAATGATTCAGTGAAAATATTATTCAGAACAAGCAATTACTGAGTGAAGGTATTACCCACAGCAGACAATTACTCAGTGAAAATATTACAGGGAGCAGGCAAATATTCCATCAAACATTTGACAAGGCGAGCAATTATTCAATAAACAATCATATAATTGTAACCGATGGAGCAGGGTTGCCATGCGGCATACAAATCATTTACAGACACCCAGGAAGAGGTTTTGACTGTTGAAAATGCAGATAATTTATGGTTCTCATTTGTCATTGTTGAGATAATTTCATTTTAGTTTTACTTCCAAGTAAACAGCTTAAAAATGTTTATAACCACTCTAAAAATCAGTTTTTCAAGTAATCCCATTTTAGTTTTTTGTCTCCTCTCTCACATTATTCTCTTTCTTGCTTTTTCTCCCTCTGTTCCTTATTTCCTCCTCCTCTGGCTGCTTCTCTGTCTCACTATTTTCTTCTTTTCCGTAATACACTTAAAGTAATGCCGACTCCTAAAACGCCTATGTTTATTATTAAATCTTCTTTCTGTAAGTCACTCATGAATATGTTTTCCAAGCAGAAAACATCACCAGCACCTATTTATCACACATTGGTGGATTACAGATATAATTTGCAATGCTAAACCCAGTTAGAATGTAACTACACTTTTAAACAGTATACAGACTAAAATGGTGACAGCCAATGAATCAATCAATGTATACTTCAACCGGCGACATTCATTGTCTGTGTATTAATGGTCAATCACTATGTTATGGGATACATATGACAATTCCTGCTCTCAAGGAGTGTGTAGACGAGTGGTAGACTGGTCCCCCATACCAAATATCAATATAATACGGTAAGTGCTGAGAGAGGTATCATAAGGGAAGAGGGGAGCAAACAGATGAGTTTCAGAGAAGCTACCTTGAAATTCTGGAGCCTGCACTGAGCGTGGAAGAAACATAAACATTCAGCCAGGTTAAAAAAGGTGGAAATGGAGTCCTAGGCAATGAAACAGCACACAAAAAATATATAGAGGCAGGAATCAGGCGATGAGTGGAGGGCTACAGGCAGTGTGTTGCAGTGTGTGACGTGATATAGGGACAGTCAATAGACTGCAACTTAATCTGTTTCCTTAAATTGTATGTAAAAGGCTATTGGTATACATAGTTTTCTTAGCCAAGTTGGAGCCTGTGGGTGTGTGGTATAGTTTAATGCCCTGATTAAGCCACTAGGAAGCCATCTCTCTGTCCCCTCCTAGACCATATCACACAATATGTTCCCTACTTCTACTGCAGCCCCAATTGGATTTTGTGTCTTTTGATACTGAAAGAATCTTATCACAAATAAAATAATCTGTCATGTGGCTCCTACATATTTATTTAGTTACATAAACTAAACTAAAAAATGAATAAACTATCTGTCAATAATGGTAGTTCCTCATCTATGAATGACTCTTTACAAAGCCTATCTTGCTTAATATTCATAATAAATACTGAAGTAGATACTATTTATACCTTTTTCTTTTAAAGGAATTAAATAGTTTCAGGTTCATACAAAGCATGAGTATTGTGGGTACAAATTCAAGCTTTCGAACTCAAATTTGAAGACTTATCCCAGGATACGTTTATATCTTTAGCTACTACCATGTATACCTCAAAAGCGTACATTATTTTTCATGTGTTAGGTTTTGAGGGATAATCAATAAGGAGGGCATACTTTCAGGCTGCTTCTTATTTATAACCGTGAAATTTAGAAATTGATGGAGTAGCAGCTTTCTCAGTGGGAAACAGCTATTTTAAAATGCCCCATGTTTTAATTAAAGTAAAAATCTCAAAAATGGTCTTTTAAAAAGTGACTCTGGCCAGTCGTAGATAAAACATCACTTACTAGACATAGGAATTTCCTGTAGTAAATTTCAGATTTACTTTTTGGTCTCACATGGTCAAAGAGATCAAAACCCTTTGTGCAATTATGGTCTTGAACCGAGGCCTATTCTCTAGGTCACTGCTGTCATGACTTCAAGATAATCGTTTCCATTGCAGGATTTGATTTTTAATTCCCCAGATGTTCTTGATGTGGTTCAGTTCTTTAGGAAATCATCACCCTCACGAACTCTCCCTGCCACTCACAGATAGGGCTTTTCCCCCAGTAAGTTCTGGAGTCACGGCAGAGCTCGATGAGTCTGATTGGGAGACCTCTTATGATTATTCAAACTCTAGGTTTGTTTGTTTTTAAATGGAAACCCTGAAGAAGCAGTGCATGAGACTTTGCAGTTAAAAAATAGATAAGTATTTTCCTTTTGAATAAAAGTACAGTAGCTACACATTACTCTATGTTATTTAATCATAACTTTAGGAATTAAAGAAAGGTTTCCTGAAGGGTCATTGCTATCTTATGTCAGGAAATTAATAGGATAATTAAATACCCTGTAGAAATGAAATAAGAAGGACCTCTTTTCTCATTTGAACTTGATCCAAGTGTATCAAATTCCAATATAAAAGAGTTACCACAAACTGTAATGGTACGCTCTATGATATGTTTTGATGATCTTCATTCACACTTTGCAATATCACTTAGTTACCCATTTTATATGTCCTTTCTAATCCTAATAAATTGTGACCTTGTGGAAGGCATAGATGATCCTTTTAAAAATCTTATTATTTTATACCTCCCTCCTGAATCCATAGAATAATCCATCATATTATTAGATGCTCCATATATGTCTTGGAAGTAGATCTGCATCTTGGTCCAATGCATTTGCAATTTGTTTTAAACAGAGAATATAAACTACTCAATCCTAGTGAGATGATGGTGAGACAGATAAACGTATTACTGATGAAAATATAACATGATATGAACATATCGGAGAGCAATGTAGCTGTATCTTTCAGAGCCCATAAAAATATTCAAGCGTTTTGGACCCTTCATTATAGAAATAAAGATTTTATACAAAGGAAACAATTTCTCAGCCCTGCTGATAGCTTAATTTTGGCTCAGTGATATTGATTTTGAACCCTTGGCTGAAAACCATAAGAGAATAGAATTCCGTTGTTCTAAGACATCAAGTTCATGGTAATTTGTTACAGCAGCCATTGGAAATTAGTAGCGGAAACTACAGTGTCATCCAGGAAAATATGCTGTCATACAGAAAAAAAGATGATGGTAGTTATTAAGACTGGGATGATAAAAATGAAGATGGTAAAAAGAATTGCATTTTATAAAGATTTTAAATGTAGAACAAATAGGATTTTCAGTCAGATCAGAAATGGGATATAAAATAAAGAAGTCAAGGCTAGCTCCAAAATTTTTGCCCAAACAACTAAGATAATTTTGTATCAGTAGAGATTAAAATAAGTTGCATGTGGAGGTTTTTCAAGGGGTAACCAAGAGTTCTGTTTGGGACATTTCTGGGTTTGAGAGTTTTTTTTTAGATATCTAAATGGAGATTTGAGTAGGCAGCTGGATATAAAAGTGTGGAGTTTGGGAGAGAGATCTTTGGCTGGTGATCCAAATTTGGGAGTTATTGGCACATATTTGGCATGAAAAGCCATGAGATGAGATGAAATCATCAAGGGAATAAATATAAATAGAGAAGAGAAGAGAACTAAAGACTAATTCTTTAGGAGCGGCACATAATATGTTTTGAGAGAAGCTTCATATATGACAATAGCCACAGCAACAATATTTATAAAAATTTATATATAATATTAATGTTCAGTGATAGGAAACTTCTTATGTCAGTGGAGTTATCTGTTCACTAGAAATGATGATTATGATGATAGTGGAAGCAATCAGGATAAATTACTAAGTAAAAGAAATTAGAACTCAAAATAAATATACATTATAAAGAAAGAATATGAAAAGGCATTATATACAATTAAAATAATTGTGTTAAATTTTGTGTTCCTATACTGAGCAGTTTTCAGCTTATATATTCTATAATTCATGAGATTCCATGTGAAATAATACTGAGTCATATCATAGTGCTGGTTTAGAAATAACACAATGGAATACAAATTGAAAAGAATTAAGTCAAGTATTTAAAAATAATATTTTTTTGGAATCACAGTCATTTTAAAAATGTTTTGAAACATGGTAAATATAATACAATTATTTATTCTCAATACTCATGGTTTTTGTAGATAAAGCAATAGAGAGAATGGTAGGTCAATTACCTAAAAAACAGAATTAGAACTACTTCATATTACGGCCTAAAGGAATCTTCCTGGGAGATAGACTTAAAAGAGCTACTTGTTTATGCCATTTTGATGATAGATTTGAATGCCAAATGAGCCTGATAGAATAGACTATTCTTGCTTTGTGTGTATATTATTTGGTTGCAGAGCTGTACTTGACCTGACAAGAACCTCTCTCAGTTCTTTGGGGTCTCAGTAGGATAAAAATGGGCAGGAAAACTTAAGTGATTGAAGTCATGATGAAAGGAAAATCTTTGCTGCTCTGCTTTTAGTTGATGACTCATTTTCAGTTACCTTGAAGTGTGAAAATGACTTACCTTTCCTCATCAATTTTAAAAATGATTGGTAGAGTAAACTAAGAGGTCTTTCAAAAAAAATCTTCCATTACCAAGTCAATCTCTTGGACCTTATTTTCTTTGTTATTTTTTAGAGTCTGTGCTCTTTCTATACTCAGAACATTCATAATATTTATAATTTTTTAAAGTGAAATAAAATTATGTTATGGACATTGAACAATTATATTAATAGAGAAAATTAAATTGTATTTATTAAGTTAAGATTTAGTTAAAATGCTGAAAGTCTTCCTTGAAAGGATCAAAGTTCAACTTTCTTGACATTTATGTCAATTTTATATAGATTATTTTAAAAGTTTGACATGTTCTTGTTAAGTGATCCTCTAAATTGCTTCTTTTTTGTTTCTACACTTTGGTGAAGGAACTTTTAGCTTAATAAAAGCCATTTTCTTTGTAAAAAGAGGAAATGAAAAGAAAAATAAAAATGTAAGCATCAAAGAATGCAAAGCTATTAGACATGGGTATATTAATGGAGATTCTCAAGAAAGATGATCAAGTTTTCAAGAAATATGGCCCACTTACTTCTGATTTCTAAGAGATATGAATCATATCAGGGCTATGGTAACCCTGAATCAGCTCCTGTCTTATTAGTCACATGGTAAAAATGTGATACTCGATGGAGATGCATTTAGTGTTTTAAATGTTTATAGTATTAGAATAACCCATAAAAGAGAGGAAAAAAGAGTTCCTCAACTGCTTACTTATTATAATGCAAAACTATCACTTTATTGCTTTTTCACTGATATAATTACATTAAAAACAGTAGCAAAATGCCATTGCTTGGATTTTACTTCTCCCACAGCTGATTTGTAATATGTGGACATAATCTTGAATTTTCTTGAAAGAGTGTCTGCGACAAAAATGTTGAGCATCCAAAAGGAACAAAATTATGTTAAGTCTACAGAAAAGCATGTCTGTGATTCATGACCTCTTTTAATATTGTAAATCATTATTCATAAACTCAGGAGACTTCTGTAAGTTTAAAAAGCAATGATGGGATAATTCTGCAGTTTGAAAAGCCATTATTTGGCATTTCCATTTCTGGCTCTGATGCAGTTGTTTGTGGAAGTCCTGCCAAGATCATCTAGAAAAACCAAATAAAGTACAAACAATAACATTTCTTTGAAGGCATCAGAGAGCTTCTACAACAAGACTTTAGGGGACAAAATCTTAGGAGAGTAGAATCCACATGCAGAGGTGGGCTGATACCATCTAGCCACTTTTCTTTCAGGGTGTCGCTGATTACAGATGCAAGTCAAAAGGCTGAGAGTTTAATGAAGGGCATATGCAGAGGATTACTGGTGAAAGGCAGAGAAACGGTCAGACATTTTGTCAAGATACAAGAAAAAATAAAATTTAGAGGCTTGAGATTCCAGGACCTCAATGAGAAGAGACAGGTAAAGAACTGACACCAATACCACTGCTTTTTCCCCTCAAGACATCTGTGTGATTCTAGAGCTGCACGGGGTGTGAGGCTAAGCAGAGCAAGAAGATAAACAAAAAGCCCTTGAAATGCAGGGAACAGTTGACAGCAGTCATGAAACGGAGACAAGGGTTAGAGTTCAGGACATTCCAGGGGGAGGGACTCTAGTGAATGCCCCAGGCTCTCAGTGGGAGGCACTGCAGGGCCACCTCCTATGAGTAGGAAATGAACTCAAGGTAGTGACAACCAAACCTCAATACAGCTAAGCCCCCAGTAGGATTAAGGTGAACAGCCCCACACTATTACCTACCAAAGGAAAAGCCAAATCTTGTACAGAAGAAGATAATAGGGTCCAAAACTTCTATAATTTTTCTTTTTTTTTTTTTTTTTTTTGAGACGGAGTCTCGCTCTGTCGCCCAGGCTGGAGTGCAGTGGCGCAATCTCGGCTCACTGCAAGCTCCGCCTCCCGGGTTCCCGCCATTCTCCTGCCTCAGCCTCCCGAGTAGCTGGGACTACAGGCGCCCGCCCCTGCGCCCGGCTAATTTTTTCTATTTTTAGTAGAGACGGGGTTTCACCATGGTCTCGATCTCCTGACCTTGTGATCCGCCCACCTCGGCCTCCCAAAGTATAATTTTTCATACATCGTGTTCTGCATTTAATTTTAAAATTACCAGGTATATAAAGTGATAGGATCACATGACAAGAAGCAAAACAGATAATAGAAACATACACAGGTGATCCAGATATTCGACAGGGACTTTAAAATCCTTATCATTAATATGTGGAGAAACATGTGGAGGGGTAAAGATGAAGAATGCACCAGACAATTAGTATTTATTAAAAAGAGAATAAATTCGAAATTATAGAAATAAATAACACCACGGGGCATGGTGGCTCACGCCTGTAATCCCAGCACTTTGGGAGGCCGAGGCGGGTGGATCACCTGAGGTCAGGAGTTTGAGACCTCAGCCTGGCCAACATGGTGAAACCCTGTCTCTAATAAAGATATAAAAATTAGCTGGGCATTAGCTGGTGGGTGCCTGTAATCCCAGCTACTTGGGAGGCTGAGGCAGGAGAATCACTTGAACCCGGGAAGCAGAGGTGCAGTGAGCCAAGATTGAAGCACTGTATTCCAGCCTGGGCATCAAGAGCAAGACTCCATCTAAAAAAAAAAAAAAAAAAAAAAAGAAGAAGAAAGAAATAACACCATAACTGAAGAACTCAGATGGATTTAGTGGCAGATTTTGACACAGAAGACATTATTAGTGAAGGTAGGTTAAACAGAGGACAAAAAAGTATCAAAAATACAGAAAACATGTAAAGAGTCTTGTGGGACACAGCGGAAAGATCTCACACAAGATTATATAGTCTGAGTAAACAGGAGAGGGAAAATGGTGCAGAAGTATTATGAGGAGAAAATGGCTGAGAACTTTCCAAAATTGATAAACGATATTAACCTACAGATAGAACTTATGCAAACCTCAAGAATAAGGAATACAAAGAAAGCCATCAGTCTTAATATTAAAGGTCTTCATAATCCATGCACATATTTCCATTACCAAGGCCAACTCATTCTCCTGACACTCAAGGTCACTCATAACCTGGTCCTATTTCAGTCATCTTCTCCATCCCTTCTCTGTTCCTTTCAATTTCCTTCCCCTTTTTGTGGTCCTTTTCACTGAATACCAGAAAGAAACATCTGTTCTGCTCCTCACAAATCATATCTATCGTTTCAGGTTTCCTATACTCATCTAATACTTTTGTCTCTATATTTTATTCAACTTTAAAAAATATCAAACTTAACATTTAATTGTTGCTTACACAGTGATGCATATTACAATCCCTAGAATGAAAATGGCCATTGTACTTGCTTTTGGGGACAGTGAAGAAGGGGAAGCCTTGAGCAATAGTTTCTCAAATTTCAGTGAAGATCCCAGAATTCATCATGATAGCTGAAGTTATGCTGTAGTAACAAATTAATTCCAATATGCCACTTGTTTACAACATAAGGATTTATTTTTCACACTATATGTCCATGGTGGGTTTGTTAGGGTCTCTGCTCTATGTAGTCCCTTGGGAACCCAGGCTGATAGAGGCTGCACCATCTAGAATGCAGTTGGTAGCCACAGTAGAGGAGCAAGAATGAAGGAATCATGCACCATGAGTTTAATGCTTTGGCCAGGAGGAGACACATATCATCACCTCAGGCCACTATCCAGAACTCATAACATGATCCTACCTAACCTGGGGACTGGGGCATGAAGGAGAGAAAAGACTCTATGGTGAGCACTATGAGCACTATTATGTCTTTCACAAGCCCCAAGGAGTAGAATGAGTACTGTAAACATCACAGAGGAAAGAATGGTTGACTAAGTCCTAGGAATCTGTGGAAAGGAGGAGAAGCTAGTGAGTCAGTCTGTGTTGAGAGGATCCTGGGTTTAACTGTAGGGCATCCCAAGTGGTTCTCCAACAGATGCAGACAGAGCCTGATTACTAGGAACAGAGGCCTGAATCATTCATAGGCCTAGGGGATAACGTTGTCCACAACAGAGATGCCATTCAGTTCCTACCAGGCCTCAGCAAGAGGGCTGGGGCTGGGATAGAGGAAGTCGTTGCTCAGAGCTAAGGTTAACATTTGGGATTTAATGTCTCTTTCTGAATTTCCTTTTCACAAAATGTCTGAAAGATGCAAAAGATGAGTCGTTTCTCCCCCTGCCCCAAAATCCTAAGACTAAACAATGAATAATCGACCTAGAGCAATTGTACTAAGGATAAATTTTTCTAGTTTCATCTGAGATGTTTTAAGCATAAGCCTATATTGAAATTTCAAACGAACTTTTAAAAAAAGTTGCATATGTTTAAGGTGTACAACATGATGTTTTGATATACAAAGGCATAGTGAAATGATAGCTACGGTTAACCAGATTATCATATGTACCATCCCACAGTTAACCTTTTATATATGTGTGTGTATGTCTGGTAAGAGCACTTAAAATCTACTCTCAGCAAATTTCCAGTATACAATACTATATTATTAAATATAGTCCTTACGTTCAGAAACATTTTCTTTATTTTAGAAACACATGACAGTATTTATTTTCATCTTCAAAACTACTATATTTGCTAGTTACTGTTATCCCAATTTTACAGATGGAAAACCAGAGGCCTGAGGAGATTAACTACTTACCCAGGTCTAAAAAGCATGACTGTCTGGCTCACATGTTTCAATCTAAGACTGCCTGCTTTGTTCACATTGAGGGAATTGTCAATTTAGGCTATATATCCTACTGTCTCTTTGTGCTGATGAGCCAAAATACTTGGGTTTTTCAGCTAATTTTAAAAATGAGTAATTGCGTACCTGTCCTTCATGGTGTGTGCCTTTTGGCCATCTTTACTTTCAAGGAGTTTTGCCGGCTAAGTGCTGGCTGGCATTTGAGAAGTTCCCCAGGCTCTTGTCTTCAGGCGAAAAGATGATTATACCATTTGACAAATGTGATACCTAAACTGAGCACCTAGAAGAAACAAGCTTTCGCAATGATAGGACAATTTGAAGATTATGTAGGTGTTCTCATGGGTTGCAAGCAATTTAATACCTGCACCAAAATACGAACTTACATAGATACTGGGCAGTGGCGTAAAGCTTATAGAGAAGGTTAAAAAATATGGAAGCTTCTTCTGTTGCTAACAAATCAAAAGTAATGAGGAAAAATTGAGAAAATGGAAATGGAAATTACTTCCCCTGCAGTGAGCTAAGAAATGGAAATTTTTCTTTCTTCCTTATTTCTTTCTCAAACTTAATTTTATAGCAGTTTTGCTCTGCGATAAAAAAACACTATTTTCACTTTGATGTGTTTTTTTCCAAGCTTCTTTCTTGGTAGTAAAATGTCCTTACTGTATTCATACTAATCTGTAAAAAGCAAGAGAATTGTCTTTTCTGCCTCCAAGCATGGAACAAAGTGCCTGTATTTCTCTCTGACTAACCTAGGATAATACATTGTACTAATGAACCTAGGCCTGCATAAGTTCCTGTCTCTGGCCCTATCACTGTGACCAGGAGGAGCATCCATTTATATCCAAAGAAAGCAACAGTGTGCGTGCCCTTCTAATTCATGCCACAGCTGTACACACAGGAAGGGATGGGCTCTTAAAGCAATGGTCTGGTGTTTGCTGAGAAGGCAGAGGAGGGTCTAGATGGTGTCTGTGCAATGATTACATGTACACTGCACCCAATGACAGTCCTCTCTAGAGTGAAGACATTGTCTTCACACTTAGATAAAATATTTTCATGAACCATTTCATGGTGAACTGATTTACAGAATAAAAGATAATTTTTTTAAAAAAAAAATATTTGAGCAGAGTATAACAAGGACCTCTATACTCCTTGTTGTATCAAGTGTAAGCTATGGGTACATCTGGAGAGAACAGAGCCAGGCAGAGAGAAGAAAGGCCCTTTCCTGGACATGGCAGTATTCTATAGCTTTGGATTTTGGTCTCCTTCCTGGATCACATCTCTCAAAATGTCTCTGGTAGTTTCTCTTCAATTTGCCCACTGGTGAAGTACTAGTAACATCTCTTGTGACTTTTTTCAGATTCTGTTTCTTGGTGCAAGATTGCACCTGCTTTGGTTCCTGAATATTCTGGCTCTGACCCTTCATGTCCTCTAGCTTGGTTTTCACCTCTGTCCAATGCTTACTGAATGCAGCAACCTGCTATCCCATAGTGATGCTATTCCTATGTTGTACAATATATTGAATACATGTATTCTTGTATAATGTAGAATATTCTATGCAGTTATCCCTGGAACCTGTAAATGTTATAATCAATCACTCCTCTGATTCTGTTATATTGTAACAGGACAAGCGCGGACAAAACCCCTCAGACACCGAGATAGTGAAGGGAGTGGCTTTAATCAGCTGGGAGCATCGGTAGGCTAGCGTCTTAAAATCCGAGCTCCTCAGGTGTTCAACTTCTGTCCCTTTTAAGGGCTCACAACTCTAAGGGGGTCTCTGTGAGAGTGTCGTGATTGATTGAGCAAGCCAGGGAGTACGTGACAGAGGCTGCAAGCACCGGTGGTCACAGTGAAACAGAACAGAACGGGAGGTTTCACAGTGTCCTTCCATACAAGGTCTGGAATCTATAGATAACATCAGTTGCTAGGTCAGGGTTCGAATTTTAACTACTAGGCTTACGTCAGGCAGGCCCAGGCCTGGTTTTGGGTCTGGTTCCTAAGTGCTGGGCTACCTGCCTTTAGTTTTGCTTCTCTTTCCTTTTCTGAGTATAAAATAATATAAAACAATGTGAGAGGGTCTCTCTCTTCCCTCATTTCCCCCCTTTGAGACTCTCACTTTTTATTAGTGGGAGTTCTCACTCTTAGTTTTGCTATTTATGTCTTCTTGTGCAATAGATTGATAGTGATTCATATAGTACACTTGTGCTGAAGCATTCTGGTAAACTAAGGTAGCAATGAGACTTTTAATCATTTGAAGAAGTACAGGTAGTAAATAAGTGAGCAGTAAGTAGGTTCCTATTACTATTATAACTCTTATTATAAGAGTTTTAAATGTTCCTAGTGCTGGGAACCAATTTCTAAACATGGCCTTAGGATTAAATCCATGTCACACTTGCACGGGCACATGTGCCAGTTTTGTTATATCTTTTTGTCTTCAACTACTTGCCCCTGATCATCTATGTGTAGACAGCAATTAGTAAGGTTAAATTTTTCACAAACCCTTCCTTCAGCTGCTAGCAAGTAGTCGAGAGCTAGTATATTTTGATAGATAGCATTCCTCATCTGAGTTTCTTGCCGGCTAGAACAGTCAAGGCTTGACCGGTTTTATTAGTGATTATTTCTAAAACAGCTTGCAACTGTATGATTCGGTTGAGCATGTAAATGGGGGTCTGGTATCCCCATGAGCCGTCTTGTGCCTAAGTAGCAGGCCTATAATATTGTATTATGATTCTTTTAGGGGCCTATTCATTATTTTTCTATTTTTTATAGCTATGCTTTTCTTTTTGTGGGAAGCATAGACAGGGAAGCCCAGGAGTTTGCCTGTTTTTACAGGCAGTAGGAAGAAAGACGGTTTAATTGTGCCAATAACACAACTACCTGTCCACTGGTCAGGCAGCTTGGCGTAGGTTCTATGTCCACATATCCAGTATAGCCCAGTGGGGGCCATCCAGTCCCGGTGGGATTCTGGATGGGCTTAAATGGTCTGCAACTTTGGAAATTTACTGAATGGAATTTGATCTGTATGGGTTGAACTTCATCGTGTAACTGTTTTTGTGGTACTATTACACATTTTTTGTCCTAGGCAACTAAGTAATCCTACAGAATGAGTGAATTCTTTCCTTTTTTTTAAATTATGTAATATTGTTCAATAATTGAGACTTTTAGAACCTAGAAATGATCAGGGTGATTCTTTAGGGCTGGGAATTCATCAGGAACTGGGTCTGTAGACACTAATTCTTGGGCTTCTTATGGCCATTGATCTCCTATTACAGTTCTTTCACAAACATAACATTTAGAGACTGGGCTACATACCTTGGATAGAATAGCATTACACAAACAAGTTTCTTTTAGAGTCCTGGTACACTTATAATAACCATAAAATAATAGGACTGTAGCAATCTTTTGTCCTACCTCAGTGACTTGATGTATACACTGGGAACAGTCCTCAGTCTGAGGAAGGTCAATTGAAGTCCTTACTGTACAAGTCCAAATTTTAAGGAAAATGAGTCCTGCGATGAGTTTCCTCATGCTTCGGCCATTCGTGGACCAGTCAGCTTCCGGGTGTGACTGGAGCAGGGCTTGTCGTCGTCTTCAGAGTCACTTTGCAGAGGTTGGCAAAGCTGCTTCCATCCATGTACAGCTCCCAGTCTACTGATGTTTAGGGATGGTCTCCGAGGTTGGGCCCACTAGAATAAACTGAGTCTAATACCTCTACACAGTTAGGCTCTCTGATACCAGGAGCCAGGTGGTGGGGTTTAGGGTGTTGCAAACTTCAATGGTTATGCGGGGATTTTCACAGAGCAAGCTTTGGTATCTAGTTAGTCTAGCATTCATTAGCTAATGATGTCCTTCGGTACTTATTAAAGTCACCACAGCATGGGGGGGACTTTATGTTTAGGTTTTGCCTAAGAGTTAGCTTATCTGCTTCTTATGCTAACAGGGCCGTTGCTGCCAGGGCCCTTAGACATGGGGGCCAGCCTTTGGAAACACGTCTAGTTGTTTTGAGAGATAGGCCACTGGCCTTGGCCAGGGCCCCACAGTCTGGGTTAAAACACCAACTGCCATTTTTGTTTTTTTTTTGACACATACTGTGTAAAAAGTTTTGTCAGGTCAGGTAGCCCCAGGGCTGGGGCCGACCTGAATTTTTCTTTTAACTCATGAAAAGCTGTTGTTGGTGGTTGTAATAGATGTAGTTTATCTAATCTACATTTTTATTATCTGTCACCCACTAAAATATTGACTTAAATCCTGTAGCTATTTGATTTCAAGCTTTAAATTGATCTGGTATTCCTCGTGGAACTCCAATTGTGTCTAAACAGACATGAGAGTCTAAAGACCTATAAGAGGCTTCTCTCGCTTTACGATGTCTTATTTTTTCTCCCTCTGGTTGATGAAATGCCAGGGTGAAAGGGATAGCCAATTGGACTAAAGTATAAGTGCCACTCCAGTTATTCAGCAGAGTGCACAGTAAAGGTCCACTACGATACCGCTACACATCTGCTTGGGGATGAACGAGGGCTGACTGATTGATAAACTCTTGAAAATTCTTAAGCTCATCACATCCCTTCAGGTCTCCAAGGAATGCTAAGTTTCCTTCCTGTTGTGAGAGACACGAAGTGAACTTCGTGTTGGGAGACAGAAGCTGGATGGCGTCAGGGGCTGACCCACAGGGTGCTGGACTTCAGGATATGGCAGAGAGAGCTTGGCATGACTTATTACTCCAGGCTATAGAATCCTGGAAAAAAGCTACCATGCAGCCTACGCCTGGTCGACTGGAAGACCACCTTAGTGGAAGGGGGACAATCTGGGCCTCTGCCCTGCCATGTACAAAGCATAACAATTGCTTTTGTTTAATGTGCAGATGGAATATTTGATCCATTTTAACCAGGCATTTGCATCTTTGTATCCTGTCTTAATTGCTTAAGTTTGCTTTAAGTCTTTAACTTCTATGATTCTCTAGAAAAATGAATGTATGGTTTTAAGAAATTACAAAAACCGGTTGGTGCAGTCCATCTTGCTCTTTAGTGGTCCACAGAACGTTGGACCAACTATGACATGAAAGCTCTACATCGGGGTGCAAGACCCCTGGTTGGCACTGGGGTCTTTATCGAAATCTCCCTGGATTAAATGGTCCTAGTTTACTAATGCCCAGTCTGAGGAGAGTCAAGAGGGACAGAAGTACTTTTCTGAAGTGGAGAGCTGTCTTTGACTTGGCAAGTCTCCACAGGGTATAACAAGGCAAGCATTAAATGCAATAGTTTGAGGCAAAATTGACTTGGTTATGTTAATAACTAGATGGTCAGCAATAGAACGAGGAAAGAAGAAAGAGTAAAAGAATAAATGAAAAGAGTTAAATTTTTCTTAGCTTTAGTTTGGTAGGTTTTCCTCTGGGACTATGGCCCACGACTCTGGAGGGGGTGGCACTCTCTTGACTTGGGTGTGATGAGTCCATCCTTTTTTTGCTGTACGAACAGCAGTGTCAGTGGTTAGTAGCACAAAGTAGGGTCCTTCCCAGGCTGGCTTGAGTTTTTCTTCTTTCCACCCTTTGATGAGAACGTGATCTTCAGGCTGGTGTTGGTTTACTGGAAATTCTAGGGGTGGTACATGTGGTAAAAGACATTTAGTTCTGAGGGAAAGGAAAGTGGAAGATAAATCAAGTAAATACTTTTTAAGAAACTGACCTTTTGTTTTAAATGTGGGGACCTTGGCAGTGGACTTAGTCCTTAGTGCCTTTTTTACTAAGAAATTTCCTTTAGCACCTATTTTTATTAGTTTTTAAACCAAAGAAAACCAAACACCACTTTACATTTAATAATGTTTTTTGTATGATTTTTATATCAGATAAGCTAAATTTTATCTTTATATTAGTGTGTTATTAATATTAAACCTAATTTTAATAAAACCTTGTAGACCTATTTATCCAATTTTTATTATTTGACCATAAGGTTAGATTTTATAGACTCTTTTTAATCTTTTATAATTTTTGTTAAAGAGTAGGTTGGTGCTTTAAGAAAAACCTGTTGCGTTTTTACTTCAATGTCCAGTTCACAGAAAAACTGGATACCTTTTTAACTTTGGCTAATATGTTTGCACATAGAATTTTCTTTACAATTAACATTTTAAAACTTGGCACATAAACTGTTTCTTCAGTAGTACTCAGGAGGCCTTATTACTTTTAAATTATACAACATTTTTTGCATAAAATTTTTTTAACACACTTTTTTTATAACTTTTTTTTTTCTTTCACGACTTTTACAGGCAGTTTTTCGATGTGCCTTAACTTTCTGACTTATTACAAACATTTCTTTCTTTAAACAACCAGTTAATTTATTTCAGGACAAGAATTTACTATATAACACTCTTTTTATATAAATTCCGCCCCCCCTTTCCCCCCTTTTTTTTCGAAGATGATAACCATTCTTTTCCTCTCTGTCTTTGCCTCTTTTTCTCTCTGTCTCTTTCCTCTCTTTCTCTCTGCTGGGTTTTCCTTGCCACTACCAGCTGCTTATGCTGCTGTTCTCTTAACTACTGCGGCGGGGAAGGGGGTATAAAACCAGCTGTAACTGTCTATATACGGAAACTGGTCTGGGTGCTTTGGCTTACAGGTTACCTTGTGCCATACCTTTGAAACAAGAGACCTGTCTAGGTTTCCTTCTGATAGCCAACCCACCTCTAATGCTGGCCATCTATTTCACACAAAGTTCTAAGTTTTCCTAGAGTCATAGTAGCACCGTAATCTCCCTTAAATCCTTTCTTGAAATTTTTTCAACACAGTTCCTAGTGAGGTGGGCTTACTTTGTGCCTGACCCACGTCTCCTCAAGACAAAACACCACGCTCACACCACACGCACACTACAAAACAAATAACGGGTACAAAGGGCACACACACACTTTTACAATGTATGCCAAACCAGAATCAAAACCAAAATCAGAGTATCAAGAAATCCAACCCCGGTCAAAACCAAAACCAAAGCATCAAGCAATCCAAGTCAAGTCAAAAACAAAAACCAAAGCGCCGATAAAGGCACGCCATGGGTGATCAGGCCACGATTCCACTCAAATGGAATAGGCAAGTTCCCAAGACCAGTCCTGTCAAGCAATTCAAAACCAAAACCAAAACCAAAGGGCCAATAAAGGCACGCCTTGAATGATCAGGCCACACTTCCACTCAAATGGAGTGGGCAAGTTTCAAAGACTAGTCTTACCAAGTTTTAGATGTCCGGACTCCAAGTGCTAGTTCCTTCCCAATGTTCGGCCACTGCGTTGATCCTCCACCGGGGCTGGCCACACACTGCTCTGGCGAGGCGTCCCACAGGGCAAATGCCTAACCGGGAGCGCTCTCAGAATCTGCCTTGCTCGGGCTGGTCGGAGTCCCCCGCAGAGATGTTCCACAGGGCAGGCTTAAGCAGCCTAAAGAGCTGCCTCGATCATCCGCCAGTCACCTCACTTCCCCATCAGGGAACCAAGAAATGTAGCAGGGCTAGCTGCGGACAAAACCCCTCAGACACCGAGATAGTGAAGGGAGTGGCTTTAATCAGCTGGGAGCATCAGCAGGCTAGAGTCTTGAAATCCGAGCTCCTCACGTGCTCAACTTCTGTCCCTTTCAAGGACTCACAAGTCTAAGGGGGTCTGCGTGAGAGTGTCGTGATTGATTGAGCAAGCCAGAGGGTACGTGACAGGGGCTGCAAGCACCGGTGGTCACAGTGAAACAGAACAGAACGGGAGGTTTCACAGTGTCCTTCCATACAAGGTCTGGAATCAGTTGCTAGGTCAGGGTTCGAATTTTAACTACCAGGCTTAGGTCAGGCAGGCCCAGGCCTGGTTTCAGGTCTGGTTCCTAGGCACCAGGATACCTGCCTTTAGTTTTGCTTCTCTTTCCTTTTCTGAGTATAGAACAATATGAGAGGGTCTCTCTCTTCCCTGAATATTATATATAGGATGGTAGACCTAATAATAAAGAGATTTTCTGAGCAGGCCTATTAATCACAAGAGTCCTTGAAAGCAAAGGGCTTTCTCTGGCTGGTGGCAAGAAGGAAGGCAGAAGGGAAATCAGAAGGATTTGAAGCATAAGGATTTCACTCACTGTTGTTGACTTGAAGATGGATGGGTCCACATACAAAGACTTAGAGGGCCTAGGAGCTGTTGAATAACTCCCAACCAACAGCCTGCAGGGAGATAGAGACCTTACTCTTACAACTGCAAAGAACTAAATTCTAAAGTCTTCAAGTAAGAACTCATTTAACACCTTGATTTTGGTCCTGTGATATCCTGAGCATAGAACCCAGCCAAGCCCACCCAGACTTCTGCCTGCAGAATTTATAGCTAATAAATGGGTATTGTTTTAAGCGGCTAAATTTGCGGTAATTTGTTATGAACCATATCGTTAGACCAAAAGCTGCATGTGGACAAAAGCCTCAAGTGGCCTCCTGATTTTGCATAAGTGAATGGAGCTTTGCTTAAGTTGGGTCAGTTGGTTTCCATATATGTGGTGCTAAATGACAGAGGTGGTGTCAAAGAACAAAAGGAGAAGGTGCAAACGAAAAACGCCATCAGTTACTGGGAATGGTATTTTTGTAAGTAGTTAGACACATGGCATCTCTTGTCTTTGATATCAAATTATTCATTTGATTTACCACATCCGAGCTAAAGGAACTGTACTTTTATCAGCATCAATTTTTCCTCATTTGAATGGTCTCTGAATATGAAGGGCGTATTCCTTCTTTCCTAGTGTTTCCCCCAAAGAGTTCCTAGCCCAATATACATGAATGGTGTTGATCCATTTAGTTTCACTTACCAGGTGACTGTGACCCCAGCATATCATTCCGGTAGCTTCTCTGTAAGGTTGAATCTAACTTCCTTCATGACATACATTATTTTTATTCCATTTTGCCTTCTATCAGAACAGTACAATTAGCTGCAGCAGCATAATCCCTCAAGAATATTATGGGAATGTCAGCTCTCAGAAACTCCCGACATTTGTAGTTTTAATTCATTTGCAAGTTAACCATCTTGATTACTTTACTCTAAACACATGAAAACATTTCTTAGTAGGAAATTGGAGGAGGTGATATTTAAAACTAAAACCTTTTATGCAAAAATTAAACATGAGGAGGAAGTTTGCATGAGAGAGAATCAGCTGGTACTAAATAGACCAGCATTCATGGTGCAGAAGCTGTCACAGTAAAAGAATAGAAAAAAGCACTTTGCTTTTCCTTCTTATAGATCTGAGTTTAATGTGCCCTTGCATTTCAATTAGCTAGTGGGAGGACGTATTTCACTTTTTGTATATTCTTTCTGTTGCACTTGTGAGCTTTAAACCTTTCTCCCGCAAGGCCAGTAGAAGTCTTTTTCTAACTTGTTATGATATATTTGTACTCTTTTCTCCATCCTGGAAGCTCAATATAGTAGTGGATGATAACTTCGGATCCATTATAAGAATATGGATAGTCACAGGTGAGCATCTTTTGGGAACTACTTCTGCATGCAGGGGTAATTTACATGAAAATGCAGGGGGAAATAAAATGTAATGGGCAAAAATTTCCTTCTCTACCAGTCCTGTGGAGACTCAGACTAGCCTTCAGAGCCTCATGTTAGAGGAAGATAAGGGGTGTAAGGTCAACACTTGATAGCTGGAAAGCCAGAATCTTCTCTGGGATGAATCAGATGGAATATCAACAGAACAAGGTTTCCACAGTTAGCTTAGCTTGTCCTTTGTAAACTGTACCATTTCACCACTGGTTGGGTCTTTCAGCATAAATCAGCATATAAGATTGAACAGGAAGAAATGGAGAATCCAAATCACATAGAAGAAATGCCAATTTTTCCTTTTATGAAAGTCATAGAGTAATTTAAGATCAAAAGAAAATAACAAGTTATGTTTAGTACATAAAATTAGATTTCAACAAGTTGCTCTAGTAAAAATAACACAAGAAGACCAGGGTTTTAATTCTGATTTTGCCCCTCACTGGTTATGTGTAATCTTTATAGTGTTATTTAGCCTCATTTATTTCTCATCTGTGAAATAATATAAGAATAAAGTATGAGATCTCCTTAGACTTAAAAATTCTGAGTAAACACTCAAAACCCCCATAACGCTATGATTCTTAAGACAAATGTATAGAAATGGTTTTAAAGCTGTATTGATTCAGGTCTAGAAATTGTTTTGAAGGCAGATTGTGTAATAGTTCTGGGGAAAAATTATTTTCAATACTGGCATTATTGAGAGATATTAAAATCAGGTATGGAGAGAATACTTGAAATGTTTATATTTTCTTTAACCTGTTCTTTCAAAATTTAAGTTCAAACTCTGCTTTTAAATGACATATGGCAATGCAGGCCCTCTAGCTTCCCACTAAAATATCTCGAAATGAATAACCATAACAATAAATTGAAAACACATTGCTGCACCCCAAACAAATGTCCAAATATAACTTAATTGCAGAATATGGCCAAAATCTGTACTTACGGTGAAACAGATAGGGCTCAATTAAACTGGCTTGAGAAAAAAAATCCAACTTAAAAAAATGTGTTTTTTTAGAGACAAGGTCTCACTGGGTTCAAACTCCTGGGCTCAAGCAATCCCCCTGCCCCAGCCTCCCATGTAGCTGGAACTAGAGGTACACAACATGGTGCCTAGCCCAGTCATTATTTAGTGAGTCTGAGAATACCTTTACAAAAGAAAGATAAGTGTTCACTCTTAAAATCATAAACATAGTTGAAAAGAGGCAGTGGGAGACAGTTGTATCCTGTACGATAAAAATCTTCATATGTGAGACCGAGGTAGGAAGAGCTCTGGTAGATGTAAACATGGAGAATTAATTGTATAAGTTACTCTCTATTTGAAGACTATAAATCACTCCCGTAGTGTGGAAAGAAACTCTGCTGTCCCAGTACAACAGAGGAGCAGTAGGTGAAACCTTGTTAGAACAAGAGAACTGGACCCTTATTTCCATCCATAGCAAGGTGGCTGAGTCATACCAAGTGTGGAGTGGTCCCCAAGGTACAAACAACACAACTTCTCATCACATGCAGTACCCAGGGTGTCTGCTTTAACAACCCTGGATCTTGTTTCTGGATTATAAGGAGAGCTAACATGTTTTGAGTACTTAACTATGTGCCAGGGATGATTCTACATGTATAACATGCCTTAACCCATTTAATCCTGTTAGCAATCTTAGCTGTAGCGTTAACGATTATCTTCATTTTACAACTGAGGAAAGTGAGGCACAAACACAGTAAGGAGCTTACCTAGAACATGTTACCACAGCTAGCATCCAGATCTAGGCAGTCTGGCCCCAGACATGCTTTTAGAGTTGAGATCTGAAAAAATAATTCTTCCATTCTATAAGCAGACAGAAGGCAGGGCCAAAAGGATCCAGAGTCCTCTGTGTCAATAAGTGCCTTCTCTGTCTAAACAAATCCTGCCTTCTTTGAAGATATGTAAAGAAAATAGCAGCAAAAGTGAAGACAACAATGAAGAGAATATGAAAAACAAACGGTGTAACAAAAGGAAATGGAAAGAGCATCTGGAAAACTTAATAAGAACATCCTCCTAAAAAGGCTATAACCAAAGCTTAAGGGAACATTTCAAAGGACTGGTATCTTTCATAACTTGAAAGAAAATATAAAAATGGAACACAAAGCTGCAGAAGAGAATGAACTAGGATGAAAAAGTTGGAAATGAGGTGGATAAAATAAAGAAATGACAACTAAAACCCCAAACCAGAGTTCAAACCCTTATTTCAGTCAAGTAGAAGCCTCATGTTCCTGTATAATGTTGAAAGAATGACAATGCCTCCTACAATTCATAATGCTACAGTGGAATTGATTTTCTTAACTGAACACCATTCTTTTAAGCATTTACTCTAGGATATTTGATCCATAAGAAATAAAATTAAAGTTCTCTTTTTCTTATCAGTTCTTAGGATGGTTGAGACAGCTTAATTTTTTGACAACTTGGATACTTTTTGGGAAAAAAATACGTTTCTAAGTTGGTATGTGAAGCAACACTATTTCCAGATTGTAGTTCACTTGAAAAGAAATGCTAGAACAGTTAACTGATGCTGGGACCCCTGCAATTCTAGGAAAAGTGAAACAAAGTCATAAAATGTGCCAATTATGAAACCAGTTGTTCCACTTCCAGTTTCAGCTCCCACATGTTAAAGAGCTTGGAGTTCACCCCCCTGTCCTTACAACAAGAGACGATGAAACAATCCGATAATCAATGACTTTTCTTGGACCCGTCAAAGAACTGAGGTTTCAGGCCAAACGATCACCTTGAAATCTAGAGGGACAGGGACATTCAGTGAGGTACAACTGAAATCTGCTTCCCTTAGGCAGAAGCTACTCATCGTTGCCCTGCTAGTTATCTGGAGAGTTGCTGGAGGCTGTGTGGACTACTGTGAAAATGAGGACAGTCATAGAGAGTCCTTGCGCTTTCATACAGTTCCCTCGATGATCCCTACCAGGTTCTTCAGGCTGAGGATCCAAGAAAAACCCTCTCATGGCTCTGGCATAAGAAAAGGAAAAGCAGGCATTGTGTGACCTCACCTAATTATTCTCCCTAACAAAGGCCTGTTCTACAGGGAAAATTTCTTCATCACAGGTTGAGGCTGAAACCTTACCCCATCTGGACATTGTTCCAGCCTTCCTGTTTCCCCTAAAGAAAAAGAAAACAATAATCCACAAGGGACAGGGCATTAAGGTAGTAGATTTAGAATACTGTAGTTAAGGAATGGAACGGGAGGTGAGCAATGAAGAGCAGTATTCTAAAGGAAGGAACAAAAACACTTGAGAAGGCCAAATTCCAAGACAGAGGTCCACTAAAACCCTGGGACTACAGATTGTACGAAGCTCCCTTCCTTTGCATCCTACCACCACTTGAACATGCCTCCAGTATAACAACAGTAGGTTATAGCAGAAAGAGCTGCAAGACGTAGACTCTCTCAGAGGAACAAGGAGCAGAACAAAGGGAAGCACCACAGCCAACGAGGCAGACAAATGAAAGGTCAGTGGAGAATTTCAAGTGTTTGGTGCCTGTAGCCATAACAAACATCAAACACAGCCCAGTTCCTGGCCAGATTAACAAAACTCCATCCTCACACAAAAGGTCTGTTTAACCTCAGTACATATTAAAGATACATGTCCAGCTTTCAATAAAAGATTACAAAATACAGTCTGAACAGATGAAAAAGAAAATCAGAAACAGACTCAGCTAAAACATAAATGTTGAAATTGTTAGAATTTAAAATAACTATGATTAACATATTAAGGACACTAGGGGATAAAATAGACAACATTACCCCAAATGGGTAATGTTCACAGAGAGATGGAAACTACAAGAAAGAATCAAAAGGAAATGTTAGGCTGGGTGTGGTGGCTCACACCTGTAATCCCAGCACTTTGGGAGGCTGAGGCAGGCAGATAATTGGAGGCCAGAAGTTCGAGACCAGCCTGACCAACACGGTGAAACCCTGCCTCTACTAGAAATACAAAAAATTAGCCAGGTGTTATGGTGGGTGCCTGTAATCCTAGCTACTTGGGAGGCTGAGACAGGAGAATCACTTGAACCCAGGAGGTAGAGGTTGTAGTGAGCTGAGATTGCGCCATTGCACTCCAAGTTGGGTGACAGAGTGAGACTCCATTTTGGGGGGAAAAAAGGAAATGTTAGATATCAAAACAGTGGAACAGAAATGAAGAATGCCTTTAAAGGGCTCAGCAGTTGATACAGGAAAGAAGAGCAATCTTGAAAATAGGTCAATAGGAACTTCTTAAACTGAAATGCAGAAAGAGAGAGAGAGAGAGAACATTTAGGAATGGTGGGAAAACAAAAAATGCTGTAACTTACATATAACTGGAATACCAGAAGGAAAATAAAGAAAAAATGGGCGGAAGAAATATTTGAGTTAATAATAACTAAGAACTTTACAAAATTAATGATACATACTGCACAAATCTGGAAGCTCTGAAAACAATAAGCAACATAAATACCAAAAAATAACCCCCATAAAACTAAACAAAATAAACCCCAAACCCCACAAACAGGCATATGATGTTCAGACAGTGGAGAACCAAATACAAGGAGAAACTCCTGAAGGAAGCCAGAGGAGAAAAGCTACTCATCTATAGAGGATAAGAATAATAATGGCAGCAGTATTATTGAAACCATGCAAGCAAGAAGAGACTGGAATGAAATCTTCAAAGTGTTGAAAGAAAAAAAAAAATCTGAAACCCAAACTGGCAATCTAGAATTATAAGTCCAGTGACATAGAGGAGAAATAAAAAGTGTCTCTAGCAAACAAATTCATTCATTTTTTTCTTGCCTGAAAGAAATGAAAGACTTTCTTCAACAGGAGATAAATGACATAGGTTGGAAACTTGGCTCTGTATGAAAAAAGGAAGAAGATCAAAGAATGAATAAGTGAAGGTAAGTAACATATTTTATTTTTATTATTTCTAACTGATCTATAAAATAATAGTTTTTAAAAAACGATAACAGTAACAGTGTATTGGCTGCTTATAGCATATGGGTAAGTGAACAATAGCAATGCCACAAGAGACAGGAGGGAAGAATTGGAAATACTTTGTTTTAAGGTAACTACTACACATGAAATTGTAGCATGTTCTTTGAAGATAGACTTAAATTATTTAATGATATACATATATTTACTACATATGTGTGTGTATATATATACACTATATGTATACTTTACTATATACTATACATATGCGTGTTTGTGTATATAATATACACACTATTATATATAATATATAGCTTATATATAATATGCTGTATCATAAATGTATATATGTCTACATATTATACATAATATGCTGTATACATGCATTATATATATAATATATGTAATTTATTATAAAAATTATATGGCAACTGCTAAAAGAAGAAAACAAAGAAGTATAGATGATAAGACAAGAGAGGAGATTAAATGGAATAAAAAAACATGAAATCTGCCCCAACTCTTAGAAAATGGGGGCATCAGGGAACTTGGACTGGCTCTGCAAGCTCATATGCCTCTCTGTCTTCCATTGTGGCACTAGCCCACTGTCACTGTGGGGCTGATGATTTTTATCTTTCATTTACTTTTCTCTGTAGGTGAGAGGAAATAATGTGTAAAATGTATTATTGATTTTGAAAACATCCTGTGAAAATTTTCCCCACCCATATCTATTCTCTATTTAATAAGATAAATCAATAACATTAGGAAGTACTCACCACACTCATTGGATCAATTGGACATCTCCCACACTACCATTGCCACCAAATACAGAATAAGAAGAAAAGGTGAAAATAAGAAGAGAAGATATGGGTAAGAAGGGTGAGAAGTGGAGGCCCAGGAGTAAGTCAATGATATATTCCTGAAAAAACAGCTCACAACAATTGAAATTGATGCAATGTTCAAAGATATTGCATGGTTTTTAAAATCTAAAATGTGTATGTAACATTTTAATGTTTCTGATATTTGATTGCATCTTATAATCCATATGCATAGAAATCTGCTAGTCTAGAGGGAGGAGTATGTTCCAATAAAATTGTCATTACCTTCACAGGTGTCACTATAATTGTGCATAATCCTAATTAAATATCAGTTGGATTATCTGTAATGATAGCCCACATATGGTTGAATTTTTAATTAAATTTTAGCTTTCATTTTTTAAAAAGGTCTTCAAAATTATACCAATGAGATTACATTAAAATTTAAGAGCAATAAATTTCCAGAAACTTTTCTGTAAAATGCCAGGTAAATCAATAAAAGCTCATAGATATTGCAAAATCTCTCATAGAATCTTCAAAGGTAGAAATTGACATAACCTATTCATCTGGCATAAGGATTAGTAGATAGGTTCATAATATTTGTCTGTAAAAATGTCAAAATGCTTCTTAATAGGTAGTGTTTTATTTCTAGAAATTAAGAAGAAATAAACAAAAACAACGACTAGACCAACTATGAATTTCACTAAATGGCAAATGAAAGTGAAACTCTAATAATTTCTAATACTGTGGAAAATTTTGCTGTTAGTTCCAAATGTGATGAAGAGGTCAATATACATAAGGAGTTATAAAAACTTTTCTGTCTTCATGCCACTATGCATAATTGGGTGCTACTAAATGATTCAGAAAGTCTGCAGACAGAATACCAAAAAATCTTGGATTCAAAATACGATTGTGTAACACTGAATTGCTAACCAAGGACTACTCTCTGCTGCTCTCTTCAGCCAGATAAGAGAGCATCTTAAACTCTACAGCAGTGGTCCTCAATGTTTTAGGCACCAGCGACTGGTTTCTTGGAAGACAATTTTACCACCTACAGGACATGGGGTTGGGTGTGGGGAAGATGGTTTGGGGATGAAATTGTTCCACCTCAGATCATCAGGCATTAGATTCTCATAAGGAGCAGACAACCTAGATCCCTTACATGTGCATTTCACATTAGGGTTCTCACTCTCATGAGAATCTAATGCTGCTGCTGATTTGACAGGAGGTAGAACTCAGGCTAAAGTAATGCTCGCTTGCCCGTCACTCACCTTCTACTGTACTGCCTGGCTCCTAACCACAGACCAGGGGTCAGGAACCCCTGCTCTACAGGCAGCACAGTCCAGGGGTCCATCATTTCTTGACATTTCTCTAGTTTTTACATCTTTCCTTGCATCAGGGGCCAGCTCTTTGGTGTTAGAAATATATCCAATTTCCTACCATGGGCAAAT
This sequence comes from Macaca nemestrina, assembly GCF_043159975.1. Classification (NCBI taxonomy): domain Eukaryota; kingdom Metazoa; phylum Chordata; class Mammalia; order Primates; family Cercopithecidae; genus Macaca; species Macaca nemestrina. The sequence goes on along the minus strand of NC_092143.1, from coordinate 72,829,094 downwards.
CACGTGGGGTTTGGTTTATTTCTTTTATTTTGAGTCAGCTAAGGTTTTGATGGAAAATCAAGTAAGACGGAAAACTTTGGGTTCACATATTGGTACTATGTTCTTGCTAACTTATTTTTTCTTTCTTAATAGAGCTGATTAAATAGACTGCTTATTCTCAGAGTAGCTGAAATTTAAAAATAATATTTTAAGAATAAGGTACTTGCTGAGTAAAATATATTTTAAAATTTGTCTGTAGAGATCTTAGAATTTTATTTAACATCATACATATATATCATATCCATGTATGACAGATGAAAAATATTTGTCTAAAACCATTAAACCATGCACTTTGAACAGGAACAATAAAATCCCCAAGGTGGCAAAAACATGTTATTGGGGAAGGCAAAAAATATCTTATTCTTTTAACGTCTGAAACATATACATGCATGAAATATATAAATATATATAGCATACCTAATATTAAAATGGTATGGGGGGTTATGATTAGGGGTAAAGGTCTAAAAATGCTCCATGGGAGCCAATGATGAAAGAAATATTGACACAAAAAGCCTTAAACCAATGCCCCCTCTTCCTTCTCCACTCTCACATGCATTATATTTTTGAATAAACAAGAAAACAGAACCTAAAATTAGCTTAGCTTTATCTGTGATATAATCTGAACTTATATATGAACACATCCACATACTTGGAAAAGTTAAAATTTTAGCTAATCATCCAGATATTTTATTTTACAAATATCAAACAACATCAAGAGAATGAGAAGATAAACCACAGACTAGGGAGAAATATTTGTAGAAGACATATCCGATAATGACCGTTATTCAAAATATACAAAGAACTCTTAAAACTCAGCAATAGTAAAAAGGAATAACTGGATGAAACAAATGGGGAAAAGATCTGAACAAATAGCTCACCAAAGAAGATTTATAGATGGCAAAAATAGATATACAAAGATGCTCAAACACCATATGTCATTAAAGAACTGGAAATTACAACAGTGAGATACCACTATACTCCTACTAGAGTGGTCAAAATCCAAAATACTAACAACACTAAATGCTGGCAAGTATGTGGAGAAGAGAAACACTCATGCTTTGCTGCTGGAATGCAAAGTGCTACAGCTGCATTGGAAGAAGTCTGGCAGTGTCTTACAAAACTAAACATATTCTTTTTTGTTTTTTTTTTTTGAGACGGAGTCTCGCTCTGTCGCCCAGGCTGGAGTGCAGTGGCCAGATCTCAGCTCACTGCAAGCTCCGCCTCCCGGGTTTACGCCATTCTCCTGCCTCAGCCTCCTGAGTAGCTGGGACTACAGGTGCCCGCCACCACGCCCAGCTAGTTTTTTGTATTCTTTAGTACAGACGGGGTTTCACCGTGTTAGCCAGGATGGTCTCGATCTCCTGACCTGGTGATCCGCCTGTCTCGGCCTCCCAAAGTGCTGGGATTACAGGCTTGAGCCACCGCGCCCGGCCAAAACTAAACATATTCTTATCATACTATTCAGTAATCATGCTCCTTGGTGTTTACTCCAATGAGTTGAAAACTTATATCCACACGAAAACTTGCACATGGATGTTTATTCCTAATCACCCAAATTTGGAAACAACCAAGATGTCTTTCAGTAGATGAATGAATATGTAAGACCTGATACATCCAGACAATGGTATATTATTCAGCACTAAAATGAAGTGAGCTATCAAGCTATGAAAAGACATGGAGGAAAAGTAAATGCATATTAACAAGTGAAAGAAATTTGAAAAGACTGTATAATTTTAAATATATGACATTCTAGAAAAAGCAAGATTATGGAGACAGTGAAAAGATCAGTGGTTTCCATGGGTTGATGGGAGAGAAGGATGAATAGGCACAGCAGAGAGGATTTTTAGGGCAGTGAAAATACTCAGTCTGATACCTTTGTGAAAACCCATAGAATGTACAATACTGAAAGTCAACCTTAATGTAAACTGTGTACTTTGGGTGATAATGATGTGTCAATGTAGGTTCATCAGTCACAACAATGTCTCATGCTGGTGGTGAATTATCAGAACGGGGAATATTGTGTGTGTGGCTGGGGGAGTAGAGAAGTATGGGAACTCCATACTTTCAGCTCAATTTTTCTGTGAACCTAAAACTGCTCTAAAAAAAAAGTCTGTTAAAACAAAACAATACAAAAACAGAACAAATATCAGATAGCCAGATATTTGAGTACATTGTATAAAATAGTTGAATGGGCCGTGCGCGGTGGCTCACGCCTGTAATCCCAGGCTTTGGGAGGCCGAGACAGGCAGATCACGAGGTCAGGAGATGGAGACCATCCTGGCTAACACGGTGAAACCCCATCTCTACTAAAAATACAAAAAATTAGCTGGGCGTGGTGGCGGGCGCCTGTAGTCCCAGTTACTCGGAGGCTGAGGCAGGAGAATGGCCTGAACCCAGGAGGCGGAGCTTGCAGTGAGCCGAGGTCGCGCCACCACACTCCAGCCTGGGCAGAGCGAGACTCTATCCCCCCAACCCCCCCCCCCCAAAAAAATGGTTGAATGACTGGCAAAAATTTTATTCTGGGCATTACAACTGGATGCATTGGAATTCTGTTTCTGAACCTATAATAATTGCTTGACTTGTTTCTATGTGTGAATATTTGAGCTCATTGACTCTGCCCCCATGACCATGCACACACATTACTGTTTCCTACTTGGAGAAAAGAGGTTATAAACATCTTCAAGGCTATACATAGTCAGAATTGATGTCTAACATTGCCGTATTTACTTCCAATGAAAAATTATTCCCAGAGCAAGCAATTTTTATTTCTGAGACACTTTTCCTTATTATTGACCGTGGAGAAAACCAGGAAGATTAACGGATACTAATGAATTTTGATTTTTTTCTTTTATCATTTAAAGTTTGCATTTTATTTTTTGTTTTCCAAAAATACTTTTGATAATATATCTAAAAAGACTGTGTGATATACTACAGAGAATCAAAACTAAGTACAAATGCTGAAGTCCAGTCCTGGTTGGTCAACTTGTACTAGTTGTGATTTGGTAAAATCACTGTAACCTCCATAATTATTAGTATTATCATTTAAACGGTGAGTGAAACATCACCTGCTGTTTATCTCTCTGTACCAATATTTGTGTGCAAAAAAGATGAGAAATATTATATTTTTTACCAATTAGTTTAAGGATTCTTTACAGAAAAAATCTTGTCATGAAGATGACTTCAATTCACTTGAAAGAGCATGTCTGTACATGAGGTCAGAGGTTTTTTTTTTTTTTTTTTTTTTTGTTTGTTTGTTTGTTTTTTGAGATGGAATTTTGCTCTTGTTGCCCAGTTGCCCAGGCTGGAGTGCAGTGGAGTTGCATGATCTCAGCTCACTGCAACCTCCACCTCCCAGGTTCAAACAATTCTCCTGCCTCAGCCTCCCAACTAGCTGGGACTACAAGCTCCCGCCACCACGCCTGGCTAATTTTTTGTATTTTTAGTAGAGACGGAGTTTTGCCATGTTGGCCAGGTCTTGAACTCCTGACCTTAGGTGATCCACCCACTTCGGCCTCCCAAAGTGCTGGGATTACAGATGTGAGCCACCACACCTGGCTGAGATAAGAGCTTTTCAAAGAGTTGGTGAGATGGCAGGAGGCTATGTGGTATGTAATGGGCTCCTACTCTGGTGTATATTCCCAATGATGTGTGTGAATAAATGTTAAAATTACTCTTAAAATGTTTTATGTATATTTATTTTTTGGGTAGAAATAAGTGAAGACTTGGTTCCCTGCATAAGTTGATATAGGCAGATTTGACATAGCACATACATACATGGAGATCAGATAGAGACAATGAGAGAGTAAGCTCTGGGGGTTTGCCAAAAGTGTATACAGACACAGCATATCTGAGGTTAACATTTCATGGGGCTATGATTGGGCGGTAACAATTGGGAGAATACAATTCACAAGCTATATAATTGGAGGCTCAATTTAAATAAGACTTAGCTGATAACTGAGTTAATATATGTGAATGCATACATATAACTGTGATCATTTACACCTTTTGTATATGTGCATTTGCCTTTATATGTGTGTAGTTTAATATAAACACTCTATATTTCTTGGGATCTTTGAAAAACAAAATATTATATAGCTATAGCTTTAAATATCAGACTCTCACTAAGATAAATAATTGATGCCTTACTGTTTAAGTTACTGACAGAAAGGGTTGGTGTATCCTTTTGTTCTTGGATTACTTACCATTAAATTGAGACATTTGGGACAAATACTTCAAATGAGAAAAAGCATTCTACTTTAGCCAAGCTTGTCAAATAGTATAGCTAAGGCTCTTCAGTGGTTCATACTAATACTTTTTGAAGCTGGTCATCCCTTGACAATTGGTTCAGAAAGCAAGGATTTTGAAGTTGGTGACCTGGAGAAAATTTAGTGTTTTCAAAAACCAAAAGAATAGATAAGACTAGTCAGATTGAATTGAAATTCATGGTTATGATTTCATCCAGTTATACAGGGAGATGAAGCCACAGAACTGCATCAACGTTCATGGAGACTAGGAAGGGATACGCTGATATGTTAATAGCTTATGTGATGTTTCTTAGCCTTGGGGAGAGGTGAGAAATGCTTACTACACAAGATATAACTGATCATGATAATTCTGCCTTCTGTAGTGATTTCATTAGATAATACTGCGATAAACCTGAAGAGGTTGAGATTGGTATTTTACAGCTATAGAGGAGACAAATAAAATTATTATTTTTAGACAGACACACAAGCCAGACCAACAGAGAATTATGATTAAATCACCTTATTTCTTTGAAATGATGCCTTATTTTCCCTTTACTGGATAAATAATTTTTTTCTGTAAAGATATTAATTACACATCATTTCTGTTTAATGCACATAAAACTTAACACTCCCATTCTTACTGTCTATTGAGGAACAAAAATATTCCAGGCAGAATAGAACCAGTGTCTTCAGTTGATCTTCATAAAACTAAAACAACCTCTTTCAGGCTGTCTACTGATGTCAGTAGATAATAGTTTCTGAGAGTCATTTATTTCCTAAAGTTTATTTGATAGCTGCATAATTGACACAAGCTGGGCTTGCTATACTTCAGTAGCTGTGCAGATAAATTTATCTTGAATGGAATTTTCCTGGGGCTCTTCATCTGAAGAATGTGCAGACCCAGCTTAGAGCTGTGAAAACAGTGACAGGTCCTTGTAACAGTGTAGCGTAAAACTGTGTGGATTTAATAATCAAAGGACAAATCTTAATAAACCTGGAAGTTATGCATTTCCACAAAATATTGGGGCTAACCATCATAAATTGTTGAAAGCGAAGTAGGTGATGTGCATCACTATTTTATACATGGACACAAGGAAAAAACCTTTTATCACATCATTGTTTGAAACAGCAAAAACTTAATCTGAAGGCCCCTCAAAAGGAGGATAGATCAATATATATTTATATTTTCATAGAATAGATACTCTTCTGAATTAAAGAAAATAAATATAAGAGATATTGACATGACTACAGTCCCCACATGTATGTTAGGTCACACCTATTCCTAAAAGAATACCATTTATATAAATTTTAAAACCAATAAAACAATAGTGTATATAATTAAACACGTATCTTTGGTTTATTATTCGTATATAGCAAAATTGTGGGAAAAAACCCACATGAATTTAAATGATATTTCCCATGGCCAAGATGGTGGTGGCCTTGAGATTGCATGTGGCTTGTCAGGAGTTTTGCTTTTAACAATGATATTTTATTTTTACTTTAAAAATTCAGATGCAAATACAGCAACAAGCTGGCCAAATTTAATGGTGTACACATATGTATATGTTATTTACTATATTTTATTGTTGCATGAAATGAATACTCATATTGACTATACTTAAAAATTAATTCTTTTTTTAAAATAAATTTTATTGTATATATTCTAGGTTTATCATTTCATGTTTTGTGATACCTATAGATAGTAAAAGGGCTACTACAGGCATACCACATTTTATTGTGCTTTGCAGACATTGCATTTTTATAAAAATGAAGATTTGTGCAACCCAAAATTGAGCAAGTCTATTGGCACCACTCTTCTAACAGCCTGTGCTCACTTCAAGTCTCTGTGTCACATTTTGGTAATTCTTTCAATATTAAAAATTCTTTCATTATTATTATATCTGTTTTAGTGTTTTTATTATTATTATATCTGTTTAGTGATTTAGTGAAAGATCAAATTCTTTCATTATTATTATATCTGATCAGTGATTAGTGACTATTATAAATGTTTTGGGGTACCATGAACTGGGCCCATATAAGATGGCAAATGTGATAACTATTTTGAGTCTTCTGACAGCTCCACTTATTGGCCATTCCCCCATCTCTCTCCCTCTCCCGAGGTCTCCCTGCTCCCTGAGACACAACAATATTGAAATCGGCCAACTAATAACCCTACAATCACCTCTAAATGTTCAAGTGAAAGGAGGAATTGCACATTTCTCAAATTGCACATTAAATCAAAAGCTAGAAATGATTAAGCATAGTGAGGAAGGCACGTTGAAAGCCAAGATAGGCTGAAAGCTAGGTTTCTTGCGCCAAATAGCTAGCCAAGCTGTGAATGCAAATGAAGTGTTCTTGAAGGAAATTAAAAGTGTTACTCCAGTGAACACACAAATGATAAAGTGAAACACCCTTAAAATTTCTGATATGGAGAAAGTTTGAGTGGTCTGGAAAAAAGATAAAACATTACCTTAAGCCAAAGTCTAATCTAGAGCAAGGCCTAAGTACCTTTCATTCTACAAAGGCTGATGGAATTGAGGAAGCTGCAAGAAAAAGTCTGAAGCTAGAAGAGATTGGCTCACGTGGTTTGAGGGAAGAAGCCATCTCCATAACATGAAAGTGCAAGGTGAAGCTGCAAGTACTGATGTAGAAGCTGCAAATTATCCAGAAGATCTAGCTAAGATAATTTATAAAAGTGATTACATTAAGCAACAGATATTCAGTGTAGATGAAATTACCTTATTTTGGAAGAAGATGCTATCTAGGACATTCATCACTAGAGAGGAGAAGTCAATGTCTGGCTTCAAAACTTTAAAGGACACATTGACTTTCTTGTTAGAGGCTAATGCAGCTGGTGACTTGATGTTGAAGCCAATGCTCATTTACCATTCTGAAAATCCTAGAACTCTTAAAAATTATGTGAAATCTACTCTGCCTGGATGATAGCGTATCAGTTTATAGCATGGTTCACTGAATATTTTAAGCTCACTGTTGAGACCTGCTGCTCAGAAAAACAGGTATTTCAAATACTGCAGCTCATTGACAATGCACCTGGTCACTCAAGATCTCTGATAAAGATGTATGGAGAGATTAATGTTTTCACTCCTGCTAACACAACATCCACTCTGCAGCCCAGGGATCAAGAAGTAGTTTTGACTTTCAAGTCTTATTATTAAAGAAATACATGTTGTAAGGCTAAGGTGGCCATAGATAGTGATTCCTTAATGAATCTGAGCAGAATAAATTGAAAACCTTCCAGAAACGATTCACTATTGTAGATGCCATTAAGAACATTTATGATTAGGGGGAGGGGGTCAAATGTAAACATTAACAGGAATTTGGAAGAAGTTGATTTTCTCCCTCCTGGGTGACTTTGAGGCATTCAAGACTTCAGTGGAGGAAGCAATTACAGATACTGTGGAAATAGCAAGAGAACTAGAATTAGAAGTGGAGCCTAAAGATGATACTGAATTGGCTACAATCTCATGATAACTTTAACAAGTCAGGAGGTGCTTCTTCTGAATGAGCAAAGAAAGTAGTTTCTTGAGATGAAATTTACTCCTGGTAAAGATGCTGTGGACATTGTGGAAATAACAACAAAGGATTTAGAATATTACATAAACTTAGTTGAGAAAGCAGTGGGACAAAGAGTTTGAGAAGATTGACTCTAATTTTGAAAGACATTCTACTGTGGGTAAAATACTATCAAACAGCATCACATGCTACAGATAAATCTTTCATGAAATTAAGAGGTAGATTTCATTGTTGTCTTATTTTAAGAAATTGCCGTAGTCACCCTAACCTTCAGCAAGCACTACCCTGATCAGTCAGCAGTCAATCAACCCTCCACCAGCAAAAAGTTTATGACTTGCTGAAGACTCAGATGATCGATAGTATCTTTTAGCAGTAAAGCATTTTTAAATTAAGGTATGCTCATTTTAAAAAAACATGGAGAAACAGAAAACCAAACATTGTATATTCTCACTCATAAGGTGGAGCTAAGCTGTTTATAATACTCATTTATTTGGGTATGAGGATGCAAAGGCATAAGGATGATACATGGACTTTGGGGACTCAGAGGGAAAGAGTGGGGAATGGGATGAGGGATAAAAGACTACAAATTGGGTTCAGTGTATACTGATTGGGTGATGGGTGCACCAAAATCTCACAAAGCAACACTAATGAACTTACTCATGTAATCAAATACTACCCTTTCCCCAAAAACCTCTGGAAAGAAAAAAATTTTTAAAAAACCCATAATAGTATTGCACTTAGAGTACAGTATAGGGTAATGTAATTTTCATATGCACTGTGAAAGAAAAAAATTTGTGTGACCTTCTTTATTGTGATACTCACTTTATTGTGGTGGTCTGGAATCAAACCCACTACATCTCAGAGTTATGTCTATATAGTGAAGAGAATTCACATATTTATCTTCCCATATAGTTACTCTTTATTTTGCAACAAGAGTTAAAATGTACTTATTTAACAAAAATCTCAAGTGCAGTACAATTTTATTAGCAACAGCGTTCTTGTTGTACCTGAGGTCTCCAGACATGTTCATTCTACGTATCTGCTACTTTATATCCTTTGACTTAAATCTCCCCATTTTCTTCCCAGAAATCTCCCCATTTTCTTCCCAGCACCCCACCCTTGGTAACAACAATTATTCTCTTTGTGTATCTGACCTTTTTACAGATTAATAGGCTGCATTTTCATTCTGCTGAATGTTTCCTTTGTTGTGCTGAAGTTTGTTAGTTTGATATAGTTCCATTTATTTACTTCTACTTTAGTAACCTGAGCTTTTGGTGAAATATTCAAAAAAATCTTTGCCAAGGCCAGTGTCAAGGATCTTTCCCCCTATGTTCTCTTCTAAAAGTTGTATGCCTTCAGGTCTAAAATTTAGGCCTTTTATCCATTTTGAGTTGATAAAAAATAAATTCTTACCTCTCTCTTACTTTTATCTTTTAGAATTTATCTCTTTTAATTTCTCAAAGCACTCTTCAGCTTTCAGAGTTTTTCTTTGAATCATCTTGTTAAACTGATACATTTTAAGGTGATATTTGCATTCCTGCTCTCTTTTTAAACTATTTCTCTCTTTCTCTCTCTCTCTGTGTATATATATATACACATGTATCTTGTATATAGCTTTCTATATATATACACATGTATCCTATATATATGTAAAATATGTATCATATATAATATATAATACTATGTGTCCTGTATATTTAATATATAATATATTATAACACATACTATAGTAATGTATTTATATATAGTAGTAAAATATACTATATATGTAGCAATATATGCTATAGTACTATAGTGTATTTCCATGTTATAGAAGATATCAATTTCCTTTATATATATTATATATATCATATATAATATATAATGTATTATAACACATACTATAGTAATGTATTTATATATAGTAGTAAAATATACTATATATGTAGCAATATATGCTATAGTACTATAGTATATTTCCATGATATAGAAGATATCAAATTTCCAGCAATTTAAAAAACTTTAATTGTTACAAATAGCATACACACAATTGATTTAATGACACATGTAAAGAACAAGTAACCAGCAACAGGGCTGAGCCACTGAACATCTCTAACACTCCAGATGCTTCCTGTAGGGCCTTCACAATTCAAATACCCCTTTCATTACCAAGGTAACCATTATTCCTTTTATAGTAAGAATACCTTCATATTTACTTGTGTTTTGTTGTGGGAAGTCAGGGACCCCGAATGGAGGGACCGGCTGGAGCCAAGGCAGAAGAACATAAATTGTGAAGATTTCATGGACATTTATCAGTTCCCAAAATTAATGCTTTTATAATTTCTTATGCCTGTCTTACTTTAATCTCTTAATCCTGTCATCTTCGTAAGCTAAGGATGTATGTCACCTCAGGCCCTTGTGATGATTGCATTAACTGTATAAATTGTTTGTAAAACATGTGTGTTTGAATAATATGATATCAGTGCACCCTGAAAAAGAACAGAATAACAGTGATTTTCAGGGAACAAGAAAAGATAACCATAAGGTCTGACTGCCTGTGGGGTCAGGCAGAATAGAGCCATGTTTTTCTTCTCACAGAAAACCTATAGATGGATGTGTGAGTAGAAATATCGCTGAATTCTTTTCCCAGCAAGGAATAGCCCTGGGGAAGGAATGCATTCCTGGGGTAAGGTCTAGATGGCTGCTCTGGGAGTATCTGTCTCATGTGGTTGAGATAAGGACTGAAATACGCCCTGGTCTCCTACAGTGCCCTTAGGCTTACTAGGACTGGGAAATTCCAGCCTGGTAAATTCTAGTCAGACCAGTTGTCTGCTCTCAAACCCTGTTTCCTGTTAAGATGTTTATCAAGACAACGTGTGCACAGTGGGACACAGACCCTCATCAGTAATTCTACTTTTGCCTTTGCCTTGTGATCTTTTATTGCCCTTTGAAGCATGTGATCTTTGTAATTTACTCCGTTCTTACACCCTCTCCCCTTTTAGAATCCCTAATAAAAACTTGCTGATTTTGCAGCTCAGGTGGGCATCATGGAACCTGCCGATACGTGATGTCACCCCTGGTGGGCCAGCTGTAAAATTCTTCTCTCTGTACTTTCTCTTTATTTCGCAGACCGTCTGACATTTAGGGAAAATAGAAAAGGACCTATGTTGAAATACTGGGGGCTCGTTCCCCTGATAATATTTTAGCATTTAATTGTGCAAAAATTTTAGCATTTAATTGTGCAAAAAAACCACTATAAGCACCATAGTTTTTTTGACACAGAGTTTCTTACTCTTATTGCCCAGGCTGGAGTGCAGTGATGTGATGCTGGCTCACCACAGCCTCCACCTCTTGGGTTCAAGTGATTCTCCTGCCTCAGCCTCCTGAGTAGCTGGGGTTACAGGCAACTGCCACTATGCCCAGCTAATTTTGGATTTTTAGTAGAGACAGGGTTTCTCTATGTTGGTTAGGGTGGTGTAGAACTCCCGACATCAGGTGATCTGCCTGCCTTGGCCTCCCAAAGTGCTGGGATTACAGGCATGAGCCACCATGCCTGGCCTAGTATGGCTGTTTTTTTTTTTTTTTTTTTTGGTGGTTTCATTCACGCTATTTTACATGGCTGCGGTTCATGTAATTTTTTTAGAAATCTCATTATACTACATAAATAAATCAACATTTATTTAAATACTTTCCCATTGAAAGTCATCATGTTGGCCCGGTGCGGTGACTCAAGCCTGTAATCTCAGCACTTTGGGAGGCTGAGGCAGGCGGATCACAAGGTCAGGAGATCGAGACCATCCTGGCTAACACGGTGAAACCCTGTCTCTACTAAAAATACAAAAAGAAATTAGCCAGGCGTGGTGGTGGGCACCTGTAGTCCCAAATACTCTGAAGGCTGAGGCAGGAGAATGGCATGAACCTGGAAAGCGGAGCTTGCAGTGAGACGAGATTACACCACTACACTTCAACCTGGGCGACACAGTGAGACTCCATCTCAAAAAAAAAAAAAAAGGAAGTCATTGTGTTCAATGTAGTCCAATATTCCTGCAAACACACGGCATATCAGACTTTCATAATTAGTCATTTTTGTGATTGTGTGAGGTATCTTCTTGTGCTGTATATATGTATGTATTCATTTTTGAGGGTAAACTTACAGTGCACCTTGGTGAACTTTTACATATGTACAAGCCCTTGACATATTTGGGATGATAAAGCCCTTGTACAAGCCCAGATCAACATATTTAGAATATTTCCAGCACCCTCATAATACTTTTACAATACCCCCAGTGGTAACCATTATTTGGAACTTTGTCACAATAGCTTCTTTTTGCTGTGTCTGAGTTTCATATTTATATTAATTGCACTATACAGTATAAAGTTTTTGTAGCTGGCTTCTTTGGTTCAGCATTTTGTCTGTGATATTATGATTTTGCATGAAATAGTTATGCATTCTCTTTATTTTTTTATTTTATTTTTTTTTGAGACGGAGTCTTGCTCTGTAGCCCGGGCTGGAGTGCAGTGGCCGGATCTCAGCTCACTGCAAGCTCCGCCTCCCGGGTTTGCGCCATTCTCCTGCCTCAGCCTCCTGAGTAGCTGGGACTACAGGCGCCCGCCACCTCGCCCGGCTAGTTTTTTGTATTTTTAGTAGAGACGGGGTTTCACGGTGTTAGCCAGGATGGTCTCGATCTCCTGACCTCGTGATCCGCCCGTCTCGGCCTCCCAAAGTGCTGGGATTACAGGCTTGAGCCACCGCGCCCGGCCGCATTCTCTTTAATTTAGAATGCACAATTTATCCATTTTACTGTTGCTTCCAGTTTTTATCTCATGTGAATAAAGCTGTTAGACACATTTGGGTGTGTATTTTTTGGTGAATATAAACACTTATTTGGGTATAAACCTAGGAGTGGAAAGGCTGGGTCATAGGCTATATATATGTTTAGCTTTAGCAAATACAGATAGAAAGCTTTCCAAAGAGGTTGTAACAATTTGCACCCTCACCAGCAATATATAAGAGTACCACTTGCTCCACATCCTTGGAACACTTGGAATTGTCAGCCTTTATAATTCTAGTTATTCTGGTAGCTAAATGGTTGTATCTCTTGTATTCTCAATTTGCATTTTCCTTTTAATCTGGTTGGCCATTTATATATTCACCTTTATGCTTCTTCAAGAATTTCTTCATTTGTCCTTTTAAAAATATTAGACTAACAATTTATTACTTACATACTTTTAGAAATATTTTACATATTTGAGGGTATAAATCCTTTGTCAAAGATGGATAATGCAATTGCATTCTGTGGCTTGTGGTTTCATTCCCTTAATGTCTTTTGATAAGTAAATGTTCTTAATCCTAATAGATGCCAATTTATTAAACTTTTCCTTTGGTGCTTTTCATTTCTTTTACAAAGTATTTGCCATCTCCAAGATCATGAAAGTATTTTCCTATGTTTTTTCCTAAAGCCTTAGTAATATATAAACCTAAACAGTTTTGTATATGGTGTAAGGGGCCAAGATTAATTTTTTTTCAGCATATTGATATCCACTTGGCTCGGTACCACTTATTGAAAAATCTTTCCTTTTTCCATTAAATTTAAGTGCCAAATTTGTCATAAATCACTGTTGCAAACTTAATTACTGTCTTTTAATCAATTTTGGAATTTTGCAGTGCAGTCCTCTAGCATTGGCTTTCTTCTTCAAGATTCTATTACCTATTCTTGGCCTTTACATTTCCACATATCTTTGAATATCAGCTTGTCAATTTCCATAAATATTTTCTGAGATTGAAATTGAATTTCCCCAAACTCTAGATGAATTTGCTGACGTTTGACATCTTTACAAATTGTATCCATTAATGCACAAGGTTGGAATCCTTCTTCATTTCTCTGTCTTATTTTCTTCAATAATAAGTTTTAGTTTCCTGTTTAAGATATATTTTTCATTAGATTTGTTCCTAAGTAGTTGATGTTTTAATGCTAACATAAATTAATTAATTTTCTAGTTTATATTTATTGTCTAATTACTATTGTTAGTATGAAGACACAAAATTAATAGCTCTATTAATCTTGTATCCAGAGACCTTGCTAAATTATCTTATAAATTCTAATAGTTTGCTATAGATTCCATGGGTTACTCTATGTATCCAAACATGCTATCGGTAAATAATGATTATTTTATGTCTTCTCTTTCAAGCCTTATATATGTATTTTTTCTTTTGCCTTGTTGCAATGGATAGGACCTCCAATGACATATGTAGTCAGACTGGTGTGAGTGGAGAATTTTTTTTCATTTCCGATATCAGCAATAAAGCTTTTAATATTTCAACTTTAAGTGTGATGTTTGTTACAGGCATTATATAAATACTCTTTATTTGCAACATGTGTAAATAAACTATTGCCTTTTTTGCAAGTTTTAAAAACATCAGTAGGTATTGGATTTATAACAAACATGTTTTTCTACTTCTATTGAGACCTTCATATTTTCTTTTTTTTTCTGTTGCTGTGGAAAGTTACATTGACTGATTTGGATAATAAAACTATCTTGCATTCTTGAAATAAATGTAACTTTATCATGAAAGTTTCTTTTTTTTGGTATATCATTAACTGAATTTTATTTGAAATATTATGTTTAGGATTTCTGCATTTATGTTCATGAGATAGATTGGCTTATAATTTGACTTTCTTGTGATGTATTTCTCAAGTTTTGCTATTAAGGTTATTACTGCCTCATAAAATAAGTTTTATATCTTTTATATAAATTTAGTGAAATTGTATGGGCTTGGATATTCTTTGTGAGAAGATGTTTAATTATGGATTTAATTTCTTTTATAGATATTTCAAGGTCTTGAGATGAAGCCTTAGGTCATTGGTTTTCACCTGTGTTCTTTTTCTAAGATAAGCATATATAAATTGTAAATGACATTTATAAATCTAACAAGCACAGCTTAAGCTCTATCCCACAGGTTGTGGCATATCTATCCCATCACCATTTAGTTTAAAATATTTTCTAATTTTCAACATTATTATCTTCAATTTGTAAACATTTTGGTTATATTTTCTTATTGATTCTTACCTTAATATCAATTAATTTCATGCTTTCAGAGAACACACATGATTTGAATGCTTTGAAATGATTTGAGCCTTTCCTTATAATGCAGCAGAAGGTCAAGTCAGGTTAAATATTCCATGAGCAGCTGCAAGGACTTTAGGCTCAGCTAAAAATCGTATTTGCAAGACTCAAATAAGCCACAGGGGAACAGAACTGGAAAGTTAATAAAGATGAATTTCTCCTCCAGAAAGAAAAAGAGATTTGTTAATTTTTTTTTTATAGTAGATAACATATGACCTTAGAACACTTTCATTTCATTTACCCTCCCATATTTTTGTTGATTTTCTCGCTTTTTAATTCTCTCCCATTCTGTCTTTCACACACACACACTCACACACACACACACACACACACTTTTAAAAATTTTGATGTAATTTTGAAGCATCCTCGTTGTCTGGGGTGACACCCGAGGTTCTTGGTCTCATGGCCACCGAGATCAAGGACGTGGACACACACGAAGGGTGAGGTTTAGAGCAGAATTTTAATAGGTGAAATAAAGAGAATAACTCTCTGCTACAGAGAGGGGTCCTGGAAAAATGGATTGCTGATCCATAGTGAAATGCAGGGGTTTTTATAGATGAGCTAGTGGGGAGGCAGTGTCTGATCTACACAGGGTACGAAAAACTAGTTACAACTAGCTGTGTCATCTGCATAGGGCTGTGAATCTCTGGCAGCTGCCACCCCAATTTTTGTTAGGCAGGTAGGTGGCTCCTCCATGTTGCTTATTTCTTTCTTACTGTACGTGTGCTAACAAAAAAGGGAAGGTGGATGAGCCCCCATGGTGGACATGCCTGGCCCCAGGCAGTCCTTTTTATTGGTACAGCTGCAGACATTCCCTTGTGCAAGCTTCCAGCTTCCTTATCTATCTTTGCAGGTTGATTTTTCAGGCTGCTCTTTGTTAGAAAAGAAATGATTTCTTGGGCTGCTTTTTGTTACAAGGGACGTTCTGCCAAGGACTCTTTTACCCTCACTATCTGCCTAAATATTTTCTATCTCCTGTATCAATTTCAAACACAAAGAAGTACAAAAACTTGCCATTCATCTCCTACACAAATTCACCAACTGCTTATATTATTACCTTGCTTTCCTTATTGTTTTCTCTCTATTGTAAGGCTCAATCTCTCTGTGGCTTTTCTCTGGTGTAGTTTCCCAGGATTCCTAACTGAGACCCTGTGGTATTTCCAGAGTCATCTCCTTTCGAGTTCTGAATCCACTTGCTGTCTCCCGAGAATTGTGAGGCTGCATTCTGACCCTTGCTGCTTGGCTTCTTCGTGGCCTGCCTGAGCAGCTGAATTAGAACATTCCTGGACCGGGAAACAAGTTCCAAGAGTAGGTCTGACTTGTCCTCCCTCTTCCAAAGGATCTTAACCCCTCAAGTCTTATTTGCCTTGGGAACCCCAAACTGCACACAGACCTCTGCTGGCTGCTCTGCATTTTAGCAGCCACGCTCAATCTGGTCTCTTCATCTTCTTGCTTTGCCTTATAAGTTAGCAAATGACCCAAATGGAAAAGCTGAGGCAGGAAACTGAGCTCAGAAAATGTTTTTCTCTCTAGGGTCTGGTCTCTAGTTCTTGGCTGCCACAGCAGCATTCTGATGCCATCAAACTGACATTTTTGTATTTTTGTATAGTTAATTTTTTTTTTTCTCAGTAGTAGCACTGGTCTGATAACTGGCTGGATCCAAATCCCTTACCTTCATATTTCTAACAAATTTACTTAAAGCTGTTATTTTTTTTTTTAATCACCTATGTAGTCTACTGTTTTCCTGTTATGCAAAGTGAAAATTTGTCTTTTACATTTTCCCCCACACAAAAATGTACACACTTCCCCATTCCCAATACTGTGAAAATATATACATAACAGTTTTTGTTAAAATAAAAATTAACTATTATTATAAATATATGAATATTTTCTTTTGCTTCATATAATGCATTGTGACCACATTTCTTTTCATATACCACCATTTGTTTTTCCCGGACTTAGTAATTATATCCACTTACTTTTATTTCCTTTGATCACTAGCCATTTTAGTTCCCTGTGTCTACTGCAACACACTACCACACACTTGGTGGCTTAAGACAGCACAGGTTCATTCTCCTACAGTTCTGGAGTTCAGATTTAGGAAATCAGTTTAACTTGGCTAACGTCAAGGTGTTTGCAGGGCTGGTTCCTTCTGGAGGATCCAGGAGACCATCCATGTTCCTGACTTTTCCAGCTGCTGGAGAACACCTGTATTCCTTGTCTCTGTCTTTTTGCTTCTGTTGTCCATCTCCTATCTCCTTATTTGACCTTCTTGCCTTCCTCTTATAAAGACCTTTGTGAATACATTTAGGACTCACCCCAATAATCCAAGATAATCTCCACATCTCAGGATCTTGAATTTAGTCCCATCCGCCAGTGTCTTTTGCTATATAAGGTAACATTCACAGATTGCAAGGATCAGGAAATCTCTTGGGATTGGTTATTCAGCCTACCACACTAATTCAACCTCAGACTGTCTCACAAAAATAGGAGTCTCATTTCAGTAGTGACAATCACAACGGGAAGGTTTCCAACTTCATTTCATTCTTGTATGCATATTCGATGATAGCCCCTCCTTACCGGCTCCATTCTGGATTGGTTGTTCTCTCACCCAGCTTCACTATCACTGATCTGGTCATTACCTTTTTCATCATTCTGGAAATACCCTTTACCGTTCTTTCTTATTTCCTATATCCCACGACTTCTCTTTCCTAATTAGCTCTCTTAGTTTGGTGGAGCAACTCTTTCAGCAGCTTCCTGAGAAAGAACTCATAGAAATAAATTTATTGTGCCCATATAGACCTGAAAATGTTGCCAGTGTGGTGGTAGAGCTTTCTGGTGGTGTCCCATATTTAATTTTCTTCTTTTGCCTAAGATGTCACTAGGGTTACAAACCCCAGCCCCCTTGTAGTTAGGCAGAGCCTTGCTATCAGTTTTGGATAATCATCTGTGAGTGGAGGTGATGTGTCACTTTGGGCACATAACATTTAAGAGCCAGCACAATCTGCTGACTTTGTTTCATCCACTGTCACAGCTATGCTTGAGGCTATAGACTGAGATGGTAGAGCCACAAGATTAAATAGCTCTGCCCAAGTCACTGATTCACTGCTCATTAGGAAGCTGCCCTGAAGAGCTGCTGGCTTGCAGTATATTTTGCATGAATGAGAAGTAAACTTAAGTATTTCACATCTGAGATTTTTGGGGGTGTTTGTTATCACAAAATAACCTAGCCTGTCCTGACCAATACAAGTAAGTATTGAATTTTAGATGGGAAATAATATTCCCTGATAATTATGAAAGTATTTCTCTATTGTTTTCTACCTTCCAATGTTCTGCTGAGGAGTCCAAAATCATTCAGATTTCTGATACCATTTTTAAAATTATTTTTTGTTTCTTCAAAATAATTGATTGTCTTTTTGTAATCAGTGTTCAGAAATGTCATAAGAATCTGCTTTGTTATGGGTCTTTTCATTTAACTTGTGGGTGTTCTATGGGTTCTTGTATCCTAAAAAATCATTTTTCAGTTCTAACGAATTTTATTATATTCGAAAGGTATCCTCTCTTTTGTTTTCTTTGTTTTTTTTCTTTCTGAAACTTCATATAGTTGGGTATTATACTTCCTAGATTAGTCCTATTTTTTTTTTGTTTGTACTATCCAATTTCCCATTTCTTACTTATATTGTTCTGAGTATTTTCTGAACTTGATGTTCCAAATATTCCATCAATTTTTTTGAACTTTAAAAATAATTTTAATTTCTGAGAGTTTTCTTCTTGTTTTCTGAATATATTTTTTATTTACAACACCCTCTTTTATTTTATGGATGTAATATGCTATTTTATCTTTTTGAAGATGTGATATAGTTTTATAATATTCTCATCTGTTCCCCTATATAGTCTCTAATGATTTTTTTGTTTATGTTTTGTGTCTGAGAAGATATTTGCTTTTATATTAAAGCTGTTCATCAAATATTGGCTGCCCACTTAGATTTATGAGTAAGGCACTGAAAATGAGAAGAAGTTTCTTGTGTTTGGGCGGGACTTACCCAGTGGCTGGCTTCAGTATAAGAGAGGAAAGAAGGATTTAGCCACCTTAAAAGATCTCCAGAAAGACCTTTAGGTAGTTTTACTGGCTAAACTGTTGGTTTATCCAACTATAATTTCCTGCATTAGTGCTATAAACTGGATATCGGTTTTCTCAGATCAAAGTATAGGAAGATTCTGGGGCTATTAGAATTACTTAGTCCTTTTTCAGTAAGACATTCAACATATTATGTGTTGTCAAGTCCTGAGTTCTTCTGATTCACCTTTCAGAAAGTAAACATCCAGGCTTTTCCCGGGAAAGAGGAAGAAGTGGTTGTCCTTTTGTCCCAAGGAATGAAGGATACCTGAGGCTCTAACTTCTTAAGTTGACTTTCAACTAATCCTCTTGTTTTTCATTTTATTTGTGCTCTTTGGAGACAGCTGAAGCCATAGATTTCTGACCATGTTGTGGTTCTGTCATGAGAAGAAGTATGTGTCTCGGCCTTTCCACATGCAGGCCCTCCCTCCTCACTCCTCCCAACTCTATGTTCTTGGCTTCCAATTTTCTGAGCTTAGCCATCAGTTACTGCTACTTTCTATTTATTTTTCAGCTTCCATAATTTTTGACACCACTCCTCAGTTTCAGTGCCTTCTCCCATTCTCTTTATTTCACGGTAATATTAAATGATTGGAGAAAGCTTGGGAGCAGAGATAAAAAGCATGTGTTTAATCTGACACGCTTCAGCTGACGCCATCAGATCCCACTCCAAGTTATCCACTGAACCTTTTGAGAATTTGACCATGATATCATCTATCCACCTTTATTCCTTATTTCCTATTCAGAGTGAAAACTTTTTTTTCATTAGAATAAAACAATAATGTCTTACCTTCCTTTTACAATGAGAGATACTTGTATAGAAAAATGTATAGGCTGGGCGTGGTGGCTCACGCCTGTAATCCCAGCACTTTGGGAGGCTGAGGCAGGAGGATCACAAGGTCAGGAGATTGAGACCATCCTGGCTAACACTGTGAAACCCCGTCTCTACTAAAAATACAAAAAATTAGCCGGGTATGGTGGCGGGCACCTGTAGTCCCAGCTACTCTGGAGGCTGAGGCAGGAGAATGGTGTGAACCCGGGAGGCGGAGCTTGCAGTGAGCCAAGATTGTGCCACTGCACTCCAGCCTGGGCGACAGAGTGAGACTCCATCTTAGAAAACAAAGAAAGAAAAATGTATAGATTTCCAGGACTCTGATCAGACCCTATGCTTTCCCACAGGATGACCTCGTAGCTAGCAGGTAGACTAATACACACTGATGGGCAGGAGTCAGCGGTCTTAGATTTATGTGGCACCTAACTCCAATAACTTACTTGATGGGTTCCATAATGTAACACAAAATGAGATACATAAGAACACTAACAGAATTGTCATTTGTTTTATGGAAAGGTAAACTTTCAGTTTTCCGGTCATGCAGTAATTGTCCCAATGTATTTCCTTACAGCTATAGACAAATCACCCCAAACTTATATGCCTCATCGTGAATGAGGGAATTGGAAACCAGATCAACCACTTTCTTTTGATTTCTTTTCTTTTCTCTTTTCTTTTTCTTTTTGTTCTTTTCTCTTTTTTTCTTTTCTTTCTTTCCTTTTCTTTTTGAGATGCAGTTTCATTCTATCACCCAGGTTTGAGTGCAGTGGCGTGATCTTGGCCCACTGCAACCTCTGCCTCCCAAGTTCAAGTGATTCTCCTGCCTCAGCCTCCTGAGTAGCTGGGTTTACAGGAGCATGCCACCAAGCCCGGCTAATTTTTGTATTTTTTGTAGAGACGGGGTTTCACCATGTTGGCCAGGCTGGTCTCAAACTCCTGACCTCAAGTGATCTGCCAGCTTTGGCCTCCCAAAGTGCTGGGATTACAGGCGTGAGCCACCACACCTGGCCTTGATTTCAAGTGTTATGTTCTTGAATAGAATTCTGGTAGAGGAAGAAATCTATGGATACATGATAAAATTTGTGTTTTACCCTTGATCAGAGTTTCCCTTGCCTCATCAAGTAAGAAAGATTCCAGTGTTAAGTTCATATTCATATAAACGTCAAGTAAATTTTTGTCATTGTTTGTTACCTTAAATTTCTCTCATGTCTTAGAATCAATACAGCGTTTTCCATGGGAATGTTCAAATACACTGCTTATTAGATATTCCTATTTTGAATAGAGAATTTAAGTACCTTTGAGATAGGAATAGTACTGGGTGGTCGCAGGAGGACACAAAAACCTAAACAACAGGTAAAACAAGTACTAGGCAAAGAAACCTCAGGATAACAGAAAATCCAAAATAGGGAGAGAAAACGGCCAAAACCCGGTCAGGGTGACATGTCCATGACTCTTCCTGGCAAACTCAAATAAGGGAAAAAAGGGGTGGCAACTGGGGGTGTCCCTGAAATCTCCTCCTTTTCTACCCCCTAATTAAAGAAACACTGATAAAATTGGAAAGCCAAACTTCATAGTGTGGGAATCCTTCTCTCAAGCACATTGGACTTCTCTCTTAAGTGGGTACTTCAGCTTTGCAAAAAAAGCTTCCCCCTTCATTCTGACTCTTCATTCTCTGGAAAGTGTCAAGAACTTGGAATTCTTTCTCTGGAATGTGTCAAGAACTTGGAAAATGGGGCACTGGCATCTGGAGATCCTCCTGAGCCCTCAGGCAACACCTTCAAAGGAATTGCTTTTGGGGCAGAAACCATAAGGTTGGGCCATTTTTACTGAGTATGACCCAGCTCCCGGGCTAAATCAGGCTGTCAGGGTTGAGGCAGGATAAAGATGGAGAAGAAAGGGAAGGGGAGCTTTCCCACCTTCTTTTCCGTAGGGCCTGTGACTGAGGGACTTCCATTTGAATGTGGGAAAGTGAAGGGGCAAACTTCCACAGGGCAGGATATAAGGGGTGATGGTTGTGAACGTGCTTTGAGACAACTGAGTTTAGAGTTCTGAGATTAACATCTGCAAGGAAACAGTGATTTAAGAGGAAAACTAAAATGTTTCAGTTTTATATTCATAGCACAGTTTATTCATTTATTACCTTGTCAGAGCTAGAATTTCTTCGTTTGGAAAACGAAAAAATAACACCTAATTCAGTGTAGTGTGGAGTTTAAATGAGCAGTAAGAAAGCTATAGGCAGTGTATAGTGCAAAAAAGCTGTTCCCACCTACTTGTGGCTACCCCGTTGGGGACCCTGGTGATCTGGCTATAAGTTCAGACCTTGGAGTCATTTGCTATGTGGCTTTGGGCCAGGCATTTAACCATTGTGGGCCCACAGTTTCCTAATCTATAAAAGAAAGCGCGCACTAATCATATCTATCTGACAGAGTTATTTTGAGAGTTGAGAGAAATGCATATTAAAAGTCTAGCAAAGTGCTTGAGGGAATGAGTGCTTCCTAAGTATATTAGCTGTTATAAGGTGTTTAGCTAAATTTGCTTTCAAGAATAAAGTTGTATTGCCATGTATACAGGCAGATAACGGTGTGGATATTGCAATATTAGATGAACACTATTGACATGAAGAAGTTAAAGGATTATTGGCACCATGCACCAATCTAAATAATAATATGGATATTAGTTTATACTTTTTAGTTCTTAGTAGGTGCTATACCTTGTAATCCTTTAATCTCTATTTTGACTCTATGAGGTAGGTATTGTTATTATCCTCATTTTATAAATTAGTAGACTGAGCTATGACCTTAAGTAACTTTTCCAAGTTACACAGAAACAACTAGTAGGTGGTAGAGCCAGGATTCAAACAGGAATATTGTGTCCCAGAGTCTGCATGTTCAAATGCTATGCTATATGGTGTCTCAAGAGTGTTTTAATTCCAAAGGTCTGGAACAGATCCTAGCAGTGTATTGAAAAGTGTACCAGATGATGTTATGAATGTGGAAAGTCACCAAAATAGTCTGGGGTGAAAATCAAGGCAAACAAGGTCACAATGGAGTGATGAACAAATAAAAATATTAACAGATTGAAATCCTATTTAAGGTAAAATTATTATGAGTTGAGGAATAATTGCACTTTCTTTTTATTCGGGTTTACTGAGGTATAATTCGTATACAATAAAATTTGCCCATTTTAAGTGTCTATGTGTTTTGACAAACCCACACTGCAATCAAAATAAAACTAGAGCCTCTGGTCACTCCAAAGTCTATCCTCACATTCCTCTGCAGTTCACACTCCCAGACATCGGGCTTTAGCCCCTGACCACCACTCGTCTGATTTCTGGCTTCACAGGTTTCACTTTTTCAGAATCTCATTTAAGTTAAATCATATGGTATGTAGCCTTTGTGACTGGATTGTTTTCACTAAGCGTAATGTATTTGAGATCCATCCATGTTGTTGCACATAGCAGGAGTTTACTCCTTTTTTATTGCTGCATAGCATATTCTATGAATGCCCTAGTTTATTTATTAATTGATTGATTGACATTCCACCTGCCCCCCACACTTTTCTGGTGTTATAAAGTTCCTGTAACCATTTGAAGGGAGTTCTTTGTGTGAAAATATATTTTCATTATTCTTTAATGAATATTTAGTTTGTTCTTTGTATATTCTAAAACATATTTTGCTTAACCCAATATTGGAATGATATCTCTGTCATATCTTCCTGTAGAACTTTTATAGTTTTAGCACTTGCTTTTTAGTATAAGAATTTTGAGAAACAATTTCGAGTTGAATATGGTATACTGTAGGTGCTGAGGATAATTTTTTTTCCATACAGTAACCAGTTGTTCTAGCACTGCTTGTTAATAACAGCTATCTTCATGTATCGAATTACCATAGCATTTCTGTTGAAAATTAATTGACATAATGTATGGTTCTAACTCTGGGCTCTCTATTCTGTTTCATTGATCTGTGTGTTTACTCTTTTCTTATAGCAAAATGTCTTGATGACTGTAGCTTCGTAGTAAGTCTGGAAGTCAGGTAGTTTGTCTCCTATTTTGTTTTGCTTTTCAAACTAATTTTGGCAATTCTATATTCTTTGCTTTTTGAAGTGGGTTGAATTGTGTCTCACAAAATGATGTGATCAAATTCTAAACTCCAGGGCCTCTGAATGTGACCTTGTTTGGAAAAATGGTTTTGGCTGATGTAACTAAGGTAAAGCCTTGAGATAAGATCATCTGGATTAGGGTGAGCCCTAAATCCGATGACAAGTGTCCTTCTATATAGTCTGTTTTCACGCTGCTATGAAGAACTGCCTGAGACAGGGTAATTTATAAAGGAGGGAGGCTTAACTGACTCACAGCTCTGCAGGGCCATGAGGCATCAAGAAACTTATAATCAGAGTGGAAGGGGAAGCAAACACATCTTTCTTCACATGGTGGCAGGAAGGAGAAATGCTGAGTAAGGGGGAAAAACCCCTTATAAAACCATCAGATCTTGTAAGAACTTACTCATTATCATGAGAACAGTATGGGGGTAACTGCCCCATGATGCAATTACCTCCCACCGGGTCCCTCCCATGACACGTGCGGATTGTAGAAACTACAATTCAAGATGAGATTTGGGTGAGGACACAGCCAAACCAGATCACCTTTTAAGAGAAAAGGCGGCACACAGACACACAGAGGAGAAGGCCTGTGAAGGCAGTCAGAAATTGGAGTGATGTGACTGTAAACCAAGGAATGCCAGAGATTATTGTCTGCCTGTAGATGAGATTCTTCTCCAAAGCCTGGAGAAGAAACCAACTCTTCCGATACCTTGATTTTACAATTCCGGCTTTCACAACTGTGAGAAAATAATACTCTGTGCTTCAAAGTGGCACAGAGGAGACTAACCAACTTTCGATATAAATTTTATAATCAATTTATTAATTTCTGTTTTTAAAAAAGCCTTCTCAGTTTTCTTAATGTGATAGCAATGCATTCATCGAATAATACTGAAGAGTTGACATCTTAAAAAAATTGCGATTTTCAATTCATAAAAAATGATGTTTCTACATTTACTTAGATCTTTAATTTCTCTTAGCTATGTTTTGCATTTTTCAGTGTTCAATCTTGCATTTTGTTGAATTTATCACTAAGTATTTTGTGTTTTGTGATGTTATATGAACATTTAAAAAATTTGTTTCTGTGGATCTTTGCTAGTATAAAGAAATGTAATTGATTTTTTCTCATTGACTTTCCTGAAAACATGGTGAAGTAACTCATCAGGCTAGATTGTTTGGGATTTTCTACGAAGGCAATTATATCATTTATGTATTAAAATGGTATTACTTCCCAACCTAAATGATTTCTATCGTTGTTGGTTTTTGCCTTACGGAATTGACTTGGGTTTCTAGGATGGTATTGATTGGGTGAAGAGACGGAAGGGGGCATCCTTAACTTGACTCCAGTCTTATGACTAAAGCATTCACCTTTTTATGTCAGCGATAGGTTTTGCAGTATCAAGTCAAGAGAAGTCTAAGCTATTCACACTACTCACATTTCCTGAGAATTTTATCACGGATATTTGTTAAATTTGGCCAAATAATTTAAAAAAATAGATTCTGTTGACCACATGGTTTAATTTAGCTTTTGGTCTTATCAATATGATAAATCACATTGATTGAATCAACCTTGTATTTTGTATCCTAGAACAAATCTTGCTTGGTCAGTATATATTTTTCTTGTCACATGTTTCTAGATTTGATTTGCTGGCAATTCAGGCTTTATAAAATGAATCAAGATATATTCCCTCCACCTCTATTGTCAGGAAATATTTGTGTAGGATTAGTATTGCTTCTTAGGTAAATATTTGGTAAAATTCACCAGTGAAGTTACCTGTACCAGAATTTTTTTATCAAAAGGTTTTTAAGCACAAAGTCATGTATTTAGTAGTTTAAAAATATAATAAATTTCAATAAACTTATGCATTATGTAAATTCTTGAATTTACTGGCAGGGTAAAAGCTTACTTCATTATTGTTCTTTTAATGTCTGTATGAACTCAAGTGATGCCCCTTTTTTGATTCTTGTTGCTGATAATTTGTGCTTCTCACTTTTCATTTTTGATCAATATATCTGAAATGTTACTTTCATCATTCTAAAGAATGCAAAAAATAGAGCTCCTATATTTTAGCTGTTATTATATGCAATTCATGTTGACATTGGGGACAAATATACATAATGACAATTTTGTGTTCTATCAAGTTTAGTATCATAGAGATTTTGGTTTTATTGTTTTTATTTGTTTTGTTCTTTATGTTGATTTCTACTCTTGTTTATATTATTTCGTTCTTGCTTTGGCTTTAATTTTCTCTTCATATCTAGTTTTTTAAGGTGGAAGTTGAAATAGTTGTTTTGAGTACTGTTTTTCTTTTCTAGCTTAAGCATTTCATGCTCTAAGTTTCCTAATAAACACTGTTGTAGCTACATGTCAAAAAATTTAATTTTGTAGCTTTATTTCTTTTCTTTTTTTTTTTTTTCTGAGACAAAGTCTGGCTCTGTTGCCCAGGTTGGAGCGCAGTGGGGTGATCTCGGTTCACTGCAACCTCCGCCTCCCGGGTTCACACCATTCTCCCGCCTCAGCCTCTCTACTAACTGGGACTACAGGCGCCCGCCACCACACCCAGCTAATTTTTTTTTTTTTTTGTATTTTTAGTAGAAACAGGGTTTCACCGTGTTCGCCAGGATGGTCTCGATCTCCTGGCCTTGTAATCCACCCGCCTTGGCCTCCCAAAGTGCTGGGATTACAGGCATGAGCCACCGCGCCCGGCTGCTTTATTTCTTTTTAATTAAAAATATTTTCAAATTTTCCTTGTGATGCCATCTTTGGACCATGAGTTACTTAGAAGTGTGTTTGTAGTAGGCTGAAAGATGTCCACCTAAAGATATCCGGTCTTAGTCCCTGGAGCCTGTAAATGCTACTTTACAAAGAAAAAGGGTCTCTGCAGATGTGATGATATTAAGGATTCTGATATAAGGAGATTATCCTGCATATTTTTCTGGAATGCCCTAAATCTAATTCCAGGTCCTTATAAGAGAGAGGCAGAAGGAGATTTTATATGTGCAGAGACAGAGGAGAAAGAAGTCATGGATGCAGAAATTGGAGTGACGCAGCTACAAGTTAGGGCGGCCATAAGAAACTGGAAGAGGCAAGAAAGAAATTATTCCCTAGAGCCTCCAGAAGGAGTGTGGCTCTCCTGACACCTGGGTTTGGTCCCCTGATACTGATTTTAGATTTCTGTCTTCCAAAACTGTGAGAGAATAAATTTCTGCTGTCTTAAGCCACTAAATTTGAGAGAATGTGTTACAGCAGCCTCAGGAAATTAACACAGTATTGTACTAATTTCCACAATTGAAGATTTTTTATAAGTTACTGTTCTGTTATTGATTTACTGTTTAATTCCTTTGTGATCGGAGAGTATATGTTGCATGATTTCTAACCTTTTAAGGTTTTGAAGTATTTTTTATGACCTCGAATATGATCTATCTTCATGAATATGTTATATGATCTTGAAAATAATGCACATTCTGTTTTTGGGTGGACTGTTTTATAAGTATCAATTAGGTTGAATTGATAGATTAAATATGATTAATTTTTGTAACGTCTACTTTTGCCGTGTGTCCATTAGAGATAGTGGAGAACTGGGACTCTGCAATGTGTGTGGAGATGTACAAAACAAGTGTCTTTTCCATGATACGATTATAATTACCATGAAAGAGCATACCATTGCATTGCATCCAACTTCTCTGAATGCCAGGATGGATGGTACAAAATAATAGCACTCCTGGAATTCACATTTGTTTAGAAAGTTGCTCTGATTTATTTAAAGCAATAAACTAAGAATTAATCTAAGAACGAAGAATGGTTCTCTTATTCGATATTGCATTTAACTAAAAGTATTTATTAACTACGTGAAGGCAGAAAGATTACAATAATTTTAACCAGTTATATGGCTACACATTTGAATTTTTTCAATCTTCATTATCAATACATAAAACGTTCAGGAACTAAATGAGATTTTCTAACATATAAGGGAGTGAAATCAACTAAAATTATTGAGAACTTAGATTTTACAAGTATTGGTCTTACATATTTTTATTTTTGCATTGTAGACAATGTTATACAAATATTATACTATTGTGTGTACTGATGTCATTTTGTCTTCAATATTCAATAATATGTGTTACAAGTTTACATTTTTGGTGAAACATCCTTAGGTTGCTATGCAAAGAGTAAATCACATTACTCACTTAGACTTTTTCTTAATAAATAAGTACTATTCATTTTATTTCCATTCTTTCAAAAATTAGTTGAGTATCTTGAGACATTTAAACTGTATAAGAGTTAGGGAAAACCAAGACTATATACATAACCCTTATACTTTTCATTCCCCAGAGCATGGGGAAAGGTCATATGAATAGAGTATTTCCACAACATATGGTGATGATAATTTGATTAAATAAACATTACAAAGCCAATTAAATCATTTTGAAAGTAAATACATGACTGGGTATATTCAGTACTTCAAAAATACATTTATTTGTGAGCATATTTTCTTGCATTTTAAATAAATTAACATAAACATCAGGGAAAAGAAGTTGTTTTTCATTATAAAATATTTCGAATATACAAATACAAATAGATAGTAATTTAATAAATAACCATATGTCCATGATCCAGATTTAACAAATGCCATTAAAAAAATTACTGCAAATTTTTAAAAATAGTAAAACACTAATAGACTGGAACTCAAGCTGTAACTATTTTTACCCTATTTCCATTTCTCCTTTTCTAGAGTTTATCATTCTTCTAAACTTGAATATACTTTTTTTTTTGAGATGGAGTGTCGCTCTGTCACTTGGGCTGGAGTGCAGTGGTCCGATCTTGGCTCACTGCAACCTCTGCCTCTTGGGCTCAAGCGATTCTCCTGCCTTGGCCTCCTGAGTAGCTGGGACTACAGGCACCTGCCACCACGCCTGACTAATTTTTTGTATTTTTAGTAGAGACAGGGTTTCACCGTGTTAGCCAGGATGGTCGCCATCTCCTGACCTTGTGATCTGCCTGCCTCAGCCCCAAAAAGTGTTGAGATTACAGGTGTGAGCCACTGTGCCCTGTCCACTTTTTTTTTTTTTAAAGTTCTGGGGTACATGTGCAGGATGTACAGGTTTGTTACATAGGTAAATGTGTGCCATAGTGATTTGCTGCACCTATCAACCCATCACCTAGGTATTAAGCCCAGCATGCATTAGCTATTTATCCTGATGCTCTCCCTCACCCTGCCCCCTGACAGGCCCCAGTGTGTGTTGTTTCCCTTCCTGTGGCCATGTGTTCACATTGTTCAACTCTCATTTATAAGTAAGAACGTGTGGTGTTTGGTTTTCTGTTCCTGCATTAGTTTGCTTAGGATAATGGCTTCCAGCTCCATCCATAGCCCTGCAAAGAACATGGTCTCATTCCTTTTTATTGTTGCATAGCATTCTATGATGTATATCGACCTTGTTTCCTTTATCCAATCTGTCATTGATGGGCATTTGGGTTGATTACATGTCTTTGCGATTGTGAATAGTGCTGCAATGAACAAACATGTGCATGTATCTTTATGATGGAATGATTTATATTCCTTTGAGTATATACCCAGTAATAGGATTGCTGGGTCAAATGGTATTTCTGGTTCTAGGTCTTTGAGGAATCAGCATACTGTCTTCCACAATGATTGAACTAATTTACATTCCCACCAACGGTGTAAAAGCATTTCGATTTCTCTGCAGCCTTGCCAGAATCTGCTGTTTCTTGACTTTTTAATAATCTCCATACTGACTGGCATGAGATGGTATCTCATTGTGGTTGTATTTCTCCAATTATCAGTGATGTTGAGCTTTTTTTCATATGTCTGTTGGCCACATAAGTGTTTTCTTTTGAGAAGTGTCTGTTCATGCCCCTTGCCCACTTTTTGATGGGGTTGTTCTTTTTTTTTCTTGTAAATATGTTTAAGTTCTTTGTAGGTTCTGCATATTAGACTTTTGTCAGATTTATAGATTACAAAAATTTTATCCCATTCTGTAGGTTGTCTGTTCACTCTAACGATAGTTTCTTTTGCTGTGCAAAAGCTCTTTAGTTTCATTAGATCCCATTTGTCAATTTTTGCTTTTGTTGCAATTGCTTTTGACATTTTTATTATGAAATCTTCTCCCATGCCTATGTTCTGAATCGTATTGCCTAGATTTTCTTCTAGGGTTTAAAGGCATTCTTCATTTCTGTTTCAGTGTTTTGATATCTAACATTTCCTTTTTTTTTCCTCCCAAGATGGAGTCTTGCTCTGTCGCCCAGGCTGGAGTGCAGTGGTATGATCTCGGCTCACTGCAACCTTTGCCTCCCTGGTTCAAGTGATTTTCGTGCCTCAGCTTCCTGAGTAGCTGGGACTACAGGCACCCACCACCATGCCAGGGCAATTTTTGTATTTTCAATAGAGATGACATTTCACAATGTTGGCCAGGCTGGTCTCGAATTCCTGACCTTAAGTGATCTGCCTGCCTTGGCCTCCCAAAGTACTGGGATTACAAGTGTGAGTCACTATGGCTGGTCCAAGCTAAACTTTTTGACATTAATGCAGGAGTTGAAGTTTCTTTGTGTCCTGGGAACCTTTGGAAATCTGACACCTGTGGACTCTCAGAACAATGTTTTCAGATGCATGCAATAAAATAAGTAGAATTTCTTTGAAATCTTCTCCATATATATATAAGTATATACATATATATATAGAGAGAGAGAGAGGGGGAAGGAGAGACAGAGAGAGAGAGGGAGATAGATGTATATTTCTGTACATACACATCTATCTATCTATCTATCTATCTATCTATCTATCTATCTATCTATCTATCTATCTATCTTCTAGATACAGGTGCGTACCACCATGCCCAGCTAATATTTTAATTTCTTGTAGAGATGGGGGTCTTGCTATGTTGCTGAGGCTGGTCTTGAGCTCCTGGCCTGAAACGATCCCCTTTCTTGGTCTTTCAATCCACCAGAATTACAGGTGTGAGCCACCACACCTGCCCAAAATTTTTAGGAAAGGAAAAGACTGTAAGAAAAATGTCTTTATATAGTCAAGATACAAAGTCAGTGTTGAAGAAAATACAAAAACTTCCTCTCTTTTGGAATTTCTGGAAAAAGGCATTCTGGCAGGTAAAAGCTTCTAGTAGGTTAAAAAAATAGTTATAGTAGGTAAAAGCTTCAAGATCAATGAGCAGATCCAGATTTTAGAATTAGGATTTCTTGCTGTATGCTGAGCCTCTACGTTTCTTCTTACATTAGGTGTTCTTAGGTCTATAAGGCACATTGTTTTGCCTGAGTTTTTCAACCAATTCAGGTGACTGGTTGTCTGATTTTCCCACTACACTAAATCAGTACAATGTCTAAACATTGTGAACTTCAGCCTAAATTTTCTGTGAAAAATTTATTATTCTCTGTGGAAACCAATTTTAAATGTTCTGTGGGCAACTTATTGGCACTGCAGATAGACTCTTTTGAAATTAAATTTTTAAAGAGAGATTCATGGCAGTGTATATCTCCCTGTCTTTCCCACAAATCTGAACAGCAATTGCCAAGTGTTAGACTCAGCCATTTGTAGAAGTTTAGGTGCCTCAGAATCAATCCTTGAGAAAACATTTTACATCAAGTATTTTTTTTGGGAGATCATCTCAAGACTGGCGTAGGGACCCAAGGAAGTGAGCCAAGGATGTGAAGGCAACCAATGCAGGGTACATTATCAAGCCAGTACCGCTGTTGGTGATCAGATCTGAATCCAGTTGGAGAATTCTGGGAGTCAGTGTCTAACATGTGCCTCAGGCTGTTTTCCCATCCATGAGGTAGGGAGTTGGGATGTTTACAGGCCACTCCCATCAAGTATTGTTGGAGTTTGCTCCTGGGTGGCAAGGGAGTCTTATATTTCCCAGTACTTCTGTCATAACATGGAAGGAGAAAGAGATGACTCCACTTTCAGGGGACTCACAGTTGAGAGAACTTTGTGTTAGGGTCAAGAGGGTATAGACAGGTATCAATTGCATTTATTACAAAACACTTTGGGTGATTGCTGCATGGACATATTAATTAAGTATATTAGATGCATCCAGCAAAATATGAATATAAACATAAATTTAATGTTTCTATTTAGCAGGGTGGAATATTCAAGAGAATGAAAATTGTGAAAGAAAAAAAAACTGTACAGCTGTAGACATGGCACACAATGCCAAAGCCAGATAACATTTTGTTATTATGATGGATGAGGCTAGTTAAAAAATATTACTTAATAATTAGATAATTTAAAAATTAATAGCCCCAAAGCCACCTGATCTAAAACTATCTGTGGGAATACACAATTATAATACTAAAAATTTATTTTAGAGACTCAGAAAAGAGAAAAATCAATGTTTCAAAATGAGTCACTTTAATTATCAGGTATAGAGAGGAAGAAGAATTTGTAATAGCAAGAGGGCAAATAAGGTAAAGTGTACAACATTCTGCCAACTGAAGTTATCTCATTCACTGAGGGTCAAATGAGAGTAAATGGTGAGAAATGCTTGAGAATTTACAATGTCAAGATGGGGTTGTCAGAAGTGTCAGCTGACTTGCTATGCTGCTAACTCATTTTATTAAGTTTATAGTCTTACATATTGCGGACTGTGAAAATATCTGACTTTTCATCAATCACTGACAGTTGGAGGAAAAGGCTGAAAAATTCTAACAATGTGTCAAAAACTTTGTTTGCCAATTTACCTAAAACAACTGACGTTACTGTCAGTGCCCTTATGAGGGACACAGTTATTGAGCTAGTGGGTTCCTAATTAATAGTACTCACTTTATTTTTGGTTGAAAAAACAGGTACACCCTAATACAACTGCATAGTGTTTGCGTCACAGATGATTAAAGCCAAGAACGTTATTCTTGGACCATATGAGTGGTGGAGAAAATGGATTCACTTTGATTTTAGATAACTTTATTCTGAATAAAGCTAAAATAAAACACTGAGGTCTGGCGATAAGTAAAAAAAAAAATAATTAAAAATAAAGAATCTATAGAGTTGGAAATTCAACAAACTCAATCCCAGACCAAATATATTATATAAATTAGTAACCAGTTGAAATATAACTTGTGAATGGTGTTCTCTGGACTGTTGGGGTACCCATAACTGAAAACCGAGACCTTTGTGGTTTGCAAGCGAAATGTCATTATTTTACTGGGATCATAATTTTGCCAGATGAGATGACACGCATTGGCACTCTTCTTGGTAAAAATGCAAGAATTCAATGTGACAACTCAAAACTGCTATAGACATTTGTAAGAAAAACAGGTGTGGGATACATCAGCAGGTCCTTGGTGCTCCTGCCTCAGTTGGCCAAGACTCTTGACTACACATTCACATCCTTTCCTTCACCTAGAAAAGCACTGATTTGATAAATTGTCCCTAAAGGAGGCAACTCTAGGGTCATTCCAGTTCCAAGATACAATGTACACAAAGCAAAGGAATGACAACATGAAGTAGTCTTCATTCTTTTTGTCTCCTACTGTGTTGTAAGACTTTTTATATACTTCGCTACTTCGTACTATTTGTATTCTTTTGTTTGAGAACTGATGTTATTATCTTTCAGATAGTCTTTCAGTGTCCCAACTTAGGAAGGAAAATTTGTAACTGGGTGTAATCACTCTGAATTACTAAAGATGTAAAGATGAAGAGAGGTTTTTTTGAAGGGAGGAGCAGCGTCCTGAGTGTGACCAGGAAGGCCGACTGCAAACAGGCCTCTTCTGTCCCCCTCTAATGCTGGGGATATGCTTGTTGTGCATGGTGAGGTCTGCAGTTCTGCTAGGTTTGTGGAACTATTCAGGAAATGAAATCGTGTACGCAGAGGGATGAGAACACAGTGTAGGTAATATCTGATTTTTACTTAATATTATCTGAAATTAAGAAGAATTACGTAAAGGCAGGTGGATCACCTGAGGTCAAGAGTTCGAGATCAGCCTGACCAACATGGCAAAACCCCATCTCTACTAAAAATACAAAAAAGAAGTAGCCGGGTGTGGTGGTGTTCAACAATCACTTGAACCCAGGAGGCGGAGGTTGCAGTGAGCCGAGATCACACCACTGTACCCCAGCCTGGGTGACAGAGCAAGACTTGGTCTCAAAAATAAATAAATAAATAAATAAATAAATAAATAAATAAATAAATAAATAAAAACAAAGCAAAGAAAACAAGAAGAAGAACAGCGTCAAAACCCTTGTGACTCATGTTTTTCTCTTGCAGCTTTTAGGATTTTATTCATTAACTGCTTTTAAAATTTAACCTATTAATAAGTTTAGGGCAGGAAAGGAGAAGTACAATCTCCTTCCCTGATTGTTGGCCAAGGACTTCCCCTAAATGAGGGACAGTGATGAAACTGCAGTCCTTTCCACAATGTATGCCCATACTTCCATTTTTCCCTATCCTCCAATTTGCAGAGAAGCAACATAGAGAAACATTTTTACAAGAATCACCTTATGCATGTTGCATGAGCCATTTGAAATAATTCACACAAAATATGGGTAATATACATGAGAAAAACTGAATAATATTATTTTCAAAAATCCCACATTGGTTTTGGGAAAACAACCAACACAGCAGATGTTTTGAAAATAATGAAAAAATGTGAAACCAAGAGGAGTGTGTTTTAAAATAGCGTTGCATGCAAGTGATGTGACAAATTTACTTGAACCCAGCTGTGGACAGAGGGCAACAATACAATGACATGGATTGAAAATTAGAAAACTACAAAATAGAAAGGTTAAATTCTAAAATAGTAGTTTTTTTCTTAAAAATCAAGATTGGGAAATCATTCTGAATGAAAGTAGGATAAAGGATATGAACTGACACTTCTCAAAAGAAGACATATGAGTGGCCAACGAACATGTGAAAGAATGCTCATCATCACTAATCATTAGAGAAATGTCAGTCAAAACCACAATGAGATACCATCTCATTGAGCCACTGTGGAAAGCATTTTGGAGATTTCTCAAAGAACTTAAAACAGAGCTGCCAGTTGACTCAGCAATTCCATTATACCCAAAGGAAAATAAATCATTCTACGAAAAACACACATGAACTTGTATGCTCATTGCTGCACGATTCACAATAGCAAAGCCATGGAATCAACCCAGGCGCCCATCAGTGGCAGAGGGGATAAAGAATACGTGGTACCTATAGCCCATGGAATACTATTTAGCCATAAAAAATAATGACATTATGTCCTTTGCAGCAACATGGATGCAGTTAAAGGTCATAATCTTAAACAAATGAATGCAGGAACAGAAAACCAAATACTACATGTTCTCACTTATAAGAGGGAGCTAAACATTGAGCAAACGTGGACATAAATACTGGAAGAGTTGACACTGTGGCCTACTAGAGGGAGAATGGAAGGAGGGGGTGTGAGTTGATAAACTACCTATTGGGTACTATGCTCACTACCTGGGTGAGCGATCCATACCGCAAACCTCAGCATCATGTTATGTTCCCATGTAACAAACCTGCACATGTGCCCTCTGTATCTAAACTAAAAGTTGTGTTTTTTTTTTTTAAAGAAAAATACTGGCTATATATAGAGAATAAAAATTACTTTGAGAATCTGATATTCATATCCTATACTGAGAACAGAAATATCCAATTCGAAGGCACACACTAAAGCATGTCTATTGTTATGACCTTATCGGATGGAAGCCTAAGGAAGCAGGATTGTAATACAGTGGCACTCAGGAGGTGGAGGTAAAAGTTTTAAGA
Source organism: Macaca nemestrina (assembly GCF_043159975.1). NCBI lineage: Eukaryota > Metazoa > Chordata > Mammalia > Primates > Cercopithecidae > Macaca > Macaca nemestrina. Next base: position 72,793,390 of record NC_092143.1, on the reverse strand, counting down.
AGACAATCTGACCAAAAAGACATTGGAGGATAAAGGAGCACATGTGCCATCTCAGACAGGCTTGTTTCTCCTGAGGAAATTTCCCTGAATAATGAGCTGAGTGATAATAATTTAGAGGTTGTGTTATCACCTAGAGCTGAAGCTGGCACAAAATCTGATACTCTTATAGGACTTGGTTTTGTAGGAAGTTGAAGGGGACTTAACCTTGCATCTGGTCAAAGAGAAACACCAATGATGTGGTGAATGGGGGGTCTTGGTCAGGTAGGCACTTGATTCTGCCTGTCCATAGATTCCATATGATACTTCTGACTTTTGCTTTTGCTATAGCTGGCTCCTGCCTGGTTGGAGATACTATTATCCAGACAGGGGAGAGGAGAAAATTCTGTCTGTAGATCCCATAGCTGATATTTCTTACTTTTGCTTTTGGTATAGCTGACTCCTGCCTGCTTGGAAATACTATTGGCTTCTATATTGTGTTTGTATCTCCAAGTCTTCAACTTATCCTTTATGCTCCTTGGAACCATGCACACAAAACCCAAGGTGATATAAATGGCCTCAAAGGCAATATTACCACAACAGGGATGCTGGCATGATCAGGATACTTGGAAGATGCAGGAAAGCAAGAATTCTTCATGTTACCCAAAGTGATCTACAGAATCACTACAAACTCTATCAAGATCCAAATGGCATTTTTCACAGAAATACAAAAAAAAATCCTAAAATTCCTATGGACCCACAAAAGATACCAAATAGCTAACGCAATCTTTAAGAAAAAAGAACAAAGCGGAGGTTTTATACGCTCTGATTTCAAACTATATTACAAAGCTGCAGTAATCAAAACAATATGGTACTGGCATAAAAACAGATGCTTAGACCAATGGAACAGAATAGAGAGAACAGAAATAAAACCACACATATATGATCAACTAATATTTGATAAGGGTGCAAAAAATACACAATAAGGAAATGATAATCTCTTCAATAATTGATGTTGTGAAAAGTGGCTATCCACATGCAAAAGAATAAAATAAACCCTCATTTTACATCTTACACAAAAAACAACTCAGAATGGATTAAAAATATAAAAACCCATAAAACTCTCAGAAGAAAACATGGAAAATCTCCTTGACAGTGGTCTTGGCAATAATTTTTTAGATATGACATGAAAAGCATAGGCAACAAAAGCAAAAATAAAAAAATGAGACTACATCAAACTAAAAAGATTCTGCATAGTACAGGAAACAATCAAGAAATGAAGACAACCTATAGAGTGGGAGAAAATATTGGCAAATCATAGATCTGATAAGGGGTTAATACTCAAGATATATAAAGAACTTACAAACCAAACAGAAAAAAACATATAACCTGATTTAAAACTGATCAAAGGACCTGAACAGACATTTCTCAAAAGAAGACAGAGGAAAGAAAGTGCTCAATATAACTAATTATCAGGGAAATGTAAATAAAACTATATTGAGACATCACCTCACACCTGAAAAAATGGCTATTATAAAAAGAAGATAACAAATATTGGCCAGGGTATGGAGAAAAGGGAATCCTTGCACACTGCTGGTGTGAATGTAAATTATTGCAATCACTATGAAAAACGTGTAGATATTCCTCCAAAAATGAAAAATAGAACTATGACCCAGCAATTTGACTTCTGGGTATGTATCCAAAGGAAATGAAATCCGTACCTCAAAGAGATACCTGCACCACCACCTGCCATGTTCAGTAGCATTATTCACAATAGCCAAGCTATGGAATCAACTTAAATGCCCATCGGTTGCGAATAAATAAATAAAATTTGGTGTATATATGTACAACGGGATGTTTGCCATTAAAAAAAGGAAATCTCAGCATCTGAGATGACATGGGTGAAGCTGTAGGACATTATACTAAGTGACATAAGTCAGATATAGAAAGACAAGTACCGTACAATCTAACTTATATGTGGAATCTAAAAAAGTCAAATGCAGTAGCAGAGAGTAAAATGGTGGATTCCAGCAGCTGGGCCAAGGGTGTGGTGAGAGGGAGATGAGAGATGTTGGTCAAAGGGAAAAACTTTCAGTTATAAGATGACAATGCTTTGGGAACCTAATGTGCAGCATGGTGACTAGAGTTAATAGTTAATGCTATATATAGTAAATAACACTGCATTTCCTTGAAATTTGATAGGAGAGCAGATTTTATATATCCTTACCACTCTGAGAGATCTGCTGTTAGTCTGATGGGCTTCCCTTTGTGGGTAACCCGACCTGTCTCTCTGGCTGCCCTTAACATTTTTTCCTTCATTTCAACTTTGGTAAATCTGACAATTATGTGTCTTGGAGTTGCTCTTCTCGAGGAGTATCTTTGTGGCGTTCTCTGTATTTCCTGAATTTGAATGTTGGCCTACCTTACTAGGTTGGGGACGTTCTCCTGGATGATATCCTGCAGAGTGTTTTCCAGCTTGGTTCCATTTTCCACCTCACTTTCAGGCACACCAATCAGATGTAGATTTGGTCTTTTCACATAATCCCATGTTTCTTGGAGGCTTTGTTCATTTCTTTTTCCTCTTTTTTCTCTAGACTTCTCTTCTCGCTTCGTTTCATTCATTTGATCTTCAATCATTGATACTCTTTCTTCCAGTTGATGGAGTTGGTTACTGAAGCTTGTGCATTTGTCACACATTTCTCGTGTCATGGTTTTCATCTCTGTCAGTTCATTTATAGCCTTCTCTGCATTGATTATTCTAGTTATGCATTATTCCATTCTTTTTTCAAGATTTTTAGTTTCTTTGCGCTGGTTACGTAGTTCCTCCTTTAGCTCTGAGAAGTTTGATCGACTGAAGCCTTCTTCTCTCAACTCATCAAAGTCATTCTCCGTCCAGCTTTGATCCATTGCTGGCAATGAGCTGCATTCTTTTGGAGGGGGAGATGTGCTTTGATTTTTGAATTTCCAGCTTTTCTGCCCTGCTTTTTTCCCATCTTTGTGGTTTTATCTGCCTTTGGTCTTTGATGATGGTGATGAACTGATGGGGTTTTGGTGTGGGTGTCCTTTCTGTTTGTTAGTTTTACTTCTAACAGTCAGGACCCTCAGCTGTAGGTCTGTTGGAGTTTGCTTGAGGACCACACCAGACCCTGTTTGCCTGGGTATCAGCAGCAGAGGCTACAGAAGATAGAATATTGCTGAACAGCGAGTGTTGCTGTCTGATTCTTGCTCTGGAAGCTTTGTCTCAGGGGCGTACCCTGCCGTGTTAGGTGTGAGGTGTTGGTCTGCACCTACTGGGGGATGTCTCCCAGTTAGGCTACTCAGGGGTCAGGGACCCACTTGAGCAGGCAGTCTGTCCGTTCTCAGATCTCTGCCTCCGTGCTGGGAGAGCCACTGCTCTCTTCAAAGCTGTCAGACAGGGTCATTTACCTCTGCCAAGGTTTCTGCTGCTTTTTGTTTAGCTATGCCCTGTCCTCAGAGATGGAGTCTACAGAGACAGGTAGGCCCCCTTGAGCTGCGGTGGGCTCCACCCAGTTCGAGTTTCCCCGGGGGCTTTGTTTACCTACTTAAGCCTCAGCAATGGCGGGCAACTCTCCCCCAGCCTCGCTGCTGCCTTGCAGTTAGATCTCAGACTGCTGTGCTAGCAAGGAGGGAGGCTCCATGGGTGTGGGACCCTTCCATCCAGGTGTGGCATATAATCTCCTGGTATGCCGTTTGCTAAGACCCTTGGTAAAGCGCAGTATTAGGGTGGGAGTTACCCGATTTTCCAGGTGTTGTGTGTCGCAGTTTCCCTTCGCTAGCAAAAGGGATACTCTTCCCCCTGGTGCTTCCCAGGTGAGGAGATGGCTTGCCCTGCTTCAGCTCTCGCTGGTCAGGCAGCATCAGCTGACCAGCACTGATTGTCCGGCACTCCCCAGTGAGATGAACCCAGTACCTCAGTTGAAAATGCAGAAATCACCGTCCTCTGTGTCACTTGTGCTGGGAGCTGGAGGCTGGAGCTGCTCCTATTCGGCCATCTTGCTCCAGGCAGCTTTGTATTTTTTCTAATGTTATTTTTAAAATAAAGGGAAATGACACACACATAAAATCTCTAAAATCACCAAGGCTCTCAAAGATTACTTTAGTGGCCTTTTCTTATAATTGCCATTAACATAAATTCAACTCAATCCAGTTTAAGAAAACAAAAAAGAGAGTTTTAGAGTCATAATTAGGATATCCTTTGTAATCTAAGTTCCAGAATGCATGCCAGGAATAGACCAAAAAGGAACTGGAGGAATGTGTGGGACCCAGGATGGCTATTGCTTTTCACATCTTGTGTCTTAATGTCTCTCTGTGTAACAGCATATATCAGCTCTCATTTACATATACACAGTTGACCCTTGAACAATTCTGGGGTTAGAGGCATTGGCCTTTCATTCAGTCAAAAATCTGCATGTAACTGTGACTCACCACATTTAACTACTAATAGCCTACTGTTGACTGAAAGTTTTTCTAATAACAAAAACAGTCAGTTAACACATATTTTGTATGCTATATGTATTACATACTGTATCTGTACAATAAAGTGAGGGAAAAGAAAATGTTATTAAGAAAATGATTAAGGAAGAGAAAATATATTTCCTCTTCATTAAGTGGTAGTGAATGTTGATAAACGTCTTCATGTTCATCACCACCTTCACGATGAGTAGGCTGAAGTGAAGAGGAAGTGGAGGGGTTGATCTTTCTGTCTCAGCAGTGGCAGAGGTGGAAGAGGTGGAGGAGGAGGAAGGTGAGTCAGGAGAGGCAGGCACACTCAGTGTAGCTTTTGTTGAAAAAACTCCACATGTAAGTCAAACCCATGTTGTTCAAGGATCAATTGTATATATCTGTTTTTTATTCATTTAATATTTAATGAATAAAAGTGATATGCTGATACACACACACACACACACACATATATATATACATCTTTAATAAAAGTTTTCAAACATAAAACTACAGAAAATATCATATTGGACAACTATATACCCATCACTACTAACATTTAGCTTATATTAGCATTTTGTGGTATCTGTCCAAAACCCAACTCCCATCGTTTTTTACTCTGCATCTTTATGTTGAAATAATTACTATTCTGAATTTTTTATAGATATTATCCTAACACATATATCTACATTATTGGACGTAGACTGTTATGGATACCATACCACATTTGGAGACCTTAACTGTTTTGTAAGTGATGTCACAAAGTTCACATTCATTTACATTATCTTTTCTCTCCCCAGGTATCTTTCCTTGAGTTTTGCTTATGTTGACAGGCACAGCAGCAGTTTATTCAAGTTAAATAATTTGTCATATTTGTTGCATGAATAACTTTAGCCCATGCTCCGTTGGTTACCATGTTTTTGTGATTATAAAGGTTGCTCCAGCAAACATCTTTGTGCACCTGTGTGAATGTGTTTTCTGGGGAACATCCTAGAATTTAAACTGCAGACTCAGAGGGTTTGTGCTTTTCATCTTCAGCTTTACTAGGTATCTCTAAATTGTTTTCTAAACTGTTTGTTATCAATTTAGCTTTCTATCAGAAATGTTCGAATTTCTCTGTCTTCATGTCCCCACCCAAACTATTTTTTAGTAGGAAATTAACTTTCTTCTGCATGGTTTCTAGCGAAGTTGAACATTTCACTTTATTTATTTATAAGATAATTCATGAGTCTAATAATGTACCCCCCCGGGAACTGGAAAATATTAACACCATCAGGAATGAAAACATTGCATATGTGGGATGGTGCGAAAGCACCAAAGAAAACGATCTTTTTTGCTTTTGCTCTGAGTGAGCAAAGTCCTCCTCTGAGACTTCTGTCTGCAGGTGCCTTGCAGTGTTTGAGTTTAAAATGAACACTACTCACATGGTTCAGGAACAATGCAGTAGACTAAATGTGTTGTGGGAGTGGGAGTAGGTGTCCTTTGGGAGAATTTGGGATTTGAGACAACACATCATAAATCTTACTACCCTAATCCCGGCCAAGAGTAAAACACCAGATACCCAGGCTCCCCCAGAGATAAAGCTCCAGCATTTCTAGTCCAGCTGTAAGGCAGCTCTGACTCCACCCCTGGTGCGTCCCTTGATGGTGGGATGAGAAATAGGCAGTTCCCACAAGAGGAAGAGCTCTGGGCACATACAACAAAAAGGCATCCACTGATATCTGAGTTCAGACTTATTCTTTTGGGCAGCTACACCCAATCCTGGATTTAAGAAAAAAAATGCAAGGAGGCCAGAAGAGAATTGTATGTATGTAATCAGGAAAAAATTCTGTTGTTTTCTTTTTCTTGCCCAGAAGACTTATAATTTTTAAAGGCAGCATCTGCCCCCTCGGTTCATGCGTATGTCCCATCCGTAATGATTGGTGGTATCTGCGTCTCCATGAAGGAACCCTAAAGCCTATAGAAAATACAAAAGGATGAATGAGCTCCTGTGATGCTGTTCTCACTATCAGAAATTCCCCAGTCTCTGAATCCCCACCTTTCTACAGGTCTTGCTCTGCTCTTCAGTTCCCGGAAATAGCTCCTTTGCTTACCTTCTCTCCGCCCTCACAGAGTAATTCTGCTGAGGTTTTTCCCCCACCTCATTCTCATTTTTAAATCAGAACTAAACTCTTAGAATGCTGGTAATAGCCTGCTGTGTTCCTTAGGCTATTATACAATGACTTTGCTTTTTCAAAGCTTTTAAAGTTAGCTAAAAAGACAAGAAAACAACTTGTGTGAGATGAAAAGGAGGTGGCTAGAATTTTGAATAGTTTCAAGAACGACAAAGAGCAACACTGATATGTAAGTTTCAGCTTTAGTGCCAGAGCAGGGCAATGGGTAGTGACCCTGTGGATGTGTAAAGTGCACAGTAATTGGTTACAGCGGTTTGTAATAATTGGTTGTTGGAGATGACGACCACGACAATAGTGCCATCTATTAGGGGCCAGGCAGGTTACTAGGTGTTTTAATTCACCATTTCATTCAATCTTCACAACCATCCTATGATATAGACACTATTACAAGATGCGAAAACAGAGGCTTACTAAAAGTTAGGTAAATTGCTCAACTTCATATAGCAATTTTGCCATGGATATGGGAGGGAGGGATGGTACCACAAATGTCATTGGGTTTTCAATTCATTGCAAGAGAAGCTGTACCTTATTGTAGAGACTGGTGAACTACAGCCAGTGGACCAAATATGACCTGTTACCTCTTTTTGTAAATAAAGTTTTATTGGTACATAGTCACACCCTTTAATTTACATATTATCTATAGTTGCTTTCACACTAGTACGGTAGAGATTGCTAGTTGTGACAGAGACCTTGTGGCCTGCAAAGCCTATAATGTTTGCTATCTAGTTCTTACAGAAAATGTTTGCCTAGCTCTGCCCTGTTGTTCACTTCCTTTAGAGCAAGCTTGTCCAACTTGTGGCCAGTGTGATGCATGAGGACCAGGATTTGTTTGGCTTTGAATGCAGCCCAACATAAATTCGTAAACTTTCTTAAAATATTATGAGATTTTTGTTTTCTTTTTGCTCATCAGCTATCATTAGCGTTAGTGTATTTTATGTGTGACCCAAGAGAATTCTTCTTCCAATGAGGCCCAGGGAAGCCAAAAGATTGGACATCCTGCCTTGGAGCCTTTTGGAGAAACCCTGTTCTAATTTCTTCCTCTTCATTCCTTCATGTTGAATTCTAAGATCCAACCTACAATTGGAGGCAGACCATTCTTTCTAGATAATTCTCCAGCGATTTTTAGAATCTCAAGTCTACACACATGATTCAAGTTTGGCAGCTGTCTTCTTTAATCTGCTTGGTAAAGCTCCTAATATAGCTCCATACTTTTTCCTACAGCTTAAAGCAGAAGTGTATTTTTCTCTGTGCCTTCTAACATAGGGCTCTTTTGTGATTTCAGGGCCTCTGAAAGACGAAGGTTCTCAAAAGTGTGGGTGTGTTATTTTGCATTTTACTCACATCATTCTATAGCTCATCTTCATGTTTTCATTGTAGGGATTATAAGCATCAGGAACCACTTTTTAAAACCCTGCCTTTTTCACCATATTGAATCTGCCTTGCTCGAGTGCATTTTTGGCATCTACTGAGCATCAGTAGATTCTCAAGCAGAAAGAAAGTGAAGAGGCTATTCCTCACGAAGAAGAGTTCACACTTGTTTTATGGAGTTTAACACACAGCTCCATGAGGTCAAATATTTTAGCTGTTGTCTTCTCATCTCTGGCCCCAGCATTTAGCAGTCTGGTTCACTGAGTGTTATGAATCAATGAATAAATGAATGACTATAAAGGAACACCTCAAGGAATGAGATGACAGAGTTGATTCTTCTTCTATGGTTCCACTAATTTCCAAATTTCTTGTTCAGTGTCTCACTGGCTTCTAGGACCAATTGAACCTCTAGACAGAGTAAATATATTAAAGCACTGGTTCTCTAATTCTGTAGGTTGGCACAATCTCAGATTTGCAATTGGTTTCCTTTAAAAATTTTTAGGTCTTTACTATGCGACCAACGACCACCTAGAACCCTATCAAGCTACATTTATAAGAATGGCCATATTTCTGTTTATTAGTTTCTCATTGCTGCTGTGGAAAATTACCATAAACTTGGAGACGGAAAACAATACAACTTATTATTATAGTTCTGGAGGTCCAAAATAGGTCTCATTGTGCTAAAATCAAGGTGTCAACAAGTCTATGTTCCTTTCAGAGGCTTAGGAGAGAAGTTGTTTCCTTGCCTTTTCCAGTTCCTAGGGGCCACCTGCATTCCTTGGCCCGTGGCCTCCTTCTTTCATCATCAAAACAAGCAGCTTAGCATGTTGAATCTCTCTTTCTCCCTCTCTGATCTCTGCTTTCTTTGTCACATCTCCTCTAACTCCATGTGTCCTCTCCCTCCTATAAGGATGCTGTGATTTGTTGGACCCACCAGAATAATCCCCCCCATCTCGAGATCCCTTACTAAGTCACATTCGCAAAGTACCTGCTGCCCTGGAAAGTCACATATTTACAGGCTCTGGGGATTAGAAAACGGACATCTTTGAGAAGGCGTTATTCAGCCTACCACACTATCTTTTCCTCCTTACATAGATGGGTCCTTGGCTTTCTATCTTGTATCCAAAGCATCCCAGAGAACAGAGTGTCATAAAGGAGGTTTCCGTGGGCCTCTGCCTTTGGCTTGCTGCAACTCTCCTGAGGCCCTCCTCTGTGTTCTAGGCTCTGCTTTCTGTCTGCTGCTGAGTCTCCTCATCTCTCTGGCTGTAGTTTTACATGTGGCTACTGCTGAGATCAACATTAAGTAAACAGCATACCATTTTAGATCTGGTTTCTGCATCCATACAACATCCACTCTCCACCCTTACAGAGGCCTGACTGTGGAGATATTCAGGGAGCAATGATTCATGGACAGAGTGGCTATTGATAAGGCCAATCAAATTTGTTAGGAACGGTGATAGCAGAAAACTGTCCAAGTTCTATCTGAAGCAGTTCACACCTCAACTTTCTTCTTGGTTTTCTCATTGATAACATCTGAATAACCTCTTTCCAGTTTTACTTTACCTCTGGAGTTTGGGTTTTTGTTTTTTTTTTCCTTCACCCTACAATGTATCCCCCTGGATTCCAGATAAACCATGATTCCTAAACATATGCAACCACGACCAGCTTGGCTTGGCCACGACTCCACTTAGCTCTTTATCCAGCTGCCTTGCTCCAGTCACACCTGCGTTCTGCGAGGAACCAAAGAGATTGCTGCAAGGCTTCCTGGGACCTAAAGTGACTGTATTAGTGATATTCTCTGCAAGTGTTAAAGATAGAAAACACAAGTAAACACGACAAAACTGAAGCCAAACTGAAATCTGGGGTACACTTCATTTTCAAGAAAATCATCAGAGAAATCCTTGACAGGAAGATTAACAAGTGAGGATGCTCATTTTAATCACTAGGCGATAAATAGAGCTTTTTACAGCTTGAAAACAAAGACTCAAAAACAAGAACTGATCATGTGTTTAGCTGATTCTTTTTTCACCAGCGGATTCAAAGCTTGACCCGTCGTTAATTATTTTCTTACTGTCCACTGTTTTTTGACTTTATGTCACTATCTAAAAATATTTCAAAATCTTTGAAACTAAAACAGTCTTTTGTTGAGGCAACTGAAGCTAATGACCTGAAGGCTCACACCAGGCTGTCTGGAAGGGTGTTTATTATGAGAAACTCATGGAAAAGAAGTGGATGCCCCACTACTATTCATTACATTCTAGGCGGTACATAAGGATCTAGCAGGGTCAGAAGTCAGACTTGGGGAAAGAGACCTGGCCAAAGCCTGGAGGGTTTTTAAGCTTCATGACTGGAAAAGCATCTATTCCAACCTGATCTAATCAGGGGCTCGTTCCAGGCCTGGTGGTCATAACCTCAGCAATCTGCCCACACTGCTTGCCTTCAACACTTGACTCAGCTGACCAAGTTTCTCTGGATCTCTGTAGGAGGCCAACTCTGGGATGGCAACATTCAGTACATCAGAGAATGAATCAGAACAAGTTAACCCTACCTGTCAGTCCATTCCCCCACTCCCAAGGAGTACATGGCTCAGGCTGGAAAGCCTCAGGTCTGGTTGTGGGGTTGGCCAGGCAGTGCCTAGCAAAAGAGTGGTGTGAAGTTGAACAAGACTGGCATCCACAGCTGCAGCATGGGGTCAAAAACATGTGAAATAGGGCAGAATTACATGACACAGGGTAAAGGTAAAACTCTCCCTATTTTAATTCATTTCAAGGATTTTGAAATATTTTTAGATAATGATATAAAGTAAAAAAACAAAACCAAAAACAATGACTAGTAAGAAAATAATTAATGAATGGGTCAGACTTTGACTTTTTAGCTCTGTTTGTTTCGACCACTGATTGCCAGTTGACAGACAGCAGTACCTGCAAAGTGTGCAGTGTCCCCCACAGTTTTATGGGCAATGTGTTAAGATTTCCCCAGTTGGCCTAGGACAGTGGTTCACGCCTGTAATCCCAGCACTTTGGAAGGCTGAGGTTGGACAATCACTTGAGCCCAGGAGTTTGAGTCCAGCCTGGGCAACATAATATACCTTGTCTTTACAAAAAAATTTAAAAATTATCCGGGTGTGGTGGTGCATGCCTGTGGTCACAGCTACTTGGATTGTGCCATTGCCTTCCATCCTAGTGACAGAGTGTGACCCTGTCTCAAAAAATAAAAAGGAAGAAAGGAAGAAAGGAAGAAAGGAGGGAGGGAAGGAGGGAAGGAGGGAAGGAGGGAAGGAAGGAAGGAAAGAAGGAAGGAAGGAAGGAAGGAAGGAAGGAAGGAAGGAAGGAAGGAAGGAAGATCCCTCAACTGTCTGAGAACATCATAGTAGAGGAAATAAAAAGAAGTGTGGAAGAGATATCTAGGATGGAGGAAATTTCATTGGTTGGCTGGATGATATCTGGATATCCCAATAGCAAATTTCATTTTCACTCTAATGATTGAATCTTTCCGAGGGCAGTGGAGGTCTGGATAAAAGTGGGGAGCTTATGGCTTTTCGGTCTTCCTTGACTATCCACCCACTAATCCTTGCGCTGACTGACCACTTTGCTCTCATAAATTCAGAGGAAAGATGCATAGCTTTGCCCTTTGGGTCCTCCACAGCCTTATCTTCTGGTACTCTCCAGCTTATGTCCTCTGAGGTGCGTCTGATTGTTTCTGTTAAAAAACATTAGTTTTTTAATAAAGCGGGAGTGGGACATCATCTGTCTCATTCCATCTGACCTCTTGTCTGAAAACCTGTAACCACATAGCCTAGCAGAGGAGCTTCATCAAGGGGTCTCAGAAGATGCTTCTTTCAGGTCCATTTATTCCCCTTTGCTGTTATTTCCTTCCCTTTTTCAGGCAGGTAGGTTGCCACTCTGGACAACACCTTGGTTTTCCTACTCCCTGCTACATGTAACTGGGCATGTAGTAGTTCTTTGTAATCTTGAACTCACCATTCTGTCTCAGGAAGAGTCTGGGAAATGACTTTGCTTTGATAAAATCATCTGGTATTATTCTTGTAATGAGGTGATTGACATGAGTTACTTCCTACCCTCCTGGGTGTCAGTTTATCTTTTCCTGTAATGAAATCTGCCCCTTCTTAAGCAACTTCCTCTAAGCTTGTAAACAACCTGGGATATTTTCATAGGTGACAGTCTCTTGTCCTACCTTATCCTTTCATTTCTCCAGTTCGTGCTAGATTCCTGAATAGGAGATCCTCAGGAATTTCATCAAGAGTTGTCATTTTTTTCTCTTTCTGTCTTCCTCATCCTGGACAATTCTTTCTAAAGCCACTGAAAATAGCCATTGAGTATAAGTGATCACTAAGAGCAAGTGTAGAACTTCACTGTCGACTGGAGCATGTGTGTGCCAGCTCAGCCACGGATGTGATCATCTGTTTAGAAAATCTTGGAAGTAAGGTATGAAGCTCTTTGGAGCACCCATTTTTTTTTACCGTACTTCATTTCAAGTCCATTTTTAGTGAGATGGATATTAGAAATGACTCTGCCTCCTTGGAGGAGGATTCTAGGCAGTTACAACGCAAGTTAATTTGCCTTTTCCTTTTTTATTCTTCAATAAAATAGCTTTGAATTTAATATTCTTTCCTTTCTCTTTTTCTCTTTCTCTCTTTCTTTTCCTCCTGTCTGTCCATTCTTCCTTTCTTTTCTTTCTTTTATTATTTTTAACAGAAAATGAAACTTTTATCCAGAGAGATAAAATGGCTTTTTAAGATCACATACCTCATTAGGAACATAACTGGCACTAGAATCCAAATCTCTGACTTGGATTTGGATTCTAGTGACCCACTCTAATTGGAAAGTGACCAGCATGGCAGATTCTACCCCTGACTTTATCATGGAATACAGCAAAAAGAGGATTGAAGTCAAAATTGAGGTACCCTTTTTTCATGTTAGCTCTGTAACTTAAGAGCATGCAAGTTTGATAAGTCATTTAAACATTTTAGATTTTAATTTTTCACCAGTATAATATATATAATGCCTTCCTTATAAATAAAACATAATATATTTGTGGAATGTTCTATATTTTAAGGACACTCAATGTAAGTTGTTATTTGGTGGGGTAATTGGGACCCAAAAGATACTGCTTTGTCATAATTGCAGTTTCAATGTAAATTTTATTTGAATATATAGATTTAAGGTCTCCGGAACCTTATCCAAGGGCTTTGGAGGTGAGCTTCATTGTTGTGTCTTCTGAGATTTTTGTTTCTCTTATCTATACATTTTATAATAATGGCTCTGAAAAATGCAAATGAGTCTTTAATGATTTGCCTTAGGCTATATCCTCATGTATCTCAGGGAAGATGGAAGGTCATTAACAACCTGGATTACTGAACTTCCTCATGCTAATAAAGCCACAGCACAGGTTTACACATTTGTATGCAGGAAAAGCAAACAACTGATGGAAGCTCAGGGCTCCTCTGACCTTCAGTGGGCATTCCCCTGAGTACAAAATAAGCTCTGCTGTGAAGATTTAAAAATACAAGTGCAGTTATCTCACCACAAGGCTTTCTAAGTTGTGCAGATGAAAATTCTGAAAGAGATTCTATGAAAAGTTCAAAATTGACTCCACCTAACTAAGAAGGGTAAGTTTCTGCCACAAAATGGCACGTGAAACCCAACTCTGCTCATTCTTTTCTCAGTGTCTAGAGACTTTACCCAGAGCCTCCAGTCAGTGGCTGAGAATCAGCTTTGCTCAGCCCTGCTAGGCCTTATATGCTGTTGAGCTACTGGTCACAGGAAGAGAGCCCCTTCTCCGATCACCTGAGGTCAGGAGTTCAAGATCAGCTTGGCCAACATGGTGAAACCCCGTCTCTACTAAAAATACTAAAAATTAGTTGGGTGTGGTGGCGCACGCCTGCAGTTCCAGCTACTCTGGAGGTTGAGACAGGAGAATTGCTTGAACTTGGGAGGTGGAGGCTGCAGCAAGTTGAGATAGTGTCACTGCACTCCAGCCTGGCAACACAGCGAGACTCCGTCTCAAAAAAAAAAAAAAAAAAAAAAAAAGGGAAAAAAAGAAAGAGAGCCCCTTCTTCCCTGGAGGACAATTTTATTTATACTATAATCATATGTTAAGCCAAACAGTTTTTTGGCAAAAATAAAACCTCAGCAGGTAAATATAAAAGGAAAAACATAAAAGAAAAAAAATGACGTGCCTATAGTCATGATGCTGAAAGTTCAAATACAAAGAAGTCAAATTGTGTATCCGGAGGAATTAAACATTAAAAGGAAGTGAAATGAATCTGTGGCATCTGTGTCCTGGGACACAGGCACCATGTAATTTTTTATTCCTGGGTTGTGAAGCACTGCAGGGAAAATCTGCAATAAGTCTCTGTCCGCAGCCACTCACATTCAAGCCCCCTCACTTCACCTTGCTGTTCTCCATTTCATTTTATTCACCTCCCATCACTTTTGTTTCCTCACAAGTTGTTCCTCATATTTACCATTCATGTCAAGCCAACAATTCTACCCCTGTGTGTTACTAATCTTAACAGAAGACGTAAAATCTAGTTTCATTAGGAAGAGTAAAACTGCCTGACATTCACTGCTTGAACTTCTTTTCTCTCAGCTGCAAAATTTTTATTCTTACTCATCTTCTGCACAAAGAACATTTTGATCATTTTCTTTATTTTTAAACCCCTTTTCTTTTTCAAGTGTAGTTATTCTATCTTTGCTAGATTATATCCATTTTTTAAATCTCATCTGAATTTAGTTTCCTAAATTAATTTCCTCTCTTGTTTGAGGAAGTTTCCTTTCAACTAGATTTTGTTTTCTCTTTGGACAGCTTTGACCACCTTACCCTAAACAAGCATAAAATGAAAAAAAAAAAATTTAAAAAGTTGCCTAAAAATATTTCCTTGGCCATTGCAAATCTTTTTTTTTTTTTCAAATATGAGATCTTGCTTTGTCACCCAGGCTGGAGGGTAGTGGTGTGGTCCTAGCTCACGGCAGCCTTGAACTCGAGGGCTCAAATGATCTTCTTACATCCAGCTCCTGACTAGCTTGGAGTACTGGGACCACAGTACCATGCCTGGCTAGTAAATCCCTCCTTTACTCCCAAACTTCACAAAACTCTAATCTCTACATACTACTTATGCTCTCTCACTGTCTACTCTACCTCAACCCTAGCATTCAGCATCCAGACTTTTCCATTGTCTACTTTATTCAAACATGTCTGTTGCAGGCCCAACAATTTAAGACCAACCTCACATTACAAAATCAAAGCACCAAATCACATGCCATAGAAATACTGCAGCTGGATTCAGAATTTTGCAAAATTAGCCTCTTCTTCATCAACACATCCCTTGATCTCTGTTAGATGTTCACCCCTAGTCTCTGTGGCTCATTTTGTTACCTGCACTTAGGATGTGAAATAGATACTAAGTACAGGTAACAAAATTTTATGATCTGAAATCCCACTTTTCTTGGGTGTATTCCTCTTTCTTCTCACAAGACCTTGTCCTTAATCACTTCAGCAGTCTCAGAACCCACATGGGCTGGAGAAGTGTTGCCTGGGCTCTACCCTCCTTACTTAACAATCAGCAGTAATCTTCTGCTCATGACATCCAATGGCTTTATCTTTATTTGTCCTTCCTGTTTTCTCTACATCCTGAGCTACTTTTGGCTACTTGCTTCTTGATTTTTGCCTTCACTTGGACTCCATGACTATGATGTTTCTATTTTCTCTGGATTATTCATCATTGCCTTGACCTCAGTCTTCCCACTCTCCCCCAGTGTCTTTCCTCCATTCCTTTCTACCACCTTTCCACATGTTTTCTCTAGGAATTGTTATTTACCTGATGAACTTCAAATATCAGTCCAAAGAATGCAGGCCTTCAATTTCTTCTCACATTTTCTCATTCTGAACATTATCTATTTAGCAAACCCTTTCAATCATTACTTTAACCTCGATTTCCCCCATCTGTTCTTACTACTCAATTTTAGCTCAGGCTCTTCTTAACTCCTCTTTCTAGTGTTGCAATAGCTTCCTAAGGAGTCACACTACTTCCAGTGGCTCTCCCCTTCAATTAATCATGATTAGCTGCCAAATGAACTTCCCTAGATCATCGTTTTGATCCCAAACTCCTTTTATCACTCATTATCCCATAAATCTTTCATTGAAGAAATAGAGGTCTTCCCCCTCCTATTTCTTCACACTGCACAGTCTCCTACAGTGTTGCCTAAACTAGACACTTTCCTCTCATTCTTGTTGTTGAAGTCCTATCTATTGTCCAAAGCCCAGGCACAATACCGTCTCTTTTATAATGCCTTTCTTAAGATATTTAGATTAAAAGGAGTTCTCCCTTTGAACTCCTATAGTTCTTTGAATTATTAAAATGTCAGTTATCATAATGAACCTTGAATTACAACTTTTATGCACATATAAAGTCTCTCTTATTCTTCCAAATCTTCTTCAATGTCTATCAAACTAACTTGCAAATTGTAGGGAATAATATATGTTTCTTAAATGAATAGTAATTACTTATTTTGGAGTGTTCAGAGGCCATTCCTTCATCACAGCTCAGTTGCAGAAGGGAGAAACATAAAAGTTTTATCATCATTTAAAAAAATCTTCATTCCTATGAATTAGCATTAATGTACACTGGTTCTGCTTCTTCTGCTTCTTCTTCCATCCTATTTCCAACTTTGCTTCAAAAGATTGTTTCTTTTTCACTGAGGAGAATTTTCAAGACTAAACCATTCTGCCTATTGGATAGGCAGGATGCTAATGAAGCATATGAGAATCCTACCGTGTTTCGGTAAATTATATGTTTAATTTTATTATTCTCTACTGTGATTAAAAAATCCTGCTCATTAGAGGGAATTTTAAGAGAATATATGTAATAGATAAATAAAATAGTGAAATTACTCATTATGCACAATCTCAATACCTGTAAATCTCCATAGCCGTAATCACTGTTAGTATTTTGGTTATATTAAATACATCTATTCCCAAACTTCCCCAAGTCCTCCCAAGCCAAGAGAATAATTATTAGTTATGCCCAGTTTCTGGGGCATTTCTCTTACTGAGTGCAGCTACAGGGACCAAACCCTTTTCCTAGCTGTTTATCCCAGTCTGGTATTCTGGGGGTTCCTAGAACAGGTTCCCTGTGCTCACCCAGTAAGAAGGTCACTGCCTTCACTACTCTGCATTGCTAGTGGGGGTCTTTAGAGCCAGGCCCTATATCATCACGCCCAACAGCCTCAACTGTTGACTTTTGCACCATTCTGGAGGGGTCTCACAGCAGAGTTCTTTAGGTTACTATATGTTACACAAGTGAGTCACTTCATTTTGGGAGGGGGCAGATTTGATAAATGACCATATTTGTTCCCTAGAACAGTGAGGCCAGTATATTGCTCCATTGGGAACAGATCTATTAACATCCATCATTGAAAACTCAAAATCTCATCAGTCTGGTCTTCAGCCTTCTTGTCTAAATCTGATTTTTATTGGTTTCATCTGAAATCTATTTGATATACTATCTTAGTGGTCATAACCTTTCTTTCCCAACATTTAGTTGCTTGGATGTGCCTCTGCTTCCACAGGTTAGATGCTAGGTGCTTTGATGAGGCAGTACAAATTCCTACATAATGGAGCTCCTTTCGTGAAGGAAGTATAAAGTATAAAGAAAGTTTATGAACTTTCTTCACAAACCTTTATGAAAAAATATATATATGGGTTTGATGATAGTATAGAGTAGGGTTCAGAGTTGGTTACATGACTAGGATGCTGTTGGTGAGACCACTCCCAAATGAGAGAGAAACATATGTTGTGTTGAAGGATCCCATCACCACCTGGGTCTTGATTTTGCTTTCATTGAAAATAAAGACACCAGAGAACACTGGTAAAATTTGTATATGACATGAAGCTTTGATGAGAGGTTTATCCATACCTAAAAGGATGCCAGCAAGCATAAATGTCAAGATCTAATAGGATAACAATGAGTAGGAATAGAATTTTCAGCACATGCTCCAAAGGGCAATTTCATAGGCATGGGTATAAAGAGACATAGTTTGCCAGTAAGTTGACTTGTAGGGAAGGCCTGGAGTATTATTGATGGGTTCAAATGCCTGTAGGGAGTTAAGTGTCACAACAGTGGTCATGAAAATCTCAGGTGTCGCCAATGAAAGTACTTTCAGATCAAAAGAGATTACAGTCAAGTTTGCACTGGACAGATCAAACCTAGAATATTGTGTTCTGAACGGGGCATTACTTTTTGAGCGGAATGATGAAAGGTTAAAGTAACCAGGATGATGAAGTAGCTCAAAACCAAGAAATACTAGAAAAAAAAATGTGGATGGCTCTAAGCTTGACATAGAAAAGAAATAGTGAAGATATTATAGCTGCCTTCCAGCATCAATACATGCTGTCTTCACTCTGCATCACTCCTGAGAGAAAGAGGAGAGAAAGAAATAAACGTACTTACTACCTACCATATGCCCAGCCTGAGCTAGGCTTGTTTCGTGTGTGTGTGTGTGTGTGTGTGTGTGTGTGTGTGTGTATAAAAAAAATATATATAAAATATATATAGTTTTATCAAAATCTCACAGCAACTTTATAAAGTAGGGATTGTTATGTTACTTTCTAATTGAGAATCCTGAAACACAGAGAACTTTAGAAACTTCTTCAAGGTATCACGCCAAGTTAGGAAATACAGAGTTAGAGTTACAGAATTTAGATTCTCTGGCAAATACCTGTGATTCTCTCAGGACACAACCCCTCTCCCTCCTCATTCCGTGTTGTTTGTGAGGCTCTGGACTCCCTTCCTGAATGGAAGGATGGGTAGGACATAGTTCAGTCCTGCTCAATCACGATATGGGTTCTGTGTCTCAATGACTCAATCCATGCACATGGGATTCATTCCAAGACCTTTGACAGTGACATCAGGGAAGAGCCATGTTTATCTTTCAATGGGATTCTGAAAGGCTAAGATATAAGCCTTAAGGTGCTGGGAGACATTTTGCCACCATGAGGCAAAATATGGTACCCGACAACAATGCCAACCCAAAGGAATATGTTGTTAAATGTAATCTGTTCTATGTTTTTAAGGATAATTTTATTATCATTCTAATGTCACAAGGGATAAAACAGGGTTGTTGGCAATATCAAGTTCACAGTGTTATTCTGGGCAGAGCCAAAATTCATATCCACTTTGCCACATTTCTTAGATACTCATTGAATATTATCGCTGCTTTTACTTAGATCTTAAAAAACAAAATAAAACTGAGTACATGATTATTCACAAGTTATTTGTCTCACCTCATCATATCTAACCCTAATCATAGAGTTTTATGTTTTGGGGGTAGGTTAACATAGTACCAAATTTAGGTAGGGATGCAAAGTTAAGTAACTTTTCTGAGAAGGTTTCTCTAAGAGTATAACGTGGCCATTTAGATCGACATTTTACTTCAGTAATTTTGCCATTCCTCCTTGTTTCTACTGCTGAGAAAGCCAAATAAAATTATTTGTTATCTATTTGCACTGCCTCTTGCAGTGAGATGCATAGTGGTTGCCTTTTTGATTATGATTCACTAGTAATCATATGAACAGCTAGGAACTCAAAACAGGTGTTGAACTGTTGCAGATTGCTTGGGAGTGGAGAGAAAGGGTACTCATAGATTAAAATGATTTCTGAGCTTCTTTCCTGAATCACAGATCTTCAGCTAACAGATTCACACTGGAAAGAAAAATTAGAAATCCAGCAACATAGAGAAAAGGTCCCTCTGTTTTGCCCAAAAATCATGTCTCTAGATCAAGCTGCAACTCTTAATGGTTATGAACCTTTAACTGATGGCAAAAGGTAGAAGTAATGGAGGTCTTTATACAATAAATGAGAAATATTATCGACTCCTTTTTCCCATAAGACACTGAAATCTAAATGTCATTATTTCAGTAGGTTGTAATTTGTCACATTTTACCAAGTCTCTCTTTAAAAAATCAATATATTTTAATACCGTGTGTTAGTGAGTGTCCTCACTGACAGTCCCATTCATTTATAAGCCACTAACTTTTCCGGCTTATTCGATAGAGCATTTGAAGCTGAATTTATTTAAAAACACCAACATTGATAGGATGTGAACCTTAAAGATAGGTGATATTTAAGTATGTTACTTTATTATTCGTATAGCTTTAGGAAAAATAGAAATATATTATCACGGATAATTGATTTAGAACTGAAGTATGCTATAGCTAACCTAGCTTTTACAATCATTACATTTAAGTTTCCTTCTCTCTTGCCTCTGCCAAATTCACTGCATCGGGAAGTATTCTCAATTCTCCAATTGCATTTGAAATATACCTGCTTTTTGTTTTCTTTTTTAAAATTATGATTGTTATTATTTTTCCTTCAAACTTAGATGCAGGGGCTCCATGGGCAGGTCTGTTATATGGGTAAATTGCGTGTTGCTGGGGTTTGGTGTACAAGGGAGGGTAGGAGGAGGGTGAGGACCCAGAAACTACCCATAGGTTACTATGCTCACTACCTGGGTGATGAAATAATTTGTACCTACTTTTTCTAAACCCTTGTTGCTAACACCTGACAGCTCTTGGCTAGGCTGCTACTGCAGTCTTTAACCTAGTCTCTTACCTTCTCCAATGGTCCTTCTATATTTCATTCTTCAAACACCAGCCAAAGTGATGTTTTTAAAAAATAAATCAAGTTACATCATAGTCTGCTTACAATCATTCTGGGCTCCCTATGGCACTTGTGATAAAAATCCTGAGCCTCTTTATCTTGCCTCCAAGGTCATTTGTGGTCTTGGCTCTGCCTCTTCCTTCCCCCTTGACAGCATGTTCCAGCCATAGCAGCCTTGTTTCCGCTCCTCAAACAGACCAAGTTCATTAATGCCTTGGGGCTCTCCATCTGCCTCATCTGCCTGGGATGCTCTTTTCTGAGACCTGGCTCCTTGTCCTTCAGATCACAACATGTATAGCATCTTATGAGCAACAGCCTTTCTGATTGCCTGACCAAAGCAGCCAGTTCCAGTCCCGGTTTAGTTTTATCACAGCAATTGTCACTTCCTATATTTTTCTTATTTATTTGTTTATTGCCTAGCTCCCATCACTAGAATTTAGTTTCCCCAACAACTTGGAAGAGTGGGTGATCCTTGAGGTTCTCAGCACATGTTTAGTAAGTGACAGTTTAACTATATTTCACCAATTTGTCAATATTATACTGGAGGTTCTAGCTAGTGCCAAAACAAAACAAAACAAACAAAAAAAAAAACAGGCAAAAGAAATGAAAAAGGTATGAATTGTGTTCTCTCTCTCTCTCCGTGTGTGTGTTTGTAATTTGTGTCTGACAAACATAAAAAAATGTTAGAAGATTTTCAATAAATTTTAATTTAATAGATATACTTGGTGAAGTATTGTAAGTTAACCAAGTTTATAAAAAGAGCAGTTCTTTTATCAGATTTTGAAATACAAAATACTAGTACTGGTGAACACTTGAATAGTCTATTTGCTCATTTCCAATACTTGCTATTAAGTAGTTTTTGAGCCTTTACTTTGTACCAGGCAGTGTACTAAATAGCTTATATGCATGATTCTTGCTACAGTACTATTGATTTTATTATACAAATGAGAGGATTAAAGAGGATAAGGTCCTACCATGAATAAGGGTAGAGCTGTTATATAAACCCAAGTAATCTAACATATATAAATATCACCCAACAGACAGCACAGGCGTCCAGAGAAAGAGAGAAAGAATAAAGGATGGGAAGGGATCGATAACCTCCACTCAAAGTCATAAGAAAATCAACTTAAGGCCGGGCGCGGTGGCTCACGCCTGTAATCCCAGCACTTTGGGAGGCCGAGGCGGGCGGATCACAAGGTCAGGAGATCGAGACCACGGTGAAACCCTGTCTCTACTAAAAATACAAAAAATTAGCCCAGCGCGGTTGTGGGCGCCTGTAGTCCCAGCTACTCGGGAGGCTGAGGCAGGAGAATGGCGTGAACCCGGGAGGCGGAGCTTGCAGTGAGCCGAGATTGCGCCACTGCACTCCTGCCTGGGCGACAGAGCCAGACTCCGTCTCAAAAAAAAAAAAAAAAAAAACAACTTAAAGAAGTCTGAGAACTACGTAAGAAACGGTGTTAGGAAAGAGATTAAGAGTAACGCCTTACCTTTATTGCTACCTCTACATAGACAAAAAAAAATGTAAAGGTGTCTGAGAATTTGGGATGAGTGGATCATGATTGTTATCTGTTTATAACATCCCCTTCACCCAAGAAAACTCCTAGAAAATATTCAAAACTTAAAAAGAAATGAAGTTATTTCTAGATTAAGAAGGAAGGGCAAATGTTGCATTCTAAGTCAGTTATAACATTGAATGTATTTAGTAAAGTAGGTGTATGTAATTAGAACAAATAAAGATGAGTAGACAAAACCCATAGAATTTCAGGAAGAACAAACAAAAAAGAACAATCAAGGACTTCAGAATCCATCTGAAGAAACTGAGAAGAGTAAATGAAACCAAAAGCAAGCAAAAGGAGAAAAAAATCAGAGCAGAAATCAATGAAATATATAACAGGAAAAAGAAACAGAAAATCAATGGAACCAAAGGCTGATTTTCTGAGTTCAATAAAATTTATAAAACTAGGAAGACTGATCAGGCAAAAGAGACACAGATAGATATAGATACATAGAGAGAGATAAGGATGTAAGGAGAAAGACAGAGAGAGAGAGATGCAGAGAGAGAAAAGGAGAGGGAGAAGACAAACTACTAATACAAGGAATGAGAGCGGAGACATAGCACAGATTCTACAGATACTAAAAGGATAGTAAAGGAATATTATGACAACTATTTGCCAATAAATTCAATTAAACAATTCTGATGAAATGTGCAAACTGTTGAAATTAAAGGAAAAACCTGATTTTCTCTGTATCTATTAACAAAATTAAATTTGCAGTTAAGATTCTTTCTATAAAACCAACCTCTAAGTTTGAGAGTTTCATTGGTAAACCAAACATTTAATAATAGCAGTACTACCCAAGGTCCTCCACATAATTCCAGAGGATAGAACACTTCCCAACTTATTCCATAAGGCCAGAATTATCCTGATACCCAAACCATGAAGAGATATATTAGAAAAAATTATGGAGAAAATTTTCTCATAAACATAGGTGCAAAGTTTCCTAATAGAAGTTTAGCAAATAAAATCCAACATTATATAAATAATATATCATGAGCAAGTGGGTTTTATCCAGGATTGCAAGATTAGTTTAACATTTGATGGCGTAAACCCGGGAGGCGGAGCTTGCAGTGAGCTGAGATCCGGCCACTGCACTCCAGCCCGGGTGACAGAGCAAGACTCCGTCTCAAAAAAAAACACAAAAAAACAAAAAACATTTGAAAATAAATCAATATAACTCAAAGTGGATGAAAGACAAACATAAAAGCTAAAACTCTAAAACTCTTAGAAGAAAACAGAAGAAAATCTTCATGATACTGGATTTGGCAATGATTTCTCAGATATAACACCAAAAGCACAGGCAACAAAAGAAAAGATAGATAGTTTCACCAAAATTTAAAACTTTTGTGCATCTAAGGACACTATCATCAGAAGGAAGACAACCCACAGAACGGGAAAAGATTTGCAAATTATATATCTGATAAGGGGCTAATGTGTAGAATAAATAAAGTACTCCTACAACTCAATAACAAAAAAAATAAATAAAAAGTTGATTCAAAGATGGACAAAGGACTTGAATTGACATTTCACCAAATAAGATAGCCAGATGGCTGATAAGTACATGAAAAGTTGCTCAACATCACTAATCATCAGGGAAATACAAATAAAAACCATGAGATACTACCCATTTGGATGATTAACATTAAAAAGATGGAAAATAAGAAGTATTGGTGAGGATATGGAGAAACTGGAACCTGTGTGCATTGCCAATGAGAATGTAAAATTGTGCAGTCATTGTGGAAAAAAGTCTGGCAGTTTCTCAAAAAAATTAAACATAGAATTACCTTATGAACAGCAGTTTCACTTTGAGGTATATACCCCCAAAGAATTGAAAACAATAACTTCAACAGGTTTTGTACACTAATGTTTATTATAGCAGCATAATTTGCAATAGCCAAAGGGTGGATACGACCTAAGTGTCCATCCATGAATGAGTGGATAAACAAAACAAAGTGTAGAAATTCCTATACACACCACATGAATAAACCTTAAAAACATATGCAAAGTGAAATAAACCAGACAGAAAAAAGTAAATATTGTACATTTCCATTTATATGATACTATGGTCTGAATGCTTGTGTCCCTCACCTTCCAAATTTATATGTTGAAATAGTAACCCCCAAGGTGATGGTATTAGGAGAAGGGGCCTTTTGGAAAGTGAGTCATGAAGGTAAAGCCTTCATAAATGGGTTTAGTGCACTTATAAAAAAGGCTTAGGGAAGCTTATTTGCTCCTTCCACCACGTGAGGACAGAGCTAGAAGGCACCATCTCCTAAACCAGGGAATAGGCCCTCACCAGACATCAAATCTGTCAGTGCCTTAATCTTGGACTTCCAAGGCTCCAGAACTGTGACAAATAAATTTATGTTGTTTATAATCTACTCAGTTTATAGTATTTTGTTATACTAGCCCAAACAGACTAAGACATATGCAGTACCTAGAATTGTAAAATTTATAGAGATAGAAAGTATGATAGTGGTTAACATGGACTTGTGAGTGGGAGTAATGCAGAATTATTGCTTAATGGGTGTAAAGTTTTAGTTTGGTAAGATCAAAATGTTCTGGAGTCTGGGAGCGGTGGCTTATAGCACCAATCACTGTATTTTGGGAGGCCAAGGTGGGAGGATCACCTGGGGCCAGGAGTTCAAAGTTACAGTGAGCTATGATTACACCACCACATTCCAGCCTGGGAGACAGAGAGAGAGAGATCCTGTCTATCCAAAACAAACAAACAAACAAACAAAAATGTTCTGGAGGTACATAATGGTGATAGTTGCACAACAATGTTAATGTACCTAACACCACTGAATTATATACTTAAAAATAATAAAAACGATATATTTCATATTATATTTTACCACAATGAAAAAACTGACCATGTACCTACAATTAAAACCTCATACTATAAAACTTCCTTAAGAAAGCATAGGGGAAAAATATGAATGACTTTGAATTAGGCAAATATTTCTCAGATATGACACTGAAAGCACAATTTAGGAAGGAAGATGATGAAAACTAGACTTCATCAAAGTTAAAAGCATTTGTTCTTCAAAAGAGAGACTAAAAGAAAATATTTGACTGGGTACGGTGGCTCACACCTGTAATCCCAGCAGTTTGGGAGGCCGAGGCAGGTGGATCAAGAAGTCAAGAGATTGAGATCAGCCTGACCAACATGGTGAAACCCCATCTCTACTAAAAATACAAAAATTAGCTGGGAGTGGTGGCAGGCGCCTGTAGTCCCAGCTACTCAGGAGGCTGAGGCAGGAGAATCACTTGAACCCAGGAGGCGGAGGCTGCAGACAGCCAAGATCATGCCACTGCACTCCAGCCTGGCAACAGAGTGAGATTCTGTCTCAAAAAAAAAAAAAAAAAAAAAAAAAAAAAAAAATTAAAAAACACATAACTGTTAAAGGGCTTGTAGTCTGTGTTATATATTACTCTCAAAACTTAAGAATAAGAAAATGAATAACCAATAACATTGAGCAAAAAGCTTGAACAGTTACTCTCCAAATATGAGATACGGATGACATAGATGAAAACAGCACATTATTCGTTGTTATGGAAATGCCAACGAAAATCCCAGTGAAATATCACTATATTCTAATACTCATTACACTTAAATTTAATTATTAAAATGGCTAAAGTGTAAAAGGCTGAGCATGCCAAGTGTTGGTAAGAATGTGGAGTAATTGGAACGCACACACTGCTTACAGGAATGTAAAATTTAGACAGACACCTGACATATGATTTAGTCATTATAATCCTGAGTATTTACTCCCAAATATTATATCATTTACAAGTGATGGCAGCAGTGGGCCATCCGGAGCGACTGCTCCCATTGTGCTGGCTGCAGCCAGGGACGGGGGGTGGGCAGTGTCCATGGCAGCAGAAGTGGCAGCAGGAGTGGCTGTGGGAGACATGGGAGCCCTGTGCCCCACGTCCCCTGTGCCCTGGTGTCCCCGAGACATCTGCCCGTACCTTTGTGCGGCTAGGCAGGACCTGCTCCCAGGCCTGGAACCTCCACCACTCTTGACCCTGGCCTCGCATTGTCACTCTTGCCTGCCCCTGCTGCAGGGCTGGTGTGGGGAGGAGGCAGACAGTTCCCGGAGCCCACTCCTGGGAGGCCTCTGGAGCCTGCCACTCTGGGGGCTGCCGCAGTGGGGCTGGGTCAAGTCGCCTGCTGGTGAGGGAGCAGTGCAGTTGGGCACAAAGGGGCAGGCAGAGAGAGGCTCCAACGTGGAGATGGGCCTGGAGTGGTGCCACGCTCCATGGAGCTGGCAGGAGCTGGGGGCAGGCAGCAACTCAAGTGGTGGCTGCGGACCTGGGCCTCCCTGTGGTCTTGGGTGCCGGGAGCAAGCAGAAGTCCTGCCCAGCCTGGGTGCAGCTATAACTGCCCAGCTGTGACTGCAGACCCAGGCATCTCTGCACTCTCAGGGCCCAGGAAGCCCCACTCACCCCTGCATTCTTGGAGATGTCTGCTCCCACTGCCTGGGCTCTCCCTGCTTCCAGTGCCTGCTCTGGTCTTGGAGCAAGGATGGGGCTGAGCCAGGGTAAACATTTGTGCAGCCTGGCTGGGTGTGTGTGAGCTTGGGACAGTGCTGCAACACCAGCCCCTTGCCTTCTCGCCCCCTCCCCTCTGGAGTTTGGGCACCAACAAGCATGGGAGGGAGGTCAAGGAGGGCCTGAGGACGGCCTGGCACTGGCCTGCAGGTGCCCCTTGTCATGAACAGTCTAGGCACCATGAATGGTGGCAGGAGGCAGACTCCTGGACAGAAGGGGGTTAGTCCCTGGTGAAGCCCCACCTTCAAACCAGGTAGGGCCTGAAGCCTGGGGTCTGGGCCACCAGTCCCACCAACCAGAGGGGGAACTTGTGCTTTTCCCTAGGCCCACCCACGACTGCCCAGGGACCAATCAGCACCCACTTCCTTTCCTCAGAGGCCCATAAAACCCTCCCGGACTCAGTCAGACTCTAGCAGAGGATGAAGAGAGGACAGGGAGCAATGGGATGACCAGTTGCAGAGAGGCGCTACCCTCTCTGCTGAGAGCTCAACACTCATGGGGACAACCTGCCTACAGAGAGGAGCTACCCTTTCTGCTGAATGCTGAACACTGGTTGGAGCACCCTAACTACAGAAAGGAGCTGCTCACTGCAGGTCTCCTCTGAGCTGTTCTATTGCTCAGTAAAGCCCTCTCTTTCTTCCTGGACGCAGGACAAGACCCTGGGACCCACCAAATGGTGAGGCTAAAAGAGCTGTTGTACAAACAGTGCTGAAACACATCCCTTGCTTGCCACATTGTGGGCGACAAGGAGGAGGGAAGAGAGGAGAAAAGAGCTGC
The DNA here is from genome assembly GCF_043159975.1 of Macaca nemestrina. NCBI lineage: Eukaryota > Metazoa > Chordata > Mammalia > Primates > Cercopithecidae > Macaca > Macaca nemestrina. Next base: position 72,765,839 of record NC_092143.1, on the reverse strand, counting down.
CGTCCTTCGGGAAGCCCAGACCTGGGAGCTCCCTGAGCCATGGCTGTGACTCCTCCTTTGGGGCCCTGTGGTTCCTGGAGTCTCCAAGCTTCTGGGCACCACTGCATTCTCTGGTGCTAACCATGGAAGCTGCTTACAGTATGCCTGGTCCAGAGCAGACTTGCAGTGTGTTGGCATCTGGAGCTGCCCACCCCACTGCAGCAGCCAGCATGCCTGACTGTGCGGTGCCCGGATCCCATGCTCTCTTGCTCATGTACCTGTCACTGCTCCACTCCAGTCTCTTTGGAGGTGTGGCATCCAGGCTGGTAGCATGAGCCAAACACAGCCTGCCAGGACGAGTGGGCTCAGTGGGCCTGAGCAAATCTCTGGCAAAGGTACCACCAGCCACAGAGGTTTCCAGCTAGAAAAGCAGTACCCCCTAAGGATCCAATAAGACAAGGATGTTCATAGTAGTTTTATTTATAACAGCCAAAGACTAGAAACAACCCACATGCCCACCAACAGGTGATTGGCTAAACAAATTGTATACACACACACACACACACACAGGAATATTACTCAGTAATAATGACTGAATTATTGGTATTTGCAACAACATGGATGAATCTCAATTTTTCTAACTGAAAAAGTCAGATAAAAAATACACAGTATCTGATGCCATTTACATAAAACTCTTGAAATTACATGCTAATATAGGGACAGAAAGCAGATCAGTGGTTGCCTGCTTCTGAGAAGAGAATAAGAGAGGGAAGGAGGCATCACAAAAGGTCAATAAGAAAATTTTGATGGTGTTAAAATACAGACATAAGACTGACAGAGTCTTCGAGGCAATAAGATACCAATTACAAATAATGCCTAAGGCTATGCCAGGCAAGGGTTAAGTCATGCACCTCTACACTTACAGAATAAACTATGTTCTAAGGGCCACAGGGTTGTTCCTTTTTCTGTAGCAGCTAAGCACTGCACTGGCCTTGAGATAAGCAATATTGAAACAATTGCAGCTCACCTATCGCCAGACACGGACTATCAGCCCCTGTTCCACAAGCCATAACTACAGCTTTGATTGGACAAGAGACTGATTGCAGTAACTTTCCCCTGATAAGACAGCATTGACCATAAACTGGTCCTGGTTGGTACACAGAGGCTGTACACTGAATGCCTTTGTGTCCGTCTTTCTCCTTTGAGGTATAGAAACTAATTATAATATATTTACATGTTAAGTCTCCATCCCAAAGTGAACATGGGAAGCATGTAACATGCTTGCTTATTATGCATGTGCATATGCCTGTCTTTGTGAATATTCATAGCTCCCCCTGTAGCCTACTGAATATGTATACTTGGCCAACTTGTCCAGCATAAATTCAGCATGGATTCTGCTTTTTAGCTGTCAGGATGGCCAGCCTACATGCTGCAACCCTTTATGGGAAATAAAGCTCTCCTCTTCAAATGAATGAATCTTGAGATTATTTGATTGACAATGGCGATGAATGTGTTCATTATCTTGATGGTGGTGATGAGTTTACTTGTGTATACATGTTACACACTGTTAAACTATGACCTTCAAATACGTACAGTGTATTGTGTGTGAATTAGACCATAATAAAACTGTTTAAAAACATAATGAAAGGGAAAGAAAGAGAGAAAGAAAGAAAAGAAAAAAAAAGAAAAGAAAAGAAGAGAAGAGAGAGGGAGGGAGGGAGAGAGAAAGAAATACGTGTTGATGTAACTATTACCCTTTAGTAGTCTGGTTATTACTTAATCAAGTTCCATTGAGTGTTAGCATTTAAATGTTTAGAAAATATCTTAGTCTTCTTATAAAACTCCTACATAAAAGTAGTCTTTCTAAAAACAGAAACTCAATCTTGTGTGAAGGAATTTTATTCATGATTTTGTGACTATTTTGGAAGGGCTTCTATTGATAATGTTAGGATGAATGAGAAAGAAATTTAATCAAGAATTAATTTTTTTAGTTTGCTTTGGAAAAACTTTCCCAAGAGAAATACAGCTTCTAGGTTTCCCTTCCCAATTGCACTGACAGACATCCAATTTTGTCTTTTTTCCCTATAATAAAATGATAAAATTATTTTCTTAATAATATAATAATTCATTATAAAGCATTCTACATCATTTTATTTTAAAATAATCACAACTATTCATAAAGTTAGTGTTAAATGCTTGTCTTTATAATTGTATAATTTTCTATCCTAAAACTTAATACATTTTTATAGAAACAGCCTTATATTTCACAGTATTAACACATCATAGCTAGCATGTGGGGTGGAGGGATCTCTCCTGCTCACTGTGTTCTCATACTGTGTCATGTTTAGTATTTTCTGATAAGACCATTAGCTAGAAAGTAAAGAGAGGTGTTGATTAAATTATTCATTCCTTAGTCAGTTTTTTCCTACTCTTCCTGGAGTGCATTATAATGCTAGCAAAACAGACCATCTCTTTTTTCTGTTTCTTTCTGTTCTTCCTATTCTACATTGATTGAATGATGTAGAGAGACATGCACAATTTGACACCATATTTTGTATTTTAAACTGACTTTTATATGACAAAAAGGTGGATGGCTAAACTTTACCACCCAGTATGTAGGCTTTGAAGCTAATTAAAATCTGGTGGCTTCTGAATTACTTGTGGGCTCCTACAGTGATGGAAATTGCTTGTTTAAGTATTATTGACTGATAGAACAGGTGATAACTTGTTTGCATCCTTTGAACAAGGTCATTAGCTTCCCATGATGACTGTTTCAGGTAAATACTCCAATATTTAATTAGCAGACCCTCTTTGGTGAACCCATAAACAATTATAGAACCTTTTCTCTCCTGTTTGTATTTGGGACTCAGATGTTTTTTATGGCCTGTCTGACTCATCTTCAGTCAATGGTCGTATGCCTGACAGTTGCCATTAATAACTATTAAAGCAGTTGCCTATATATTTTTTCATGATCTAAAAATAAGATTCCATCAATCTTGAAGATTAACTGCCTGAAGAGCAAGTTTTAGGCTTCTTCAATCCAAGTCTTCCAGTTGACATCACTTAATCTAAATAATCTACATCACTACCTCATACATTGAAGGGACTTGTCAATGTTGAAAATTTCTATACTAAGCTCATACAAGTGTTACATTGACAATAACCTGTGCAAGTGAACATTCAACATCAATATATATTGAGTACCAGCCATGAGCTTGTTCCTAAGGATACAAGGGGTTCTCAAGACCTAGTTTCCATCTTAAAATAATTCCTAATATAGTAGAAG